>NC_072487.1:66195024-66509141 GCF_027574615.1 Eptesicus fuscus
GAGCCATGACCTCCTGGTCTATACTCAACCACTGAGTCATGCCAGCTGGGGCTCTCTTGTGCTTTTAACAAGTAATTGTGGAAATTTCTTGTTGTCCTGATGAAACAACAAGACAGGCTCTGCTGGAATCACCTGTCACTTCTTGTCAAGGAGCTGCCCTGGAGAGATGTTGAACACACTACTACTTGTTGAGCCACTGATCTATAGGGTTTGCTTATAACCACAGCATAGCTTATTCTATGCATACTATCCTATATAATAAAACCCTAATATGCAAATTGACCGAATGGCAGAATGACTGGTCGCTATGATATGCACTGACCACCAGGGGGCAGATGCTCAACACAGGAGCTGCCCCCTGGTGGTCAGTGTGCTCCCACAGGGGGAGGGTTGCTCATCCAAAAGCTGGGCTCACAGCTGGCAAGCACAGGGGTGGTGGCAGAAGACTCTCCCACCTCCGCATCAGTGCTAAGGACTCCTCGGGCCTCTAGTTTAAATAAGTATATCAGTTTTAAAACAAACTCTGTGGTTATTTTCTTTCTGCTGTACTGAAATCATATCCTAAGGATTCTGTCAATTAGATAACTTCTAAAAAATCTCTGAGCCTCATTTTCTTCAAATGCAAAAGAGATACAGTGCCACCTACTTAAGACAGTTTTTGCAAGAATTAATTAAGGAAATATAGTTGAAGTAGGTGAAACATGGTAGATGCTCAAATTTTAGTTTGCTATTTTCCCAGCTTCATTATGCTGTTAAAAATAAACCTGTCTTCCCTTGGATACATTACTCTCTCATCAGTGGTCAATATTTCAGGGGTCACAGGATCAAATGCACACAGGGACCAGACAGTTATGACAAATCAGTCATTTAAACAGGGTGTGGTGAGCTAGAGAGGCCTAGACGCTTTTAGAAGGAGCAACTACTGCTCACATGTGGCTGATGGAGGCCAGGTTAGGTATCAAGGCCATGCAAGGGAGACACCAGCAATCCTAAATATCTTATGAGATGTTTTTATTTCAATTTAGGAAAATACTGATCTCTTTCTTTAAACTTAGGAAAGTTGCAACAGAGTTCAATCAAATATACATATCTGTGGGCCAAGGAGGCTTACTGGCCACTCGTTTGTAACTTCTGGATTTGATTTCTAATGTTAACCCTCCAAATCTAAATGAATGTGGGGGCTTCCCAACTCCACAGTAAGTCCCCCCAGGAAAGGGACTTCATCCTTCCATTTCTGTTTCCCTGCAGCCCCCATAGTTCAGGAACAAACCTCAAAGCAAGCAGAAAAAAAGGCTGAGTTCGGTTAAATTAATAATGCCTTGTGAATGGTAGCCTTTAGGAAGTGAGAGCTTTGATTTAAGCAATTTAAAAGTAATCTTCTCCAAATCAAGGAAGCTGTCTCTGGTTGCCCATCCCAACAAAAAGGCTAAGAATGACCTTTAGTGCAGTTTCAGTGTAACTGTGCACCACTCCTTCCTACTTTCTGGTGATAGAGGGCATAGGAGTGCCTGCCTTCTACACAGAAGCTAAGGAACTTGGGAGGGCTAGCCCAATGCTCTCCACCGAAAAGGCACAGTTCCCTGAGAGCAGGTAAGAGAATCCCCAAAGAAAGTGTAGGGGCTGGAAGGCATATCATCACACACTCTAAAATGTCTATTGCTTCAATTCACTTTCAGACACAATTATCTTGAAAGGTAATATAACATTAAAAGGGGGTGCTGAGTTTGAATGCAGGGGGCCCAATAATCATCATCATCAACATCATCATCATCATCATCATCATCATCATCATCATCATCATCATAAGCAGCTTCCATTTATTAAATACAAACATGTGCCAAGCACAATGCTAAGTGCTTTATCTACATTATCTTGTTTAACCGATAATGCCTTCTGAGGCCAGCAATGATACTAATCCATTTTAAGATGAGGAAACTGAGGCTCAGATAGGTTAAAAAAAAACACTTGTAAATAATGAGAGTAGAAATGTTAACTCTACCCAGTTCTGAAAGCCATCACTTAATTAAAAGAGGGCTCCTATACAGGTGGACCTATAACCCCACCCTCTCCTAGGAGTCTAATGAGGGACATCAATGATGAAAACCATTTACTTCACATTGAGATTCCCAGACAACTCTTACTGATAATCCTAATGTAGATATAATATTTTCCTTCCTAAAAGTTTTTGAATTCGTTGTAGCATTAGTAACATTATATTTTCATGTTACTACCCCATTTTTAGATGGCCAATTTAAGGATAGGGCAGTTAAATAATTTATCTATTAATTAATTCATTTGAATACTACAAAAAATTAAAACCTAGTATCCTAATCTGTTGAATATTAGCTAGATGGTTTTAAACACATTAATTACTATAACCATGACTATCATCTTATATGAAAAATGGACATAATAGTAACTCCTATGTCATAAGATTGCTTTGATGATTAAATGAGACAATAAATACAAAAACCACTTATTAATAGAGACTATTGGCAATTGGCACATGGTAGGTACCCAATAAATGCTAGTTATTATTACTTTTATTATTACTGATGCCATTATTACCTACGTGTTTTAGTATCTATACCTGAATGCTAGCAACTCTAAACTGTTAATATGTATTTATATCAAAGATGATCAGTTATGAGGTCAGGGAGAGAAAAAAAGATTATGCAGCTTCTTTAGGGTACACTGTGAACATTACATGTTAAGTTTAAGAAAATATTGTGAAAGGTTTTGTAAAATGCTCATCCATGAGGGTTATCTCTGCCTTTTACTGTCTTGCAGTTACCTTGAAAGATGTAGAAAACAGATAATAATACAAACATTTTGTATTTATAGAAATGCAGATTGTATCCAGGAGTGCAGTGGATTAATATCATCCTCTGGATAATGAATAGCCTTTTGCAAATTTGAAATTCACAAATTCATTTGTAAATTTATTTCAGCATCCCTTATCCTATCTAATAATAGACAAATATGCAAATTGACCACACCTTCGCTACACCCAAGCCACGCCCACCAGCCAAGCCACGCCCACCAACCAATCAGGACGAGTATGCAAATTACCCCAACAAAGATGGCGGCTAATTTGCCTATCAAGACAGTGTCGAAAGAAGCCAAGAGCTGCAGAAGGGAGTAAAGCTTCGAAGAAGCAAGCAAGCCAGAGGGGAGGAGAAGGGAGGAGTGAAGTCAGGGCCGGGGGAGAAGGGAAAAGCAGGCGGGCTGGTGGAGAAGGCGGGGTGGGCGACAAGGGAGGAGCGGAGGCGGGGCCGGTGGAGAAGGGAAAAGCAGGCGGGCTGGCGGAGAAGGCGGGGCAGGCGACAAGGGAGGAGCGGAGGCGGGGTAGAGTGCTGCAGGAAATCCTATTGCAGGATTTTTCCTGCAATGGGAACGCTAGTCTGACTATAATGTGTGAAACTTTGGAGTTTTCCTTGAACCAGTTGTAACATCGTACTGGTTCCCTTATTAATGATATAAAAAAAATGTGTTCATTTTGAAGAAGCAGTATAATTTTACCCTTTAAAAATATACATATCTTTTAACAAGTTCAAAAACTATGAGTTCATTATTTATTGTGGTATAACCTTAAGCGATCACTTAACTTACCATTGTGTAAGGCTTCTTCTCATTAAAATGATTAAAAATATATCTTCAGTTGACTCTTGAACAACGTGGACTTGAACTGCATGTCCACTTATATTCAGACTAGAGGCCTGGTGCACAAAATTCATGCACTGGGGGAGGGAGGTCTCTCAGCCCGGCCTGCACCCTCTCACACACCGGGAGCCCTTGGGGGATGTCCGACTGACGCCTAAGCCATTAGTCGGAATCCCTAGAGCTGCTGAGGAGGCAGGAGAGGCTCCTGCCACCACTGTTGCACTTGCCAGCCATGAGCCCAGCTTCCAGCTGAGCGGCGATCCCCCTGTGGGAGCACACTGACCACCAGGGGGAAGCTCCTGAATTGAGTGTCTGCCCCCTGGTGGTCAGTGCACATCATAGCGACCGGTCGTTCAGCTGTTCAGTCGATTTGCATATTAGCCTTTTATTACATAGGATTTTTTTCAATAAATACCATAAATGTATTTTCTCTTTCTTATGATTTTCTTAATAACATTTTTTTCTCTAGTTTACATTTTTGTAAGACTACAGGATGTAATACATCTAATACACAAAATATATGTTAACCAATTATGTTATCGGCAAGGTTTCTGGTCAACAGTAGGCTATTAGTTAAATTTGAGGGAAGTCAAAAGCTATGGGCAGATTTTTGACTGCCTGGGGGTTGGCACCCCTAGTCCTTGAGTTGTTCAATGACCAACTATGTATCTACATCACCTTGCTCTCTTCATAGGGTAATTCTAAGACCCTAATACAAAAAAAAAAAAAAAAAGGGATATGAAAGTGACTTGAAATTTCTATATAAATGACATAAACTGGAATGATTCTATTTGGACAGTGACATGGTAGAAGCAAAGACAATGTAAGTGGCTCATGGATAGAAATACAGCCAAGTTGACCGCTACCTAGTCTAGTATCCTCACTGGATCACTGTTTTCCCATAATAAGAGGAAACTGGTAGCAAAGTGATTTTGTGTGTTATTAGCAAGATAATAAGCTCAATAAAAGGGTCCATTTGGATAGGGTATGCAAGGCAAGTGGATTTCACTTGTAAATTATCCCTCAGGGCCTCAAATGCAACCACTTCCTTGCACATAGCTCTGGCCCATAGTGAGCCCTGACTGAAGAACCTATTCCTCCCAAAGGAATGAAGATGCTGAATTCAGAGATCGCACATGCAATTTTCAAGTTTAAAAAAAGCTCACCTTACCTTCTGTTTCTCCTTCACTAACCAGCTTGAAGCTGCTAAATTTAGTGAAGCAACTTGCACAGAATTGTAAACTCTTAGAGTCAGAAGAAGCTTTAGAATCATAACACCCATCCCTTCTTGAAAGCATATAACCTTCACCTCCATCAACTCAGCCTTCATCTGAGATGATGTTTACACCAGATGTATTATCTTCCTTTCCTTTATGTTTGGGGCCAGATATATCATACTGCGCAATACTTTCATACTGAGCTAATGTTGGGTAGAAATCTCAGTTCCTAAACCTGAAGTGGCATTATGCAGGGTCACAGTTAGACCCCGCATCTCAGTCATGGAGAGAGCAAACTCATTTCAATGCATGCTCCATATTTAAGCCTGACTTAATTTGATTTTATAGTTCTATTTATTAAATACCAGTAACCTTTCACCAGCAGTAAAGTCATGAAAAGAGAGAAAAATAGAGATAGATGCAGACACAGAGAAGGGAGTAGAGAAAGAGGGATGACAGAAGGAAGAAAAGAAATACAGCTGTTTCCCCTTACCCACAGGGGATACATCCCAAGACCCTCAGTGGATGCCTGAGATCACAGATAGTACTGAAGCTTATATTTTTCCTGTACATACATACTTATGTTAAAGTTTAATTCATTAAGTTGGCACAGTAAGAGAGTAACAAGATAATTATTACAATATACTATAATGAAATTTATGTAAGTGTGGTTTCTCTCATTCTCTCAAAGTAGCTATTGTGCTATATTCTCCCTCTTGTGACGATGTGACATAATGAGATGAAGTGAGGTGATGCAGCATTAGGCTACTATTGACCTTTTTGCAAGGTCAAAGGAGGAACATCTGCTTTGGGTAATCCTGCATCATGGAGCCATGACTCTGGCAAACCCAAAACGCCAGCATCACTACTCTTGCACTTTGAGGCCATTATTAGGTAAATTAGGACTTATTTGAATAGGAGCATTGTGATACTTTAAAAATAGATCAGATAACCTGGATGGCTGCTACGTGACTAACAGGCAAGTAGCATCTACAGCATGAATAGTACTGGACAAAGGAATAATTAATACTCCTGGTGGAAGATTTCATCACACTACTCAGCCTGGCACATGATTTTAAAATGTTTGACTTGTTTATTTCTAGAATTTTCCATTAAGTATTTTCAGACCACAGTTGACTGTGAGAAACTGCAAAAAGTGAAACCAACGTTAAGGGAGGAGCACAGTTCATCATCTGGCCTAGGGAGCTCACCTTAGATGACCAGCTGAATAAAGACCCTGGGAAGTCATGATGCCTCTCTGGGCTATAGTTTCCCCATTGAGTTGAAAGGTCCCTCAGAAGCATGGCTCCGGAGTTCTAATCTAGGTCATAAAAGGACGGTTGCTCACAGGAATGCACTGCACAGAGTATCAAAATGCAGAGGCACTCTCTGTAACTACCATCCAGAGAGGGATATTTACTACCTTTGGGTGTGGGAAGAGACCAAAGCTTTACAGGACTCACCAAATGCTAAATGGCCCAGTGAAGCTCCTCGTAGGCCTCTTTCCTGGCCACTAATTTATCAACTCTGAATTACCCTTTACATTACATGACTATGTGAATAAAGCAAAATGCTATGTGGTGTGAAAAATCGAGCTGCATTTAGCGAGCCTTTTTACAGTGGCGCTAAAGGGCTGCTCTGTATCTATTTTGGAGAAATAGTCAAGGGCCCCGGGGGAGCACAGCAGAGGAATGGAAATAAGAGGAAGAATCTACCTCTACTTCCAATGTATTCAATTTTGCACATTTGACTATTTCTTATCTGGAATGAAGAGATTGAGAAATTAATGTGGGGCTCAAGGGTCAAAAGTCACAGGGTAAGACTAAAAGTACAATCATCATCACCACCACCATCATCATCCTTATTCTCATGGTCATCACAGTCCTCTTAGTCCTCCTTCTCCTCACCGTCACCATCATCTTCCACTCTATGAAACCTCTTTTCCCTCAGCTTCCCTACTTTTCCTACTGGCATTCTCACTCCTGGAAACCACCTGGCTAACAATAAACTTAGCCCCAGGCCCTCCATCTTTCAGATGCAACAATGCTGCGGATAATCTTTTTCTAAGGCACTTGTTTCCCATGCTCGCCTTTCCTTCCCAGTGCCCACCTAACTTCCACATACTAAGTATTTTCTTGCACCCTAGCAGACAGGCACTGATACTGTGTCCGTTTGATGGACCAATCATTTAAAAACTTTGTCCAAGTTGCTCCATTTTAACCCGATTCTGTCTGATTCAAGTGCCTTGATAAACATCAATCTACTGCCCTCTGCTGTAGACTCTTCTTTAATCACATCAGTCAACAATCAATTCCTCCTTCCTCCACTTCTCTTTTCTGTTTCAGATTCCTCAAATGTTAATGTGGGTACACACCTCCCAAGGATCTTATGAGAGTAAGAGGTTCTGACTCCGTAGGTCTGGAGTACAGCTTGAGCATCTGCATGTCAAGCCACTTCCCACACACTGCTGCTGCTGCTGCTCTTGGGAAACACTTTGAGTAGCAAAGCCTTGGACAAAGTTCACTTTGTTTGATTTCTATGAATGTTTTATTACTTTCACTGTTTTATAGAAATAATCTGGGTTCATTTCATTGGGATATTTAATTAAATCATTAATTATCATGCATATAGAATAGTTATCACATACTGATTTTTATTGTAGATATTTGAAAATTAATATAACCCCCAAATATGTTTATTGAACCCAGAAAATAGTGTTCTACAAATTTTGTACATCCCCAAAAATATCCTGTATAGAATTTTATACACATTATTCTCCCAGGAAACTTTTCCGAATGAATAAGATATGACGTTGGATAGGTAAGTGGTTGCTAGTGACAGGAAGGGGATGGTTTTAGTGACAGTCCTGGCACATATCGTGGTCTCTATGATCTGTCCTCTGAAGGAAATGATGGATCTCTTCCAGAGCATAAGCAGTTATTGGAAAAAAGTCTCAAGTCCCAGGGAAGCAGAAAGACAACGTGTTGAAATGGAAAGGATGTATGATTAAGATTGTAGTAACCCGACATGTGGTCTTAGTCACGCTTCTAATTCTCTGTATGATGAGCAGAGAATTACTTAACCTCCTGGGGCCTCCTTTTCCTCATTTGGTAAATGATTAGTTTGGGCTGCATTAGGTCTCCTCCAGCTCAAACCATCAATGAGCCTCCATTGTCCCTGTCTATGGACACAGGAAGCATAGAAGCATAGTCAGGGGCAGAGTGCACTATGGTGGTTCATTCTATCTCTCTCATTCTCAAAAGGGGTAAAAAGGGCATCCTGTGCTCTGGGCATCAAGACGGCTGCAGTTGCTATGCTCTCTTTGGACTTAATCTGTCACAGTGCCTCAAACTTCGGCTGAGCGGTGAAGGGGGCTGCTCAAATAAGTTCCCTCAGTGATCAGTGTACTATCCTAGGGCTATTCAAGATTGCACCTCATTTACTCAAAGCATGAACTGTTGCAAGACAAAATCTCTGCTGACGCAACTGCAATAGGTCATGTTTTCACTGTCACTGGAGCAGCGGGTGTTGTTGGATTCCCAGGCATGACCAGGGCTGCATGAAATGAGGGGGAGTGGATCATTCACGGTACTTGCTGCCTTGGGAAATTATTCCAGCCTCCCAGCAAGGCCTGACTGGGACAAGAGGCTCTCAATGGGGGTCAAATGAGGGTCAATGATTTATAGTCAAAAGATTCCTAAATGGTATAAGTAAATATGGTCCTCAGCTGCAAATAGAGGAAGCAATAGCCTCTTATTTTTCTCAAGATCCACTGCAGGGCTGCAATATGAATCACAGGGCTAGGTGTACAAAGAGTACATGTTGACTAAGTGAATGTATTACTTTAGCAAATATTTGTTGAGCCCTAAGCTAGGAATTTTGTATATAAATATTTTGGTTTTCTATAGAAAACCAAAACTCAATGGCTAAAAACACACACACCATCATTTTATTATCCCTCATAATTGTGGGTTGAATGGATTCAGCCCGATAGTTCTGTCACTAGGGTCTGCTCACCTGGAGATGTAGCAGAGCTGGAACGTACAATATGGCTCACTCATATGGTGATGGCTATTGCTAGGTGATCAGCCAAGTCCTACTTCTTCTTAAAATGATTTCCATTTGGGTTGGGCTTCTAACAGCATAGCACACGAATTCACAGATTCAGGAAGTGGAAGCAGCCAATCCTCTTGTCTTGGCCTCGGAAGTCCTAGACATCACTTTTGCTTCATTTTACAGGGCAAAGCCCATCATAACGCCAGCCAAGATTAAAGAGGGTAGGAAGTAAACCGTACCTCTTGATAAAACAAAACAAAACAAAACAAAACAAAACAAAACTGCAACAGCTTGCAGATACAGGAGTAGAAATGACTACATTTTTAAAAGACTGACAGTACCAAGGGTTAATAAATTAGTGGAGCATCTAGATAGAACTCTCATAGGTGCTGGTGGGAATGTAAAAGGGTAAAATCTTAGAAAAGAATTTGGCAGATTCTTAGAAATTTAAACAAAAAAGCCACATCAAATCTATGGTGACACAAAGCTGACCGGTGGTTGCTTGGAGCCAGAGAGGTGGAAGGTGGGTAAACGGCAAAGAAAAGGCACAAGGGAACCTTCTGAATTTAGGAAAACATTTTATCCTTTGGGAGTGGTGGATGTATCCATTTATTAAGAATCGTCAACTGTAAACTTAAAATGAACATATTTCAATGAATGTACATTATACCTCAAGAAATTTGATTTTTAAAATAAGGTTCTATGTCTTCTCTCTGAGTACCTAGGGCTCTTTTCACAGTTAGCGATGGGTTTGGAGAAAAGGTTTTCTCTATCCTGAATTAATCTGCATACCATCTAACTTCACCAAATTTACTGACTCTTCCCACCATTGTTCTGCCCTGATTTGTTTTTTTTCTGTATGTGATCCAATTCGTTGTATTTACCCCAAAGCAGTAGTACCATAGGACTCGAGATTTTTCTGCAAGGTTTGTGTAGCAGACTCAGATAGTGGTGAATCCATCACAGCATAACATATGACCAAATCGAATTAGAATATTGCTTTCCTGAATTTTCTTTCCCAGTTTACCACAGGAAAGATATCACTAGATAATTCTCACCCAGACCACACCTGCTGGTATGTTTCTATGGCAACTTCTATACTTTCTCTGATAAATGATACCCATCACTACTGCCTACTGTAATCCATGTCACTTTCTTATGAATTACACATTTAAACATACCCATTGTAGTGTTTTTTTTTCTCAAAACAGTGATTTTTGCAAAGAGAGATTATGACTTATTCTTAAATCAACTTATTCTTAAGTTCAAATGTAAGGCAGCTTGTGTCCCTCCTTCCCAAATTCTGTAGATAGATAAGAAACAATCCAAGCATACACGGAACTCATCTTGCAGTAAAAAGGCAACGTGGTCCCCGTGCAATGATAGCTATATGCATAAGTTGCTAGAGAGCCAAGAAGAAATGTACACAACCTGAACAGGTGATGAGGAGGATGCTGAGGATAGCAGAGAAGGGTTTCTAGAGGAGGCAGCATTTAAATTGAAGTCTTAAGGAATTATTCAGAAGACTTCTACCAAAAATATTATGGGAGGGGTGGATAATGCATAGAATATCATAGGTAGAAAAAATTGCTGCAGCAAGAAAATTTTAACTATTGACCATGCATAAAACCAATACATTTACATGGGGGAAAATCCACTGAATTATATAAAAGAAGAGTACAGAAATGGGATGGGATTGACACATAGTGTACTCCTATGTATCAGCATTTTCTTCTCCACCTGTTGGCTTTTCCTTCTAGTGGTCCTCCCGTGATAACAGCAACTGCTGCAATTGCAGACCTATACCCTCATTCCAAATGACCCAAAACTATACTTTACACCAGAGGTCCTCGAACTTTTTAAACAGGGGGCCAGTTCACTGTCCCTCAGATCGTTGGAGGGCCGGACTATAGTTTAAAAAAAAAACTATGAACAAATTCCTATGCACACTGCACATATCTTATTTTGAAGTAAAAAAAAAACAAAAAACAAAACGGCAAAAACACCCGCATGTGGCCCGCGGGCCGTAGTTTGAGGACGCCTGCTTTACACTGTTGGCTGTGCATTAGAATCACCTGCAAATCTTTTAAAATAAAAGCTTCTAAGTTAGTAGATATGCTTGCACACAGAGCAATTTTAATGCACATTCACAGTGTACAACTACTGACACAGAGAAAAATATATATATGAAAACCCATGCAAAAATACTCACCTTCACTCACAATGAGAGGTGTGCAAATTAGAACTATTTCTTACCTACCAGATTGACATAAAGTGTGATAACACATTCGATTGGCCAGGCTATAGTCAAACTGATACTCTCATGTCGGGGTTCTTTTTCCCCAGCCTTACAAAGGGTTCAGCATTCTGGAGAAAGGGCTGCACGTAGATGATTAAGAAGGAGTCCGTGGACGAAAGATATTTTTGATAGGCATTGGGGGTCAGAGGAGCTTCCAGCTGAAGGAGATATAAGACTCTCCTCCTTGACCAAGGACCCGTGCTTTTATTAAACACAATTTGTCCCAAGGCAAGGTGGAAATATACCCTTCAAAGGGTATGGTGTCAAAGGGTTTACAAAGATTGTCAGTTTCGGGAATAGCCTACAGCTGTTCAGGTGTTTGGCCAACAGGAGGCAATAAAATGCCCTGAGCTGTCTGGCAGTGAACAATACCATTCAGGTTTGGGAGAGATGCTTTGTAGCCGTTTCCAACAGGTAAACTACATGTGACTCAACCCTGTTGAGCTCCCCAAGCTTAATCAACCTTTTGGTAAAACTCTTGTAATTATTACATGCTGGAATTGGTTTTCGGCACTCTCATACATTGCAGATCACAATACAGATTGGCACAATCATTTTGGATGGGAATTGGGCAATATCTAATAAAAATGAATTTATGTTTTGACCCAGTAATCTCATATGTAGAAATGAATCCTGGTTTTTGTCCTACAGAAATACAAAAAAAATACATATGCAAGTTTATTCATTTGTTATTTGTAATTTAAAAAATATTGGAAGTAAAAAGGCCACGTGGTAGAGTAGTTGACTAAATTTTGGTACATCTCCAAGCACAAGGCTAAAGTATGCAGCTGAAAAGAAAGAGGAAAATCTCTATAGACTGATATGAAGAGATTTCCAGGATATATTGTCATTTAAAGAAAGCAAAATGCAAAAAAAAAAAAAGTCTCTATAGAAGATACCTATTGTGTAAGAAAGAAGAGGAAATAGGAAGATGCAAGTTTTTGCACAATTGTGCCCAAAGAATCAGAGGAAGGAGAATTTAAGACTAATGGGCTTGCATGGGAGTTGGGTGAATTGAACATGGGTGTAGCAGCACCCCTTTAGGGAGAGCTTTATGTATAGTTTCACCTTTGGTACCAGATTAATGTATCACATAATAAAAAAAAACACTAATATTAATAAGGATGGGGAGGTAATATAAAAAATGATACAAACAGAAGCAAATCTCCGTTTACTGGGTTTCAAATGAATAGCTAACCACACCGAAAGGAAAAAAAACAACTATTTTTAGAATAAAACAGTTCAAGATGATCAGGTGATTTTAATGCTCAGGCAGTATTGTGAGCCACGAGAAGAAAAAAATAATACATGTTCCAATACTTTCCACAAAAATATGTTTACTTTTTTAAGTAAGCCTCTGTATTTCTCACTGACAAGATTAGACCAGTGATCATCCCTGAGCTGTGGCCACATAGATGGCACATATGAATCCACTGAAGCTATTCAGGTTTAATTTAGAAGCCAAAGGTGGGTTCCAATCCCACTCAAATGATGTAGGTGCTAACAGAGTAAAAATAATTATACCCCACACCCAAATCATGGGTGATACTGTTTAGGTTAAGAGGGAAAATGGAGAAATATACTCACAACTAAAAGGGGGAGGGGTGGACACATCCAGCAAGAAATTGTGCACATCGAGGTGGGGCAGGGATGGAACAAAGTCTGGTTCAGGAAGCAACACATGCTATTTCAAATAAATGACAACAAAGAATAGAATTTGGAAGAACAGTCAGCTTTGGAAGTTCTAACTTTGAGTAAGGGAGATGCCTGATAATTAGATAGACCACAGAATAAAAATGAAGGCAGAGAGATTTTCAGAGATCCAGACAACTGAAATCTGCCCCACTAATCTCATGGGATAGAACAGCTTGTCTGGTTGCACCGAAGAGTCCTGAGCTCCATCACAGAAATTCAACAAGACTGGGGGGAGTCCCAGAGACCTGATATAAAACAATCTTTTAAAGAGATTCAGATGGAGGTGGTCTTATCGCCATACTTTGAAGAACCACGGTACTAGAGGAAAAAACTATGGTAATTATATAGATGGTTTCAGGTACTGAAAAGAGAATGAGAATCCAGCTGGCAGAATGAACTTGACCACTGACCTGGCTAATATTATATATTCCAATGTTAATCCTATGTAGTATTAAAAAACACATTCATTACTGTACACGTTCTATGCATTATGCCCTTTAAATTTCATGGCAAGACTGGGAAGGAACTGCAGTGTACCTTGTTGATCATTACCTCAGCAAGGGGAAGAGGTGGGAATTCTGCCTGAGGATGAAAATTGAGAGTTTCACCACGGTAATATATGGCATCTCCTTGAGAGAAAGGTATAAAGGTAATAGCAGAATTGATAGTAATTCAAGTCTGAAAAATTTGTGACTGTAGATTTTTGCAGAAATACTAACTAGGATCAGTCTTAGCCTCAGAGACAAGTGGAAGTAGTGATGGTAGTTAGGAGTGACCTTACAGGAAAAAAGAAATTACAAAAATAGAAAGATTTTTGGATAAGCCACCCAAAACGCAGGTAATAAAAGCTAAAGTAAACAAGTGGGACTACATCAAACTAAAGAGTTTCTGCAAAGCAATCAATAAATTGAAAAGGCAAACTACAAAATAGGAGAAAATATTCACAAATCATATATGTGACAAAGGTTTAATATGCAAAATATATAAAGAATGCATACAACTCAACAGCATAAAAACAAATAATCCAATTTAATCAAGGGCAAAGGAATTTTTTTCAAAGAAGACATAGAAACAACCAAGGGGTATATGAAAACGTGCTCAGCATCATGAATTATCTGGGAAATGCAAATCCAAATCACAATGAGACATCATCTCACACCTGTTATGACTGCTATTGTTTTGGTTTTTTTTTTTAAAGGATCAGTGTTGGTGAGAATGTGAAGAAAAGGAAACCTTTACATACTGTTGGTGGGAATGGAAAACAGTATGTAGTTTCCTCAAAAAATTAGAAATTGAACTACTACATGACCTACCAATATATATCTGAAGGAACTGAAACTAGTATTTTGAAGAGATATCAATACACCCATGTTCATTACACTATTATTCATAGTAGCTAAGATATGAAAACCACCTAAATGTCCTTCAACAGAAGAATGGATAAAGAAAATGAGATATATCACACACACACACACACACACACACACACACACACACACACACACAGTGGTATATTACTCAGCCATAAAAATAAGGAAATTCTGCCATTTGTGACAACATGGATGAATGTGGAGGGCATGATGCTGAGTGAAATAAGTCAGACAGAGAAAGACAAATACTGTATGATATCATATATATGTGAAATCTACATTTTTAAAAGCTGATTTTATAGAACTAGAGAACAGAATGGTGGTCACCGAGGGCTGGGTGAGGGGGAAGTAGAGCATGTATAGGTAAAAGGGTACAAATTTTCCATTATAAGAAGTTCTGAGGATCTAATACACAGCCTGGTGAACACAGTTAATAATATGGTATTGTATACTTGAAAGTTGATGAGAGTAGATCTTAAGTTTTCTACACACATAGAGAGAAAGAGTTAGCAAATGATAACTATGTGAAGTGATGCATGTGTTAGTTATCTTGATCTTGGGAAACATTCCACAACATATATATATATATATATATATATATATATATATATATATATATCCATGCTGTTACACATTTTAAATATATATAATTCATCCTCAATACACATTTTCAAAAAGAAAGAGAAGAGAAGGAATACATCTCTGAAGCACGGGGAAGGGCAGTTATAGTAATTCTCAAGCAAATAATATTATCAAGGACCTTGAATTTTGGTTTCATCACAGGTATTTAGTAATTATGTTGAGGATGTTTACTGATATTTCTGGTCCTCAAACTTCCTGTTGATGAAATAAGTCTGTGTACTTCGTAGAGGAATATGGAGAAGTAGGAGATGGAAAACTGACATACTTTTCAAAGAAAACAGAATTAAGGCCCAGGATAGAACCCCATCAATTTATAATCCTACTGGAGTAGAGCATTTCTCTGAATTGATAATTTCACTTAAATTATATAACACTAGTCAGAAATAAGCATATACTAACTGAAATAAAGAATAACTTACAGTAGAGTAGAGGATTCTAAGAATCAAATCAACAATTTGGAATATGAGAAAGCAAAAAACACCCAATTAGAACAGTGAAAAGAAAAAAGTATCCAAAAATATAAGGACAGTGTAAGGAGCCTCTGAGACAACTTCAAGTGTACCAACATCCCCATTATAAGGGTGCCAGAGGAGAAGAGAGACAGCAAGAATTGAAAACCTATTTGAAGAAATAATGACAGAAAACTTCCCCTAGCTAGTGAAAGAAATAACATTACAAGTCCAGGAAGCACAGAGTCCCAAACAAGTGGAACCCAAAAAAGCCCACACAAAGATACATCATATTTAAAATGCTAAGGGTTAAAAACAGAGAGAATCGTAAAAGCAGCAAGAGAAAAGCAGTTAGTTACCTCCAAGGGAGCACCCATATCACTGTCAGCTGATTTCTCAACAGAAACTTTGCAAGCCAGAAAGGAGTGGCAAGAAATATTCAAAGTGATGCGTAGCAAGGACCTACAACCAAGATTACGCCACCCAGCAAAGTTCTCATTTTAAAATTGAGGGTCAGATAAAGAGCTTCACAGACAAGAAAATGCTGAAGGAGTTCATCACCACCAAACCAGTATTACATAAAATATTGAAGGGTATCCTTTAAGAAGAGGATGATGGCCGAAACCGGTTTGGCTCAGTGGATAGAGCGTCTGCCTGCGGACTGAAGGGTCCCAGGTTCAATTCCGGTCAAGGGCATGTACCTTGGTTGCAGGCACATCCCCATTAGGGGGTGTGCAGGAGGCAGCTGATCAATGTTTCTCTCTTGTCGATGTTTCTAACTCTCTCTCCCTCTCCCTTCCTCTCTGTAAAAAATCAATAAAATATATATTAAAAAAAAAAAGAAGAGGATGATGATAAAGAAGAGGAGGAGGAGAAGGTGAAAGAGAAGAAGATAAAAATATGAACAATAAAGTGGCAATGAATACATATCTATCAGCAATTGAATTTAAAAATCAAAATAAACAAAAAAGGAATCCAATGAACAAAATAAACTAATAAAATAGAACCAGAGACATGGAAATATGGAACAGACTGACGAATCTCAGAAGAAAAGGGGGAGGGGGCAGAAAGAGTTTAACCAAAAATGCTATATGCACACTAGAGGCCCAGTGCATGACATTCTTGCACTGGGGGACAGGGAGTCCCTCAGCCTGGCCTGTGCCCTCTTGCAGTTTAGGACCCCTCAGTGGACATCCCCTGAGGGGTCCTTAGTGCTGCCGCGAAGGTGGGAGAGGGAAGCTCCCACCACTGCCACTATGCTCCCCAAGGTGAGCCCTGCTCCTGGCTGAGTGGCGCTCCTCCTGTGAGAGTGCACTGACCACCAGGGTGCAGCTCCTGCGTTGAGCGTCTGTCCCCTGGTGGTCAGTGCGCGTCATAGTGGCCTGTCGTTCCACTGTTTGGTTGATTTGCATATTGGGGTTTTATTATATAGGATGTTTGCCATTGATAAGTAAAAGTTATCTTTCAAATCTTGAAAAAAATATTTTGAGTGCTATATAACCAAAGGACAGGCATCTTCATTTATTATTTATTTTTGGTATAAGAAGCCATATACAAAACCACCTATTTCAAAATGTTCATAGGGTGCTATTTCATTTTAAGATAAAACTGTGATCCAAAAATTGGTTATGAGAAATGTTTTGAAAATATGTCAGCAATGCTGAAGTTAGCTCATCCTTAGTCAACCTCTTCTAAATGTATCTGTGGAGGCATCATCCATAATAAGAGATGAGGTCACATGACCATTCCTTAGTGCCTTTTACCCCATATCTCCTTCTATGTATTATATGCAGTCAGGTCCTGGAGGGAGATGAAGTAGAGTTGTAACCCATATTCTCAAAACAAACAAGAAAACAACCCTTAAGGGTACCCATTCCAATCTAACTCACTACCTCTTCCTCGGGAGCTTCTGAGTGTCTAGCTAAATTTCCATGCTGCTGAACAGCAGAAATCGGTATGTACAAATGTGCCCATGGAAGTGACAGAGCAAACAGCTCCACCGACATCGCCACTAACTACCAAGCACCCAAGTCCTGCAGTAGTCACTTTACATACATAATTTCATTTAATGCATAATTGGCTCTGTCTCTTGCTATTTTTCTGGTTTCCTTGGTTACCATTTAGTCACTTCTGTCTGTAGCTACCCTACTACTGATACCTAGGGAGAGTTTCTGGTCCCCTAGCACTAGTGTTAGCCTCACATAATTTGACATTTGCCCTCAAATATCTCAAAAGCGAAGGAAAAGGCAGATATGTAAATTAAATGGCTTGATACATTTTGATAAGAGATATAAAAGGGGAGATGATCCAGTGTGTTACCTGAACACAGGAGAAGCTGCAACTCCCTCTACAAGTGAAAGAAGCTTCACAGAGGAAACTTTATAAGGAATGACTCCTGTCCAAAGATTTCTTCTCCACTGATGCCCAAAATCTCACCATTATTCACTAAGCTGTGCACAGCAACTCGGCAGGGGTGTTAAGCAGGAAATCTTTAGTGGGAATTTCTTCTCCTCTTTCCCACTTTTTTATCCCTCCACCTCCCCATCTCACCACTTAGACTTAGCAGAAACCAGTATACACCTGCTAAATGTCTAGCACCAGTCACAGTTCTATTTCTACCAAGTGTTATATCATTTTCTAAGGATGATAAGACAATCACATATCATGCTGGTTGTGACAGGGACCCCCTCTTAACCTACTGGTAAGTAAATTGGGGGTCACTGCATAATCGAGTCATTGCTTTTGCAATTCGATTTCTCCTCTGGATATCTATTTTCACTAAGAAGAGGAAAGTTGTTTGAGAAATACAGGAGGTCTTCAGCTATTCTTTTTTCTTCTCTGTCTCTCCAAGTCCCCTCCACCCTGCTTTTTTTTTTTTTCCAGGCAGAGGGTAATTTGTATAGTAGCTGAAATAAAAGCAGCTTAACTGATGAAATCCATGGTCAAAGCCTGTGGACATCATTGAGGAGTTAATGAAATTTCTGTGCCTGGAACAGATTATTAGGCAACAGCTGAGATTGGAAAAAGATTAAGCTACTGAATTGCTGGCAGAACCAGAGGAAGGAGTCTAAAGTCAGCATTCATCATGCCTCATAGAAGATGAACAATTCGGGAAATAGAATTGGGTGATTTGTTCTGAGCTCTGAAACCATTGCGCCTTGTCCTTCCTTGACCTAAATGGTGGACATTGTTTCTCTTGCTCAAGTGCATTATGTCACCTGCCACCCCCTCCTCAAAAACTTCCCATAGCACAGCAGTGCTCATGCCCAAAACCCAGCATTCCAGGACCTCCAGAATCTTCCCCGCAACCCTCTCCACAGTACATCTCATTGCTTCCCTGCATACATCATCACGGGGTGGATGAGGCCATTTTTGCACAGAGTGGACATTCACTATGTTTTACTCACTGATCTTTATTTTCACATCTTTGTGTACACTATTTCCCCGTTTGGAAACAATTCCGTCCTCCCTTTATATTTAGCTACAAGATAAATAGTAAAATTGGAATTTTGCCTTAATTATAATGAAATTGTATATGAGTGCTCGCCTAAGCGCTGTACTGTCCATGCTTGTATGGAAACACAAAAGAATCAGGAATGTTTTCTGCTCACAAGGAAACTAAAGGGTGCAGGGTGTGAAGAGAGAACTTTCAGGGATAGCACTAAAATTCAACCCTAGTTAATGGCAGTATATGCAGAGAAGAAAATCTATTTGGATGCTTTGGTTTCCCTGTAACATAAGCCCATTGGCCCAAACTATCTTCTGGATACGAGTCCTTCCAAGTCACCAAAAGAGCAGTGATACCCACAAGAGTTTCCAATTCTCCCAGCTAATGAGCGTCAATCTCACTGCTTGCTGGTCACTTGTCAGGACCCCCTGTCTCTCGTTCCCACAGGACTCTGCTCCTTCCACTAAGGCAGAGGTAAAAGGATTAGAGGAGGTTGAGAGGGAATGGTTCATCCTCCTTCAATTCTAGCCACAGTGGAATAAGGTAAATTGGCCTGCACTTGATTTTTTATTTAACTTGTTTGTGCAGTAAAATGCTTTGGATGCAGATGAACTTTCCCCGCTCAATGCTGATGAATTGATTCACCAATCTTGAAGCTGAAGCTTGCAAGGCCTTTGATAACTAGATTGAAAGGCTTTCTTTGCTTCATACGTACTTCCGTAAGCAATAACTCAACTAGGATGGAGAATCCTCAGCATTTCTTCTCCAGAGATGAAACAACCTGGGGTGGGATCAGGAGGAACAAGTGTTGGCCTCCTCCTCTAGAGCTGCACTCATTTTACTGGGTGATTATAAAGGTGACAGGAACCTATTGCAGGGACAGTGCAAGGGATCACCATGTGCTGAACATGCTATGGACTGGGGACTGTTTGTAAAAGCATATAATATCTTAATTATACATCAAGATTCTCTTATGAGACAGGTATTGCAATTCAAACTCTAGGGATGTGGAAACTGATATACGAGAGATTAAGTAACTGGCCTAAGATAGCACAGTTAAGAAATAATGGAGCTAGAATTCTAACCCAGGTTTCTATAACCCTAATACCATGCTCTTACCACATTACCTTTTACCTTATCAACACAGAGCCTAAGTCTTTCCTTCCCTAAAAATTGAAATCCAACAGTTGTTCAATCAGGGGTTTAAACCTGAGGACAATGTCAAAACAAAACTGATAGGATGAATGCTCAACAACCAAATTTGGCTGCTCCACTGTGTAGGAAAGCCTAACAGCCTAGAGAAGGGGAGGAAACGCCCTCTCCCCAGGTGTCTGCCACAAAAGTGGCACCCAGTGTGGGATGCGGATGGAAGGGGCCTTTGATCACTGAACAAAGCAGTTGCTCTCACAAGAGAGGACACTGGAACAATCAGTCCAGCCCCAGGCTCCCGGATCAGGCAATAGCCTCCGGGCCTCTCTCCAGTACAAAGGCAAACACCAGGTTTCCTCTCCAAACCTGACTGCGTAGTTCCTACTTGATCACCAACTAGATGCACCTCCTGCAAAGAAAAAAGGCCTCTTGCAGACTTTGCTGACAGCTGTTCGTCTGGCTGCCCATTCTCAGGCCTTTTCCTGCTTTGTTTCCTCCATAGTTGCATGTACACTCAAATGCACATATTATACAGCTGTAACCCCCAGACTGTCATACTTATAAGCAATATTGCATATTGAGGAAGTTGCATACATTGAGAATTTTCATTCCTTCTGCCATTGATCAGTACTGTTGGATACCTGATGCACTACTATATGCAATATAAAACATGACCTTGCCCTAGCTGGTTTGGCTTAGTGGTAGAGCATCGGCCTTCAGACTGAAGGGTCCCAGGTTCGATCCGGTCAAGGGCACATGCCAGGTTGCAGGCTTGATCCCCAGTTGGGGGCGTGCAGGAGGCAGCCAATCAGTGATTCTCTCTCATCATTGATGTTTCTCTCTCTCCCTCCCTGTCCCTTCCTCTCTGAAATCAATAAAAGTATATTTTTAAAAAACACATGACCTTTACCTTCAAGAAGCTCATGCACTAGTGAGAGAAAGAGACAAGTTATCATTGACTATCATGCATTGAGGCATCATGATAATATCATATGGGAGGTCAGTGTGGCATTGTGGGCGATCTAAAGAAGAAGAATCCACAATGGGTGATAAAAATAGAACAAAAAGTTTAATAACAACAATATCTATAACGCACCCTAATCTTTCTAATCATTGCTGTTGAGCATACTCCAGGCATTGGCAATAGAGTAGTGAACAAGTTAAACTATATTACAGCTCTAATGGGGTGGGGCAGACACATAATACACAAGCACTCAAATACATAACATAATGTCAGGTAGTAATTCAGGCTGTGAGGAAAATAAAACAGGGTAGTGTGATTTTGAGTTGCTTAGCAGCAAGCGCAACATTGAATGATGTGGTCAGAGAAAATCACCTGAAGAATTGATATTTGAGTTAAGATATAAATAAGAAAAAGGAGCCAGCATAAGATTGAATGTCACATGGGACGTCATGAGAAAACACCTTGGGCCAAAAATGCCTCCTGTAACGATGCCTTAAACCCTATTATTATTTATTGACCAAGTGGGGCTGACAGGAAAATGCAATTTTCAAATCTCCTACTGCAGGAGGCACAGCTGACTGATATCCCCAGATACTGTCCTCATGTATTCACCATGCTTTTCATGAGCTGATCCCAGCCAATGTCTGAGAATAATATGGGTGTTAAAGGACAACTCAAGTGAGATCAGGAAATAATCCAATAGATGCCTTTGACCCAAGCTCTTCCTGTTGGCCTGGATGAATCTTACCTGGAACTATGCTGCCATCTAGGACTTCTACTCCAATACTCCTTCCATCTCTCTTCTTTCACTGGTGTCAGATCTGTATCACAGTGAGAAGGCTCTGTCTTTCCCCCCATAAGTCTCTTGTGTATCTTATCCCTTCTAGGCTCCTTCTTCTCAGTGGGTCCAAACAAACACAGCTATGAGCAGGTGATACTCAATAGAGATCCTGCCTTGGGAGAACGAAACTGGAAAAAGACAAGCGTTACAGACTGTAGTTTCCAAAAGTTGGAGTCAGAGTAATATGTACAAATGAATAGTAATATGTATTTGGATGAAAAAGAATAAAAGCATCAGGGGAAAAGAATGATTGTGAGACCCAAAGCAAAGGAAGTAAAATTTAGAATCAGGCCACCCATAGTCAGGAACTAAACAGAGGTCAGGGACTCAAAATAGAGTCGTGTTTTTTTTTTTCTTCAAAATAGAGTCTTAAGCTCATGGACAACTTGGGGTGCTGCAAATTGACTTTATTAAGGTCAACTTCCCTGAATAATTGAAAGTGTCACTATGAATATGTTGCTTAAGCATATGATATTAGAATAAAATTCTGCCTAATGTTTATTTTGTTTAAACTTATCTTTATTGTTGAAAGTATTACAGATGTCGCCCCCCTTTTTTTTGTCCTCTCATCTCCAGCATGAAGTTCCCCTACACCCGCTTTGACCTACATTCTCTTATTTTGCAACCAGTGAACTCAGTTAAAATCCTACATCTCTTTTAGTCTTTCTTCAGTTGGCATATGGGGTTTAGACAACTGTAATAGTTGGCTGATAGAGCGATGCTCCATATAGGAAAAAATCTAAAAGATACCCTAGGTGCTCATAGGTTGAGCAATTCCCAATCTGGGCAACTATTGGAATTTAAAGGTAGAGGTTGCATGGCAATATAGTCTCCAAGGTAAAAAGAAAGTCAAGATTGTATCAACAAACTTTCTTCTTTAATATCACCTGATAATCTGCCTTCTGGCTTTCTTCAGACCTGGGTTATTTTGGCAATGGTGGGAAGGGAAGGGCCAGGGAAAGGGAGCTGTTTTATTATATATATCAGAGAAGTTTTATTATGTACACTGTATAAGTGGTAGTCAAAATGTATGTCTTGCAGAGTCTTGCCTCATAATGTCATAGTCTTAATGACATGAATAAAATAACATAATATTCTGACAACCAGAGTAGTTTTGTCTTTTCTATATGATCTTTAAGGGACCCCAAGTACAAGAGGGTAGGGGTGGATTTTGGTACCACTAATGTACAAGACAATGGGAAAGGGGAAAAAAAAACTGAGGACAACAAAATCTCACCAGGTAGGTAGGTATTCTATGAAGAGCATGTTGGGAAGACACAGGTAGATAATTGAATTCAGAGCTCTGTTAAAAAGTAATGTACAGAGATCCAGGTAGGCAGTTCATACCATGGATGAGACCCCACGTCTTTAGAAATACATGTGATCACTATGCTGCAGAGTCAAGAATGAGGTTCCTTCCTTCAAACATGGGTCCTTTGGATGTTCTACTCTATGATACACCATAGAGAAGTTGTGAGTACAATGACAATGTTAAACAAATGAGGTTATGTGCTAATGATTAAAAATGAAAATGGAAAACAAATATAAGAGACTGAAAGAGCAAGAAGGGAGTAAAATGAATAGAAATGGCAGGCACACATGAAAATTACCAGATAGTCACTAATTGAGAAGCATATATATCGAAAGAGTCTCTCAAAATGCCAAGTAAAGAATAAGGCAACCAGTCTCCAATAACTAGACATCGATTATGCAATATCTCTCAAGTGCATGCAGAGTTTATAACAATGAGGAACATTCTGATGATAATGGAGGCTAGCGGAACATAGATGGAATAAATAAGGGTATTATATTCTTTGACTGCTAACTCTTGTGACATAAAAACCTAAGATGGAGGTATGTGCCATATTAACAGTATAATAAAGAACTTTTCATAGGAAAAAAATCAAGAGTGATTGGAACTTACAATGTTGATAAGAGAAAGGTGATAAAAATAATTAGAAGGCAAAGGCTAGAAAGCACTCTCACCCCATTGTTTTCTTCCAGAGTGTTATTTCATTTTTATTTATATTTCTAGAGACCTGGTACATGAAATTCATGCATGGGGGGGGGGGTCCCCTCAGCCCAGCCTGCACCCTCTCCAATCCAGGACCCCTCAGGAGATGTCTGACTGCGGTTTAGGCCTGGTCCCAGGGATATGGCATATGGGGTTTAGGCCCAGGGATCAGGCCTAAACCAGCAATCTGACATCCCCCTCACAATCCTGAACCTCTGGCTCCTAATCGCTACTTGCCTGCCTGCCTGCCTGGTCGCACCTAACTGCCCCCCACTGCTGGCCAGGTCGCCTCCAACTGCCCCCTCCCTGCCAGTCTGGTCACCCCTTACTGCCCCCCCTGCTGGCCTGGTTGCCCCCAACTATCCCTCACTGCTGGCCTGGTCGCCCCTCAACGGCCCCCCCCGCCGGCCTGGTTGCCCCACGCAGCCTGCTGTTCAATCGTTTGGTCGTCCCTCACCTACCCCCCTGGCAGCCTGCTGTTCAGTCGTTTGGTCGTCCCTCACCTACCCCGCTGCCGACAACCACTTGTTGGGAGTATCTTTCTTGATCATTATAATTATACTAGTGGCCTGGTGCACGAAACTCGTGCATGGGGGGGGAGTGTCCCTCAGCCTAGCCTGCACCCTCTCCAATCTGGGACCCCTCAGGGGATGTCCGACTGCTAGTTTAGGCCTGATCCTGGACCCTAACTGCCCCCCCCCGCCAGCCTGATCACCCCCAAGTGTCCTCTCCTCCTGGCCTAATCACCCCTAACCACCTCTGCCTCAGCCCCACCACCATGGCTTTGTCCGGAAAGACTTCCAGAAGGTCTCCCTGTCTAATTAGCATATTACCCTTTTATTAGTATAGATAATTCTGTTCTGGAAGCTTTTTTTTTTTACCTCTTGCTCATAGAATTCTAAAGAGCATGAGAATTTCCCCTCAATCCCATACGTTTCTCTGGTGATTCTTTAAGGTTTTGTTCTTGTCTGTTAGATCTCAAAGACTCTCCCTTAAGCAATGGTCTCTCTTAACCAGTCCAACCTTCCTTCATGATTTAAGGTGGGAACTTTGTTTTCCTGTAAAAATGGTACCCAATAGCACACGGATATACTGCAAGCCCATTCCAGGTGAATCGCCAAACTTGATTTCTCATTCCCTTTGGCTACAGCTGCAAAGACAGCGTCATGAAGAAGATGCTGGTCTGATGGAGCGCGGAGCTGAGAGGCTTGTGCAATGCTGATCTCTTTCTATCAGTAAGAGGGAAGCTGTGCAGTAAAACAGCAGCCTAGCAGAAACAACGATTGGCCACTTACTAAAGCATTTGAGTACTTAGTCTCATGAGATTGTAAGAAAGTTCTACAGGGCAGTAAACAGTTCTCCTCCAACAGCAAAACACTGCCAAAGGGTGACCAAGTGAATGGTGCAATGACTGCGGATGCTTTTACAGACTCTGTGAGGCATTGTTATATCATGGAAGTGATGATGTTGTAATTGTTACTGACTTGTTTAGTATTGTTTTGAGTCCTTTTGTGCCTTCGAGTGGGACAACAGATATTCTGGTGTCTGAATGTGTGCAGCCATCCACAAATGTTTCTCATCATTGCTGCATAAATTTGACGAGAGATATCTGTTCACTGTGACTGTCATTCATCTAAGCTGGAGGGTGCATGCATGGGTGAGTGCCTGTGGATGACATTATTTTTTTTTACCAGAAAAACATGAAGACCAGAAGGCTGAGTTTGTTATTACCATGTATTGTTGACTAGAGACTTTGTGAGTTAAAGGGTGTAATAAACTATTTACATAAGTGAAGAACTGAAAATAATTTTGATAATGGGCTCTGAATAGGACTAAGTGGCAAAGTCTATGTCATGACAATGTGGGGAGTGCTGGCATGTGTGCTGTGTGCTAACCCCGGAGTAAATATGGCTAAGAGAGCTTTCAGTCACTCCATTATGTCTATGACTTTCCCCAAAACTCATACAACCAAGTGGGAATTAAACTAGATTATTATATTCCTAGCATCACCGTGAGAAACTGCAAATTTTACTCCACCACATTTTTTTTGTTATGAATCCTCACCCAAGAATATTTTTCTATAGATTTTTAGAGAGAGTAGAAGGGAAGAGGAGAGACACAGAGAAAAACATTGATGTGAGAGAGACACATCGATTGATTGCCTCCCACATGAGCTGTGACCAGGGCTGGAGATTGAGTGTGCATCGACAATACATGCCCTTGAGTGGAAACGAACCTGTGACCCTTCTGTCCTCAGGCTGACTCTCCATCCACTGAATCAAACGGGCTAGGGCTACTCCACCACATTTTTGAAGTATGTCCTCCCCTCCGTCTTGTTTCCAGACAAATGAATTTTTCCTTCTAGCCAGACTGCCCTCCGTCACACTGATAATAATAGCATTTTCCATATACTCAAGGCATCATGCTAAGATATTACATAAATGAACTCTAATTCTCAAAATAGCCACATGGGATGGATTTAATATCACAATTTTATAAGTGGAGAAACTGAGACACAGAGAGGTTATGTAATATGCCAAAGTTCCCGTGGATGGTACGTAGCAAAACTTGGATTTGAATTCAAAACTCTGTAGTCTGAAGCCTACACTTTTTTTTTTCTTTTTTACTCTCTCTTAAATCACTTCTCCCTTTGATTTTATTTTTAAGGGAGTATTTCCCTCAGGAGTTCAGGGGAAATAACCATTTTCCATGGGGCTGGGGTGACTGAGTAAGGGCCCTGCTCTAAAAGAGACTGGGAATTGAGCAGTTTATTTCATTTCCCTGTACATATAAGGCCTGGTTGTTGGAATTAGTTGAGGGTCAGTCAGTTGCAAGAAAGAATTCTAGGTAGAGTAACTCATTGTACTTATTCAGAGAAACAATAGCACAGCCGACACAGGGCTGAGTGACTCTGTTTACCACCGCAGGGATGTGGCGTTAGGATAGCAGGAGGGTGAACTGGTGTCGGTGTTTGACCCCAGTGAGAAAATGCCGGACAAGCATGTTCGGCAATTTGTTGAAAACATTTTGCACACTTCCAGGAAAGGAAAGTGGTGATAAAGGGACCTATTTGGAGTTTGTTGTTTTTGTTTGTTTGTCTTTTGGAAGAAGAAAGAATAAATGGGAGAAGACGAAGATATTGAGAAAAAGGGATTCCCACAGAAGCACCCTGACCACCGAGTCACTGCAGGGATGGGAGAGCCCAAACAGGCCTCCTAGGGAAGATTCTGGAGCTTTTCCAACTACATTCCTTTCTCCAGCCGTCAAGTGACGGAGATTTGTTGAACATGACACCTGGCTGCTCTGCATTATGGATCTGAATGGGGAGACAAAGGAGAGAGCTAATTGTTTTCCATGCATTCAAGTTTAATTTGGTGCACTTTTAATTAGGGCTCTGATGGGGCTGGGAATCAGTTACTTTTGCACAGGCAGCTCCTGACAGCAGGTGACTGTGCGGAGAGAAGGGATGATTACGGAAGCCACTCGGGTCACGTTGGCATCAATGCAGCAATTACAGAAGATGTACTGCAGCATGTCAGCCCTGATGTCAACGGTGACCCACCCAAGATCAAAATCACTCGGCAGGACAAAATCACTTTGCCATGTGTAAAAGGCAGCTAGGTTCAGAACTGGGAGAAGAGGGTCACAAGTAAAATCATCCCTAAGGAAGAAAAGAACAAACATTATTTGAACAGCTTTTATGTGTTAAAGGAGCAGGGAGCCATAGACTCAAAGGTCTTTCCTTTAACCCTCATTATTATTCTCCACCCCAGTCCCTAACACATTCTCTCCTTTCTGGCTTCTATAGTAATCAGAAAGATGCATTTTCCCATATAGAGAAAAATGCAAGTGTGACTTTGCTGTGTAAGTTGTCAATATTATTTATTTGTAGATCTTAATTATTTTTGTAATAATTAAATTTAGTTTTTGCACTTAATTTTGGATTCAATTTATCAGCAGCACTGGTAAATAAGGCTCTTCTCTGGGAGCGAACAACCAATGATAGTGGTATATGAATTAATGGATTTATGAATTTATATTAATGAACTCCTGTAGGCAGAAACTTATCAAAATCCTTTTCCCCAAAGTTGAATGATTTTCCCTGATTTGAGCTACTATGTATTAGCACAAAACAAATCAAATAATATAGAAAAAGTTTAAATGTAAGTTAGCCATTCTAACTCTCAAATAACCTACTAAAACAGTATCCATAGGTGAAATTGGGTAAATATTATAAGATTGTTTTTTTAAAAAAATCAGCCTTAGCTGGTTTGGCTTATTGGATAGAGGGTTGGCCTGCAGACTGAAGGATCCCAGGTTTAATTCCAGTCAAGGGCAAATGCCTGGGTTATGGGCTCAATTCCCCAGTAGGGGGTGTGCAGGAGGCAGCTGATCAATGATTCTCTCTCATCATTGATGTTTCTATCTCTCTCTCCCTCTCCCTTCCTCTCTGAAATCAATAAAAATATATTTTAAAAAATCAGATTGAGCTTATTCATTGAGAGAGAAAGAAAAGTAGTTACCATACTAACATGTGCAGGATCTCCAGTGGTGCTAAGTTTGATGCATCAATCAAGTAGAAAGGTTTAGCTTTAAGTTAGAACACTCTGATTGGCACACCTGTATCCATATCTCTTTTAAATGAGTGTATTTTTATAATGAAGAAGAATGTAGCCCAAATGATTTATCTCTTTCTCTCAAGTACACCAGGGAGTCCTGCTAAACTCCTTCATCATCCTGCCTGCACTACTTTCGCCGCTCCTTAGCCCAGGATAATAGGTTTTTATTATTTTTCTTAATTATTTATAATTAGGTTTTATTAACTCATTTTGTATCCTTGGTCCACTTTAAGCTAATCTCCTTACAGAAGACCACATATGATAATTAAGTGGTTTTCATTGCAAAACAAAACTGCTATAAGAACCACAAAACAAATATAGAGGTTAATGAACTATTATAAGGCAAAATACTTGACATCATTACCAAGGACCAAAACAGAACTCTGCCATCCACCTCAGAGGTCCCTCTATGTGTTTGGCTCTCTCTAATTCAAACACCCCCCTTAACCAAAACAACCACTATTCTGACTTTCATAGAAATCCCTTCCTTACGTGTGGCTTTATGTTTGTTTGTTTCATTTTGTCACCAGGTTTTCTTGATTAGCCTTGCCTATATCTTAATGTATGCTTATTAAATTTCTTTTAATTTATAACCATGACAGCTACTCCTTTCCTTTCTTTTCCTTACATATATCTATTGAATAGCCCAAGGAATTTGACTTGCAGAGTTTCCCAGAGACTGGCTTTTGTTAATTACACATGCATGGCACAGGTCAACACAGTCCTTCGCACTCACACTGGCAGCTGGATCTGAGCCCTGATTATAATGATGGTCAATCCCTTTGGCAAGACCAGAGGGGTTGCTGTGCCCTTTCATCAGGAGACACATGTCTGCTTGTCTCTCTTTCTGAGAAGTTCTCAGTTGTTACAGCTCAGTGCCTGGATCCATTAATTCATTAGGAGTTACCAAATGTTGATGTTCAAATTATTTTATTTGATCTTTACTTAATAGTTGGTGTACGTCTATAAAGAAATGCTTCCCATCATGCACTGTGTAGTTAGCCAGTGGCACACTTTATATGCAAACTGTAGAGAAAGGTAGGATAAACATTTGAATTTTTCCTCTTAATTGCTATTTATTCTTAAGATAACAAATTGGTTCCCTATCATCCTCCAAATGTGACCAAATAGTTTTTGTTGTTGTTTTGTTATGTTTTTTTAAAATATATTTTTATTGATATCAGAAAGGAAGGGAGAGGGAGAGAGAGAAACATAAATGATGAGAATCATTAATCAGCTGCCTCCTACCTGCAACCCAGGCATGTGCCCTGACCAGGAACCGAACCATGACCTCCTGGTGCATAGGTCAAAACTCAACCACTGAGCCATGCTGGCCAGGCCTTGTTGTTATTTATATATCACCAGGAACTCATGGATTTAAGCATATTTGATAGATTTCAATCAGTTACAATTATTATTTATTCTGAAGCTCAACTGTCTCATCTTTGGCAGTGAGAGCCTCCTTATAATGACTCTTACGCCTCTTTGACATGATTTTAGTGGTGTTTGATTGCTTCCCTGATCTGAATTGAGAATCCCTGTATCCCATCTTGAATATTTCCTGCCCTAGAACAGGTAGCTATTTCTTTAATAAGCCTTGTTACCTATTTTCTTTGTGTGAAAAAATGGTATTTCAAGACCACTCTGTGCCCATTACTACTGGTCTGTAGTAGTAATGTTAATGTCTCTTCTTTAGACAGAACTTGAAGAAAAATAGATATAGGTATAGATATAGATAAAGATATTGAGAGACAGAACTATAGTTATAGGGGGAACGTATCCTACTGATACTTCTAATTAAAATTCAGAACTATAGGGTTTTTGTTTGCTTGCTTGATTCTTTTAAAAGCTTAATTTCTTCTATATAACATCTGTATCACTCCTCTTACACAGCAAAATAGTAGTCCTTGAAGATACATGAAATAGTATAAAAACAGCTTATCTTTCATTTACATTATCCTACATTATCTATGCAATAACCACCACCAAGAGCAGTAAAAAAAAAAATGTTGTGTTTATTCCCTTATTTACCCCTCCAATTTTTATCACTGTACTCTCACTGTCTGGGCATACTATATTCCATTGTTATAAACCTCATATAATTTTAAGTCTACAGTAACTATATATTTTATGCTCTACACTAGTCTTTATGTTAATGTGTTTCCAGCTATTTTGGTCATTGGAAATTCATTCTCCAGCAGATTCCTTAAGAAGCGCGCATCAGAACATTTCCTTGGTTCTTGCATGTTAACAGTTTGCACTCTTTGTATGTGAGAGTCAATTTTGCTGGATAGCAATTTTTAGCTCACTTTTTTTATCTTTGAATATTAAATATACTACTCAATTTTCTTCTCAGATAAAGCATTGTTGTTGAAAATGAGAAGGTGACTTTTCTTTCCATTATCTGTCACAATATCTGTCTGGATTTCCATAGGATTTTTCTTATTTAAAGTCCAGTAATTTTCCAATAATATGTCTTGCCATGGTCCTCCTGGGTCAATATTCTCAAGTATGTAATATGGTTTTTCAATATATATATTTAAGTATTTTCATTTCAAGAATGTTTTCTTGAATTACAACTTTCATTACTTATTCTGTTCCTGTGGGTTTTTCTCTTTAGTGACTTTGTTATTGTGTAATAAATCTTTGCTTATCTTCAATGTCTCTCGCATTTTCTCAAATTCATTTTATTTTTTTCTTCATATCTCTCTTTTTCTTCCTTTATCTATTTCTCCAAAAGCATTGTCTGTCATGTGTATTAATTTTTATGTTTTTCTGGTGAAGACTTCACATATATCAGAGGGACGCAGCAGAGAATCAAAACCTCAACTAGTCAACAGATATTCATTAGAAAATTGCAGAACAGTTTGAGAACAACAGCTGAAGCGATGTTGCTTTTTTTCTTTCAATCTTAATACTTTTATGTTGCTTATTTTAATGTGAAATTAGTTTCCTAAACTTTTAAGTGGAAGTTTGATTTACAGTAGCTTTTGTAATTTTCACAAGCTCTTTCAACTATTATTATTATGTAATGTTAAAACATGTGGAGGCTACTCTCTGAGATCCCCTGGCTTTGTTCTCCTTTTCAACTTCTATCTGAAAATTATCTACTGATAGTCACAGTGCTGCACCATTTTTAATCAATTCCCAGAAATTTCTCCAAAGTGTGGGTAGGTAATGCTAGTGAGCAGTGAAAGGTGGATTATCTGCTCAAATCTGCTCATCTGTATCATAGACCACGTGGGGTCTTCATCTGGCCAAAATTATTTCAGCTATTTGAAAATTGATCTACAATGTTTCTAATAAATATCTGTTGATTAGTTGAGGTTTTGATTCTCTGTTGCTTCCCTCTGATTTCTGCCACACAAATGTTGATATGCTGATTCTATGGATACTGGTAATTTGCTTAGACTGTGGTGTTCCAGGGAATATCTTGTTCCCTAGCTTTGTTGTAAATATAATCCAGTGGTTTATTTTTTGTTTGTTTTTATCTTGCTATTTAGTTTCTGTGTTTTAGGAGGTGATTAAGAGAGAATAAAAGAATATGCCATCACTGCCATCTTCCTAGGATCTTCCAAAGTAATATTTTAAATGCAAATTAACTGTGGCACTTTCTTACCTAACCCACTCCAATGATTTCTTAATTCATCCTATCTAATAAAAGAGTAATATGCAAATTGACCATACCTCCATTACACCCACAAGCCACACCCACCAGCCAATCAGGAGCGAATATGCAAATAAACCTAACCAAGATGGCTGCAGCCACAGAGAGCAGGAGGGTGGCTTGGGTTTCCCTGGCAATGGAGGAAGCCAAGCTTTCAGCCTGCCCTGGCTGGCCCAGGCCTCCGCTTAAGGCTACAAAGTTTCAATTATAGAAGATAAATAAATCCCAAAAGAAATGGCTGCCACCATGGAGCGAGCAGAAGGCTTGGCTCCGCTCCAGACTACAAAGTTTCAATTGTAGAAGATAAATAAATCCCAGATACCAGGGCCTCTGCTTGGGTCGCCGGGGAGCGTGGCCAGCCTGCAAACCACCACAGGCCCCTCGCCCAGGCCGCCCCATGCCCCAAGAGAACCCCCACCTTGATCTGGGACACTTCAGGGCAAACCAGCTGGCCCCCACTCGTGCATCAGGCCTCTATCCTATCTAATAAAAGAGTAATATGCAGATTGACCATCACTCCAACACACAAGATGGCTGCCCCCATGTGTTCAAAGATCCTGCCCCCATGTGGACACAAGATGACCACCACAAGATGGCCAGCAGGGGAGGGCAGTTGGGAGGGACCAGGCCTGCAAGAGAGGGCAGTTGAGGGACATCAAGCCTGCAGGGGAGGGCAGTTAGGGGTGACCAGGTCAGCAGAGAAGGGATGTTGGGGGTGACTGGGCCTGCAGGGAAGGGCAGTTGTGGGGGGCGCAGGCCTGCAGGGGAAAGCAGTTGAGGGGGGACCAGGCCTGCAGGGGAGGGCAGTTAGGGGTGACCAGGCCTGCAGGGGAGAGCAGTTAGGGGAAAACAGGATGGCAGGGGAGCAGTTAGGCATCAATTAGGCTGGCAGGGGAGTGGTTAAGGGGGTGATCAGGCTGGCAGACAGAAACGGTTAGAGGCAATCAGGAAGGCAGGCAGGCAAGCAGTTGGGAGCCAGCAGTCCTAGATTGTGAGAGGGAGCCAGCAGTCCTGCATTGTCCCGATGGGCAGTTGGACATCCCTCAAGGGGTCCCAGATTGGAGAGCGTGCAGGCTGGGCTGAGGGACACTCCCCCACCACCACCACCCCGTGCACGAATTTTGTGCACCGGGTCTCTAGTTTATAATAAAACTGCGATGAATTAACCTAGCTTATAAAGTCCTTTATTATGTATCCACTGTTATTCCTTCAACCTTCACTGTGTCGCTCTTCTTCCTTAGTAGGATATTCTCCTCTAGACTCTGCATTTCCCATGTGTCCTTCTTTATGACTTGCACATCTGTCTCTCTCATGTTATTAAAGTTTCAGCCAAAATTTCCAAGAGGCCTTCTCAATCCTTACAACCTACACCACCAAGTTACTGTTGGTTATATTACCTATATTAATTATTTACTTAGGACCAACTAATATTGTTGTCTTGTATATTCATTTATGTGTTCATCCTGGAGTCTGGGAACTATAGCCTGAAAACAAAATCTGGCCAGCCACCTGTTTTTGTATACAAAATTTTTTTTTGGAATCTAGCCATTTATTGAAGTATTATCTATGACTGCTTTTGCTCAGAGTTGAGTAGTGACACAAGAGATCATAGGGTCCAAAAGCATAAAATATTTAGTGTCTGTCTGCCATTTACAAACACCTGTTTTCCAAACTTTTTTTAGTTGATTGTTTGTCTCCTCCTGCTAAACTGTAAGTTCTATGATATTTTTCCATCCTTGTCAAGATTAATAGCTAGCATATGCTAAATAATATCTAAATACTTATAAATAAATAAAACTTAATCTTGACTTGTCAACTTTATTTTCAGGCTATCACGTAGTCATGATATATTTAAAATAGATTGTTAGAACCTTCCAGTTTATTGTATTCAATTTACCACCCAAATAGGAAGAGACAAAATTGAAACTGGGCTCGCAGCGGCAATGATCCTAAGAAAGAACTTTAGGGAATTTTTATTTTTACAATTATTAAATACGTAAATATATAATTGTTCAAGAGCACAGCAGCTTTGAAGACAAGATGACTACATTTAAAACTCAGTTCTAGTCTGGCTAGCATGGCTCAGTGGATGAGCATTGACCATAAATCAAGAGGTCACGTTTCAATTCCCATGTGCCAGGGTGTAGTTTCGATCCCCTGTGTAGGGCGTGCAGGAGGCAGCCAATCAATGATTCTCACTCATCATTGATATTTCTATCTCTCTCTCCCTCTTCCTTTTTCTCTGAAATCAATAAAAATGTATTTTAAAAACACACATAAAGAAAACAAATAAAAAATTCAGCTCTGCCATATTGGTTATGTGGCCTTGTGCTAGTTTATTTCTCTATCTCTATTTATTAACCTGTTAAATAATGTTAATGGAGTATCTACACTAGAGGATTATAAGGAGTTAAAATTACCATTTGCAACAGCATGAATGGACCTAGAGAGCATTATGCTAAGTAAAATAAGCCAGTAGGAGAAAGGTAAATATCACATGATCTCACTCATTTGTGGAATATAATGAACAACATGAACCGATGAACTAAAATAGAACCCGAGACATAGAAGCATCTAAAAGACCACTGAGGAAAGGCAGGGGAGGGTGGGAGGGTGGGGATGTGGGGGTAAGACTTACATGCATGCATATATGCATAACCAAAGGACTCAAACAGTAGGGTGGGGGGCGGGGACATGTGCTGGGAGAATGGGGGTAGCATCTGGGAGAATGGGGGAAAAAGGAGACATATGTAATATTTTCAACAATAAAGAATTTAATTTAAAAAAAAATAGGAAGAGTGTCCAGCCCATAGTAAGGGTTCCACATATATTAGATGATGATGAAGAGGAGAATAGTGATGATGATGATATTGATGATGACAATATAGTGAAAAAGAAGGAGAAAGAGGAAAGGGAAAGAAAAAAAATAGAAGAGGAGAAATATGAAGTGATAATGTTGTTAAAAATAAACTACTTACTGAGCTTATAGCCTTAGTTCTAGACCTATACATCTCTTTCCTTCCAAGTTAAATTGGGTCCCTGTACCCAATTTCACCATGGGGGTGGGGTGCCTTCCCTCACACCAACAAACAGTTCTAGGAGACTAGCATAGTGTCTGAGAATTCAACTCAATTCTGACACTATCTACCCAGAGACACCACCAGATTCCACAGATTAAAGCCGCAATCCTATGAGACTGGCCCCAACACAAACACACACACTTCAGATGTCAGATGCAAGTCCAGGTTTGCTTCTGACTAACTGGCTATAAATCAAGGTTCCCACAACCCCTTCATTGATTTTTATTACTTTGCTAGAATGGCTCACATAGTAAGTCGCATGATCACTGGTAACATGATCACTGGTTTATCTTAAGAGGATATAACACAGGAGTAGCCAGATGGAAGAGATGCATAGGGAGATGCATGAGGGAAAGGGCTCAAAGCTCCCATGCACTCTTCAGGTGAGTCACTCTCCCCACCTCTCCATGTGTTCACCAACCTGAAAACTCTCCAAACTCTATCCTTTTTTTCTTTTTCTTTTTTTTAATGGAGGCTTTATTACACAGTCATGATTGATTAAATTATTGGCTGTTGTCCATTGATTCAACCTCCAACTCCTCTTCCTCTCAGAGGTGGGGGGTGGGGAATGAGACTGAAAGTTCTAACCCTCTAATCACATGGTTGGCTCCATTGGCAACCAGCCACTATCCTTAGATGCTTTCCAAAAGTCACCTAACATAACATGATACAGTGTTTTCCCTCTCAACACTTAGGACATTCCAAGAGTTCTGGGAGTTGGGAGCCAGGAATTGTGGATGAAGACCAAATATATATGAAAAATATTTATGTTTAGGTAATCTGAATGACAAAATATATATTTCTTATAAAGCACAATATTGCACACATCTAAATCTATCCCTGAAGATCTATCCATTTCCTATTTAAAATGTGTCATGTATAGATGTTTTCCTGCAGGGGTCTTGCTTCTTAAACACGTTTTAAATATGCCCAGTTTCATATTTTGCCATTTTCAAATATTGCTCTGGTTTCCAAAACCATCCATGTCTCATTCTCATTTAGTCTCCAGACCATAATCAGCTGTCAGGAGAAATCGATTGGAGAGACTGATTTCCACTGAAGTGTTCACAATGAAACCTGTTTAATTGCTGTTAATTCTCTGCTCAGTTATAAGCTCTTGTAAGTTTGGATTCTGTAACTTCAAGCTTGTTGGCATAGGAAAGGTGCCAACCTAGCAGCATGAAACATCAATTTGGTTTCTTTGTAATAAAAAGAATATTGATTGCTCAGAACCAGAAATGGCTGTAGTTTCCCTACTCTCAGGTCTCCCAGCTCTCGCCTTGCACCCAGTAAAGTGAGGAAGTTCATTGGTAGCAATAGCAGAGTGGCAGTAGTGCTAATAGCAGCAGTGGCAGTAGTAGTAGTAGTGCTAGCAGTAGTAATATTAATTAACTTCTTAGATGCCAGGAAGTGTGCTAAACACATTATACCATGATTGAATTACCCATCACAACAATACTATCAGAGTGCAATTCACTAACACTATTTTACCGATAGTAACATGGGAGTTAATGACTTGCTCTAAGTCACTTTGCTATTAAATCACTGGGTCTTCTCCCATATTAAATGTTGTCATCTTATGATCCTAATCACAATGCAATATGTTCTCAGAAGTCTATGCATATAGACTGTCAGAACTAATCTGAGGAGTAGACAACTCATCCCATTTTATAGGAGGGAAAATTCAGATCCAACAAGGATGAGTGTTTTTACCACTAACCTCAGCACTGTACTTGTTTTATGCTATCCCACAATATACCCACAATATACAACCAAATGCCATCATAAACTGCTATCCCCACATGCACACCCAAATCACGGACCAAATCGGTTAAACAGTGTGCTGGCAAATATTTAACAACTGGCTCTCTGGGTTGAAGGTAGGGTGGAGTGAGTCCTGATTTCTCACACCTGCCTATTTCCATATTGCACATAATCCCACCATAGCTAATTTCAAGCTACTTATGTGACAACATTTGAACACAGAGTTGAGAAGAGGTGCTAACAATAGGGTTGTACAAGTTGGTATAAGCAACATGAGTTGTCCTCCTGGCCCACATGTACTCTCCTTTCTAATGTATACCTATATTCTTAGACTATCAGGATCTTCTAATGTAGGTTAAACTTAGAAAATAGCCCAAGCCCACACTGAGATGATGGCATCACTGTGAAATATATAAAGATGCTGTATGAAAACTTGTATTTACATTTGCTATGAACTGAAAGTTTGTTTCCCTAAAATTCACATATTGAAGCCCTAACCCATAGTGTGGCTATATTTGGAGATAGGGCCGCCAAAGAAGTAATTAAGTTTAAATGAGGTCATAAAGATGGAACCCTGGTCCAACAGGGTTAGTGCCCTTATAAGAAGGGACACCAGAGAGAGCTTTCTCCTATGTGTATGCACCAAGGATGCCAAGTGAGAACATAGCCAGGAAAAGAGCTCTTGCCAGAAACAGAATTTAGTAGCATCTTGATCATGGACTTTGTAACTGTGAGAAAAGAAATGTCTGCTGTGTAAACCACCCAGTCTGTGGTATTTTGTCATGGCCGTGCTAGCATACAAATAGAACATCTGACAATATCACTATGTGATGCTGAACAAGTCTTTTGCTTCTTTTGAGACACATGTCAAAGAAAGAAGTGAGCTAAAATATTTATAGGATGCCTTCTCATTTAATTTCCATTATCTTGCCATTTCTAGTGATGGTCTTTTTTAAGGAGTGTTGAGCATCTAATCCAAACACTCTAAGCTCTTGAGTCCTAATAATGACAAACTAGAGTAATCATTTTCAATTTATGGCACCTAGTGAAACATTTATAATAGAAAAATTAAGTTCCTTGGGGGGTTATAACCCTTGATCTCTGATAAGGAGACTGGAGTTGTGATTTCCCATCACTGGTTGTGGACCCCTATCAGGGCAGGTGCATTGGAATGACCTGAGATAATTTATTGAAATGTAGATTCTGTGGTGAATTACACCACTATAAACCTAGAAAATTTATAAGGCCATTTTTCATTATGAGCAGGAAACAGTTATGCAGTAGCAGTAAGCATAAAATTGGGGAGTAGTAAGTAGAAGTTGATAATGGACTCCGAGTTAGGAGAGCTATGTTAGATTGAGCTCACAACCAAATAGTCCATGATCTTGGAAAAGACATTTCCTTTCTCTGGGTCTCAATTTCCCCATTTGTAAAATCAATGATCTGGGTTAGATCATCTTTAATCTGCCATTTTCCCCTAAACACTTTAACTACCTAGTGATTAATACCAGGTTATTAGACTCTTCTTAAATGTCAAGGTGAAAAATAGCTTAGCAGGGCATGAATTAGTGGGGATGTTTCAAGCACAACAAATAATAGCGTATTGACAACCGTGTCCTCTAGTTCATCTTAGATCTGGCACAGGCTTAATATCCACTAACCTTTCTATTCAAAGGGAGAATTTGTTCTCATGCATTATCACTGCTCTGAGTCCTGTAACAAGGTACCCTCTTGTTTGCATGAGTAGAAAGTTGATGGAGAAGTAAAAAAAAAGAGGTGACTTCCGATGTGTAATCCAGCACCCCAAAGAACTCCTCTTAGGATGAACACCATAAAATTTTTTTCTAGTTATTTTTGGTGTTATTTATGTTTCACAGGGGTTTCCAAAATGTTACATAAAGTCTTCCTGTTATCAGGACACAGTACAATGACAGTAAATAGTAAACAGTAAATAGTCAGTGAATGCTTATAAATGCCATGCATAAATCTTTTTTGGTTGTTAATTTTCTTATTCCAAAGAGCTATATGTAACCTGGAATCATAAGAAGAGGCATGGGTAGAATAGAAGTATCCATGGAATCTCTTGTTTGTTGCTATAAAATTCAAATAAGGAGATAATGTTTTGCAAACTATATAATCCTGAGTAAATAAACCTTATGTGATGTGGTTATGTATGTTTTCCTCTGAGAACATTCTCATTTCCTTCTTTATCTTACTTTACCACCCTTCCTTGACAATTCTAAAATATCTAAAATAGTTTGAAACATGGATTGCAATGCGGAGCAACTGAATATTAGAAGCTCACCAGCCCTAAAAATGAAAATTAAACAAATTTCTATGGAGGTGCAGTGGGTTAGAACAGCCGAGCTGTAAAGATGTAAATCTAAGTGTGAAATCCATCCAAGCAATGTCAGGAGGGGAATCAAAGTACCAGAAGCAGAGAGTATGAGGACTTTACCTCAAATGGTCTTTTTTTGCAGGGTTGACAGGTGATATGCATTGAGTGCGTGTGTGTGTGTGTGTGTGTGTGTGTGTGTGTCTTTTAAATTTTCCAGCTGCATACATTGTTTTTCTAGGTCATTGAAATACAGAGAAAAAACTCACTTCTGAGAAATTAATTCAGAATTAGAATTTCTGTCTTTATAATTGCCTGCCAGGCATTGAAACTGGTTGCTTTTATAGAACACTATACCACTGATTATGTCTATAAATCAGTGAAAAATAGAGTTTGACAATGTTGAATGAAAAGCATGACTTGTGTTCGTGTGGTAAAATTTTTATCACATAAGTCGTCTTAGATCATTAATTCATACGCTAAATTAATAAAAGTACTAGGGTAAACAACTTTCCTCAAATTCACTTGCAAAGAGATAAGGTACTCGGCAAGTTCTTTAAGTCTCTTTACTCCTACTAAGTGCTGTGACCAGTGTGATTTCCACAAGGTTTCATTGGCTTCCTTGAAATCATCTACCCAGTGTGGGATGAGGAGATGAGCAGGAGGCATAAGCCTTGCCATTTCTGTCATGTGACTGTGCTCACCCAGTCAAGACCGAGTCTTGCTTTGTTATTTGGAAATTGAGTAGCTTGGATTAGGTTAGGAGTTATAAATATTGGTATGAGGACTGACTAAATCAAAATCACCTTTGCAGTTAAAACTTGGAATTCACTCAATGCAGATTGAATCCTGGAACATAAAAGGAACATCAATGGAAAAACTGGTGTACTCAATAAAGTCGATAGTTTAATTAACAGCAATATACCTGTCTTAATTTCTTAGTTTTCTCAAACCTACCATGGTAATGGAAGATGTTAAAATTAGGGAAAGCTGAGATAAATAATGTACAGGAGCTTCAGAAACTGTCTATACAACAGTTTATATGTCTTACCCATAAATCTAAAATTATTTAATGAATACATTTATTTAAAAATATAGATTCCATGTTCCTACATCAAAATGGACATAAGCCCATTGAAAGAAACATTCATGTAACTAGAATGTGCACCTGAGATCTCGAGGCATCTTCCTACTCTAAAAAATGCTATCATTCCATGAGCCACAGAGATGAGGGTGTTTGGATTACCTATGTCAGTGGGTGTCAACATTGGCTCTGCAGTAGAATCATCAGGGCAGAATTTTCGAACTGCAGAATTCGTAACTTGTTCAATATATTAAATCAGAATCCCAGGGAATGAGACCCCAGTCTACATAGGTGTGGTGTTTTTTTTTTTTTTTAAGTATCTATAAGTAATTCTGATGTACATCCAGAATTGAAAATTGCTAAAATGCAAGTCAATTAAGGAGTAAAAAGGAGGCTCAGGCAATCAACTACTACAGTAATTGCAATGTCCATGAGTTTAAATATAATAGCAGCTGCAACAAGAAATTATGTAAAGAATTACACATTAATATTTTCTGAATTTCCCAAATTGTCTAGAATTCTGTGCAAACATTTTCATCTAATATCCACATACATGGCTCAAAGGTCAGAATTGCAGCCTCTCTTTCATCACTCCCAACAGTATTTCTATAACGTGTTAGAAGCAGTGGCAGTAAGGAAGTTTGTGGTGAGCTACGCTTCTACCAGCTTCTTCTTTGACAAATGTTGACCCTCACTCTTAGCTCCTGCCTCTTCAGGGTCAGGATCCGAAATCCTGAGTAAGAAATCACACTTGCTACAGGAAGTGCTCAATCTTTTTGTCTACAATCCAGGTGAAGGAAAGTCATCAAACTCTACTTCCCTTACTTTCATACACTGATCTTTCTCAAGTCTGAAAGTGGAATTCCCATTACTGATGTCTGCCTCTGTCCCTTCAGCGGTGCTGGTGGCCTCATGCATGCTAACTAACAATCCAGTCTTCCCTTTTCAACCGAACCTATTGAAAAAATCCCACCTATTCACAACATTTTGTTAAAATCCTACTTTGGCCCTAACCAGTTTGGCTCAGTGGATAGAGCGTCGGCCTGCGGACTGAAGGGTCCCAGGTTCAATTCTGATCAAGGGCATGTACCTTGGTTGCAGGCACATCCCCAGTAGGGGGTGTGCAGGAGGCAGCTGATTGATGTTTCTCTCTCATTGATGTTTCTAACTCTCTCTCTCTCTCCCTTCCTCTCTGTAAAAAATCAATAAAATATATATTTTTAAAAATCCTACTTTGCCTATAAAATATTTTCTGGCATCAGCCTTCTTTTACTTCTTCAAACTCCAGTATTACATTTGATACTCTACAATTAAACAATTAATTCCACTTTGACATATTATTTTTTTCTGTCCTTTCGTATGTGCTAAGGGGTTGCAGGATGTAGTGCAGAGAAGGAAACCGTTGCAGTCTTTTAAAACTGGGAAGAGTATATCTCTACCTGAGCCTTATGTTTTTCTCCCGATAACTAGGGATATTAACATTTATTTTACAATGACAATGCTTAAATAGTGAAGCATAGTAAAAGTGTCTAGTACCATATTATTGGTAGATACTCAGTGCTTGTCGATTTTCTCTCTATTTCCTTCCCCATTTATATTTCTGCACTCAGGGCTTCATATGTGCTCAACTTATAATAGTACTTAATAACTGCAGAGAACTTTACGGTTCATAAACTCTAAAAGCAATCTGGTGAAATATGTTTCCAAATTCCATTTCATAAATTAAAGAGGGGATGAGATCCTAAAAGGTTAGGTACCTTTTACAAACCACAACATTGACAGGAAAGTCTGCTGACATAACCTGGCCTTAGTTGCTCCAATGCTGGGACTCCCTAAATGATACTAAATCAAATATTTTCTAAATTAAGGAAAATAATTCATTCATACAGAAGTAGAGGATCGCCTAAGGATAGAATACAGTAAATGTGACAGACTTAATCTGTGTCCTCTTGGAATTTAGAGATTAGAAACTAGGACAATGACTAGGCAATGTTGGAGCACACGGACCCAGCTATGTTGTGGACAAAAAAAAGGGGTGGGGTTTTCTGGAAAATAATCTCATAGGGTGATTTGATCATAAATACTTATAAGGGCAGATCATGATGGGTAGCCATGCCCCAGGCATAGAACTTCTTTGTTGTTTTTTAAATATATATATATTTATTGATTTCAGAGAGGAAGGAAGAAGGAGATAGAAACATCAATGATGACAGAGAATCTTTGATCGACTGCCTCCTGCACGCCTCCCAATGGGGATCAAGCCTGCAACCTGGGCATGTGCCTTTGACCAGAATCGAACTTGGGACCCTTCAGACTGCAGGCCAACACTCTATCTACTGAGCCAAACCAGCCAGGGCCATAGAACTTCTTTAGTAAAAGATTTGTCTTTGTTTAAAGCAAGTCCTGTCCATTGTTTCTGAGCATCTAGGATAACACAAGTTTGAAATAAGAGTAACTCCCTCAATTGAGCACATAATCTTCTTAACCATCCTGTAATCCAATCCCCACCTTGCTTTCTCCCACCCTCATATAATATTCCTTATATTTTTTCCTTAATTCAAAATGCATAAAAGAAGCTGCAAACTGCCACTCTAGGAAGCATTTTTCTCAGTCTCTTGAGATCTCGATGCTGAACACTTTCCTGTTAACTCCAGAACTATGAAGCATTGCTCTAAGAGTGATGGGTTACCCAGAGCCGGAACACTTCTGACGTTTGTGGCCCCTATGATCAGTAATGACCACTGATGGGACTCGTAGCAGGATTGGAATGAACTCACCACTATGTCCATCAAATCTGCAACCTTGTCCTCATTAGCACATGTCAGAAACTTCCAGAAGCTAAGCACTATCACATATTGCTATAATTATTAGAAATTTTCATCATTAGCTGTATCCTCTTCACAAGAGAGTGACTCTTGGGTAGAGTGTAAGAAAGACCTTCTCTCACATAGTCTTACTTCCCCCTTGGGCAATGTTCATCCTGACCTAAAAATGTCCTCACTTATGGTTGGTGTCTTGTAATACAATGTCTCTAGGAGACTCACAGTGATGGGTATCATATACAGCCTGTCTCCAACCCCATAGTGTTAATTTACTGCTTGAGTGTTGAAAGAGATTTCAGATGGAGGTATGAATCTACCTCACCTCAACCTTTTGTGTGCCCCAAATTTGGGACATTAGTTCTTCCACTGAGGGCCGTGGTTGATGTTGAGATGTAGAATTTTATTTTTACCCCACCACTAGCCCACAAATCACCACTCCTAACACAGGAATTCTCTAGATACCTCTCTTCAGGTACTTGTCACTTCTCCCATCCATCCATTTTTCCCAGCTTTCACCAGATATACAGCATATATGTTTTTGGGGGCAAGGTGTTTGTGAAAATATTTGCTACATTAAAGACAAACAAATCACAAAATAAAAACAACTAACCCTGCATCCAAATTTTGTCTTATCAGTAATCTAGCTTTTTTCTTCTTTGAATCAGGAGGGTCTCTCAGAGTACTTAGTCTACCCTGTTTTTGGAAGGAAGACAAGAGCTCATATGAGGATTTAGATACTCTAGTTTCAATGTTGCTACTTAACATGCAACCTTGGCCAAATTACTTGCCCTTTTAGGGTCTCAGTAACTCCAAGAAGAAAATTATAGGTTTTACTTAATCTCATATTTCTGAGGTTTTTTTTAGCAATAGTGAAATGTGGATGTGATCGTGAAAAAGTAGTTTAATAGTTATGGTAAGAAAATACATTTTGGTAACTTAGAAGTTGCCTCAGGGAATAGGGGATAACCTATAGCTCATTCTCAACAATATTTTTGTGATGTTCCTCTAACTAATTAGAGGACGTTAGCATGTTTTACTGTGTGTGGTTTGGCTCCTCTAAGCTCTCTTCTCAATTTGAGTTTATGTGTAGCAGCTTGTCTTTGAATTAAACTTACAATTGCCATATAAAAAGGAAAATACATACAAATAAAAATGGCTAGAAATTATTATAATCATGCATGGGCTCAATTTTCATTTTTCAAGATTCAGATTCCTAAATTATTTTATTCCCAGTATTTTTAGATCTTAAATGTATAGCTCTCTACCTGTGCAAATGCATATTACTGATTTGTAAGTTGGCCCGGTTTGACCAAATAGTTCAAGAGGAAAATTGGAGATACTTAGATAGGCAAATGGTCCAACTCTTGAGCCATTATGGAATACTGAGTGGTTTGGGTCAAATCTGCCTTTAAGTTGTGGATGAGAAAGGGTATTGTCATAATCTACATGCAAGTCACCTAATAGGGTGATCTGATTATAAATCCCTAGTGTGGCAGGTCATGGTGGGCAGTCATGCTTCAGGCATAAAATCTCTCATGTAAAAGGTTGATCTTTGCCATAAACAAGGCCAGTCCATTGCTCTTGTGCATCTAGGTTAACACAGCTTTGAAATGCCTCAGTTTTTTAGACCCCTAAGAGTACAACTAACCATCCTGAAGAGAGCACATGACCTTGTTAACTGTTGTATTCCAATACCCACTTTCCTTCCTCCCACCTTTATGTAATCTTCCTTAAGTTCTCTCTCTAATTCCAAAGGTATTACAGAAACTACAGCACTGTTATTCTCAAGAGCATTCGAAATCTTGCTTCCTGGCTCAAATAAACTTTTATAAAAATTCTCTACAGGTTTGGACATTCTTAGGTTGGCAAAGTGCATATTGAGTGAAGGTTGAGTACCCATCGGAGGCAGAAAGAAAACTTAATCTCCTTTGGGGTTGGGATATATTCCTAAAACCAATTATTACTGAGAGTGGATTAAGAATAATAGGTTGGGGACATCCTAAGACTCTAAGCAGCAATAAAATCAGTTTACCCAGCTGGGCTAGTGCCAAGAGAGAACAGAGCCCCTGGAGATCAATGAGCACATGCTTAAACAGCGCACTTGGAAACATGGCCCATGGATGGGCCCTGCACAGCAGGCATGCTCAGCACCATGCTAAGATGGAGCAAAGTAATCATTTACACCACTTGGCTCTTCCCATCACCATTTCCCCAGGATTCCCATCCTGGCCAGTAAAGCTCAGAGAACCAGCAATCATCTGTGAGATACACAGAGATGGAACCCGTGCCAATTGCATTCAGAAAATTATAGAGCATGTCACCAGGTGCCATGTATGTAGCATTCTGGTGGGATGCAATTGGGATGAATTTTGAATAACTAAGATGATTTGTTTTTCTAGCCCATGTCTCACTTTTGACTTGCAAACCTGCATCTACAGCAGCCCCCTGGAACCTCACATGCAATATAAATGCAATTAAACTAACAATATTCTTGAGCAATTTTTTTTTTTTGCACCTACATCCCTGGGACAGTAAATGACAGTCCCATGCACCTTGTTTCAATCCTCAAGTCTACTCTGCAAGCTTCAGGAGAAAAGGGTTCCATCTGTGTTACTCATTACGTTTCTTAGGATATAAGGAAATATTTGAAAAATAAATGAACAATCAGGATACAAAACTATTTAATGGACTATAAAATGTCTGTTTCTTGCAATATGTGATTTCATTAAGAAAAAAAGTAGGATCAGAAAAGACAAACATCTAGGTTTTATCTAGTAGAAATTACTCAATCCAAAGGAAATGTAGCCTCCTCTGGCAACGTATTAGTTTCCTATTGTTACTATAACAAATCACCACAAATGTAACGGCCTAAAACAACAAGTATTTATTACCTCCGTAGTTCCAGCAATGAGAAGTCTGAAAGGAATTTCAGTGGATTAAAGGCAAAGTGTTGGCAGGGCTGCACTCCTTTTCTGGAGGCTCAAGGGGACCATCCGTTTCCTTGCTTCCCAGCTGCTAGTGGCTGCCCACGTTCTTTGGCTGTGGTACTCCTCCTCCTTCAAAGCCCGCAGTGGTTCTGCAGGTCCTTCTCATGCAGCCATCTCTCTGGTTGTGACCCTTCTGAATCCTTCTTCCCCACTGACCCTTGTGGTTATACTGGGCACATCTGAATAAGGCAGGATAACCTTTTTACTTTAGGGTAGGACCGATTAGCAACTTTACTTTTAACTGTAATTGTCATTTCCCTTTGCCATGCAACGTAACATATTCACACATTCTGGAGATGAAGACAGGGTTGCAGGGCCATTGATCTGACTACCACAGCCAACGAGACTGATAAGCACAAACCTCAGACTTGTCACATGAGAAGAAATTATCCTGGTCATAAGAAGGCTTGATGAAATCCGTGTCCTCCAGAAGCCCTCTTCTCATCTTCGAATGTTGAAGTGAAACTCATCCTTCATGGGTTACCTTAAATGACACCTCCCCATGATTCCTTCTGTGATTGCCTTTGTGGGCATCCAAGTCTTCTTTAAATTTACATTAAATTGCACTTATTTTTAACCAGTCACTTTAAATCTTCTATAATGGATAGATATGCATGCATATACAGTTTTTCTCTTTGCAAAAACTTGTTGAGAAAAGAATTCATTTCTGAACCAGCCTTTGTATCCAATTTTCTCAATACCCGTGTGACTTGGCGAAGACATTCTACTTTCTGGGGTGTTTTCTCGTATATTTATCAAATTTCCTCATAACACAGATTAAGCACAAGCACATTCCTGGCACATGGGGGCTGCTCAATGAATGGTATTTCGCTTCCCCACATGTGTGCGTGGAAAACGTGCATATAATTGTGTGAGGGACTATTCTGGGACAAAGAGCTGGCACCTGTACATTTTTCCTGGATGACTGTGAGCCCTCTGAATACAGGGACTCTGTCGTTTGTGTTCATTGCCATGTTCCTGGTCCCAAAGTGCCTCTCAACAATAAATATTTGCTAAGCTAATGAATAATTCTTAGTGAAATGGCCAGGAATGTTTCTCTGTCTTCCAGTGGTGTGTTCCCCTAACTATGTATCTTGTCACACATTTTTCTGGTTCCTCTGGCTCAGTCCATATTCCTGAACCATTCATCTCTACATACAAATTAAACTCCTCACAAAGTTAAAAATCTTTGCACAGCTAAACCTTCAGACTCTTCGAGCCTGTTTTCCCCCTTAACCCACCACTCCTCCCTGCAGACATCCACTTTTCTCCCCTCAGGGGAATGCAAAGACAAAAACAAAAGAAGTGTAATTCCTAAAATGAATAATTGATATTTCCTCAGAGCGACCTACCCTATTCTACTTGTTTCCTTAATTTACTCAGTTTATATCAACTGATGACAGAAGCCCATTGTTTTGCTGAAACATTAACTTCAGAAAGTCATTCCACTCCCATCTGCAGCACTAAAATTAATGATTCCCTCTGCAACATCTGTTTAATTAACTATCGGCACCATAGAAGAGGCATCCAAATACCCAAGCGACTAAATCAGGCTCAAATTAGGGAAATATGATGTTAAATTGTATCAGGGAGAAGCCGAGTTTATCCTTCCGAGCACCGGCATTCATTAGCTGGCAGCCAACCCATGCATCTTCATAATGAAGTCGTGTCAGCCGCACTTGGCTCTGGAGGTCTCATTTAGGGGCTGCACAGGTCCCTGCAGTCATGGTCACTGAGGGGAGCTAGGGAGAGGGGCTCAGAGAGCCCAGAGGCAGCATAGCATTCCATTGTCTTTGTTCCTGGAAAGAGCAATGGGGCTTCAACTGGGCATGTGCAGTGTGAGGAATTATGGGAAACAGTAGTAGTGGGAAGAATGTGACTTTAGTGAGTCATTCCTATTAGCAGTGTTCCATCTTCCCTGAATCCTTTTAGTTATATTTGCACCATTCTTTGTCTTAATCTACATACGGAGGACACTGGTCTCCTCAGATGCACTGGGAAATCTATTGAGTTCACAAATTTGGAAGCATTTAGCAAAGATAAGTAAAGAACCTACTGTGTTCAAAGCATCCTACTAGGCACCAGAGAAGGGAAAGTTTGACACAAATCCTGCTCACCCGTAGTTTATACCAGATAGCGTGCATTGTAAACATTCATAGAAAACCTGTGTGGTCTCATACAAAAAAAAATAAACTAGAACTCATTTGTGCTCAAACAAATAAAATCAACTAGTATTGTGTCAGTTCTTGGAAGGAGAGTGAACTGAATATAATCCTTGCTCTCACGCAATTTAGGGTATAGCTTGTATACTACCCCGCAACACACACACACATACACACACACACACACACACACACACACATACACACACACACACACACACCAACTAGAGTACCAACTCAAACACCAACAATAAAGCAAGCAAAATATTAAGAGAAATAAAGACCTATTATTGTAGGTATTCAGAAGGGGGAGAGATCCTGAGTAATTTGGGGAGAGGTATAAAAGGGTGAGTTCAAAGAGTATATGTCACATTAGTGGCTTTTGAAGAATGGTAGGATTTGCATATGCAGTTCTATAGAGAAAGGGCAGTTCAGAGGCAGAGCAAGAAGGAAAACTATTGCAGAATTTGGGAGCAGTGACTCATCTAGTTTTGTGGAGGTAAAGGATGCTTGCAGAGAAGAGCCTCCACTCCCCACTGCCCTTCTAGCCTCTGGCCCACATTGGCCTGAAATAATGAAGCTAACTGGGCAATGTAGGAAGACACACTTATTCATCTATAATTGCCTGCTTTCTCTATGTTTTGAGTTTGCCACCATATACTGCCATGAGCATCTGGCTTCCCTATCTAACCCTGACGTTTTGAACAATCTGTATGTCTGATCAGTTTTTTTCTCTTCAATCATAGTTGCCATGCTTCACTTTAGCTCAACACCAGGCTTGAACCTTCATGCTTAGCTAGCTGGATCCTGACACCCTATGTGAGGTCCTGCCTAACTAAATTTCAGGTGTAAATTTCTCTTAAGGAATAGCAATCCGATGTAGATGTCACTATCTCCAGGTTTGAGCAACACAGGACACTATGGTAAACACTGCTTCCTAAACAGTGATTAGTTCAGTCTGGGTTCATTTTGTGAACCAGGGGAAGAACTACTAAAACAGACCTTGAAGCGTTTCTGCAGAGTAAGAAAATGAGCAAAGAAAGGGGAGAGAAAAAGACTTCTTGTCCCCTGCAACTACCAAGCCAGGGTAAGAAGAAATTAGGGCAGTGAAGGAGGGGTTGAGAGGTGGGGACTGGAGGTCAGCGCTAAGGCTCCTAGGAAAAATACCAGTCCACTGCACAGGTTACCCGAGATGCCGCCCTGTGTTTGAGTCACACCAGCAGGACACAAATCTGGTGGCTGGTTCACCAAGTTTCCCCACTTTGTTGTTGTTGTTGTTGTTGTTGTTGTTGTAGTTACCATGAAGACAAATGTGGTGTGAAATTGTAAGTATGTCACCTGTGTTGTCCTGGAGCTCCTGAATGTAAGGACCCAGCAAGGACAAAAGACATGAGAGGAGCTGAGGAAATAGAGCAGAGCAGAATGGTCCGAGAAATCACTGAGTTTCCCCCTAGCAGCATCCCCTCCAAAACCACTGCTGTGTCCAGATCTAAGCGGCCACATGAGACAGAATATTAGATGCCAGATGTGCACATCTGTTAGTTAATACATATGCAGGAAAGGAAGGATGCCATGTAAATCCCTACATTTATTAAAAACAAGAAAAAAACAAACACAACCCTGAAATCTGGCAACTTCTAACAATGGGGAAAAAAAGAAGTTCTAAGGCATTCAAAAATTGCATCAGTGATGTTGCCCAGTTGTTGCTTGCAGAGGACAGGAGATCTTTGTTCTTCCCTCTTTCTTTGCTCATTTTTTACTCTGCAAACCACTGTGACCCAAGTAATTCAATGGGAACATATGTTTAAATGTGAATTCCACCTGAGTTGGTCAAGAGGTAGCAAGTTTGATAGGTAGGCATCCAGGGTCTACGGTCTGCTGCTATTTTACAGTACACTTCTGAGCAATTGGTCTGATATCTCTAAGTCCCAGGTTTTATTTGTTTCATTTTATTTTACTCTGAAGAATGTTGTTAACAAAATACTTACCCCCTAAGGTTATTGTATCAAAGGAGATAAGGGTCATGGGCACTTACTACAGTGTTTGTCTTAAGATAAGCACTCAGTCCATTTTAGTTGTTAAGGTTAGCATCAACTAACTTCCAGTATAATCTTTAAGGGTGAGGGCATTTACTTTCTTTTTTCAAAGGACATGAAAATTAAGTCTCATTGTGATTAATGGGGAAAGAAGCAAAAAGGTTAGAAAAAGTGGAAAAGGGATTGTCTTTCATTTCTCATATAAAATGATAATGATTGACTGAAACTGTCTGTTTGGGGGCCTGATCTCCGAAGTCAGAATGCCCCTGGGGAGGTGATTCAGGCATGAATAATGAAAGGAGGTCTAAGATGGCAGAAGAAAATAATCTCCAGCTTGGACAGGGACAGGAGACAGGAGGGACATCGAGAAAAGATGTTAACATCAAGGAATCCCAGGAAGATATACAGGCAAGAAAACCTATGGGGCACAACCTTGAGAATCCAGAGGCTTCCTCTGAGCAGGAGTCTGTCTTTAGAGAAGCTTCAGAGCAAGTTTCTGGAACCTGGAGACAGATGTTACTGCAGGAAGACGTGACCTCTCTCTGAAAGTAACAGCGATGAGCCTAGAGCTGGCAGGTAAGCACGGGGCAAAGGTACCATCACATCAAATTCTAAAAAGGGCACGAAAATGTTGGACTGTTGGAATTACTCCAGAAATGGTGAACATATATTTTGGTCATGTGCTGAATTGATGAGGTAAAACTCATAGTTCTATTTTAATGCACATATGAAATACAGAAAACAATAATCAAAGTTGAAAACAAAAACACAGAAAAACTATAAATGCGATCAATACACTATCTTGATATATACCTTCCTACATCCAAGTAGATGTGTTTGTTTCTTTTCAATTTGGAGGGTTCACATTTGCCACTTTGTGGCGATTACAGAGCAATGACTGTGATCTGAGTGTGTGAAAGACTGGTCTCAGAATTCTGCCCATGTGTGCACCTTCCTTGCACAGTTTGCATATGATGTGAGTTGGTTTTACTTATGCTCTATTCAGTTATGTTGTCTTTCCCCTTGGAAAAGACCAGTTTGTTTGTATTTGTATAGGGAAGCTAGGGAGACAGAATGAAATAAATATCCCTGAAAAGTAGGGAGAACTTTGACACAAATCCAAATACTCCTACTAGAGAGATTCTAGCCAGAAGATAGGAATCTACGGGGTTCTAACAGCACATCAGACTAAGTACTGAACATAACAGATAAACTTAAAAAAGAACCTGGTTATTATCATAAGGTTGAAAGTTGGTTTAGAAGTAAGCATTTGAGTCATGTTTGTATTTAAGATCAAGGTCACGATTATCATGAGCTATTGTTAACAGGCAAGGTTTTCTGAGAAAATTTGTGGCTAATATACCTCAGTTTTATTCAAAATGTAGTCACTCAATACTTGCTAATTAATAATGAATGGAAAATGAATGACTTTTCGTATCAGCCTGCTCTTTAGACTTAATGGACATAAAGATACATTACAATCACTTCCTAATCGGTATCTTAATTGCAGTTTTAATCATTTCAGCAGTTGAAACTCCATATAGGAGAAGAAAGATGAAACAAGGAGATTTTACATCTCTTCTGTGATTGACAAGAAGTTCACACATGGAGATGCTAAGACATTTAGTATATGTTCATTACATTGGCTTCACATACATTAACTCCATTTAATCTTCATTATTACTTGATTTAGTAGGTATTACTTTCTCTATTTTACAGGTGGGAAAACAAGAGGCACAAGTATTTGTCCAGTTATTTGACTAGTAAATAGAAGTATCACATTTATAGTAATCCCAATTCTTTGCTTCTACTAGCTACACAAGGCTATCTAAAATGAGAAATTACTAGATAAGTGAGATTATTAAGTAACTGAACAACCTTAATATTGGATATATTTGGTTTAAAAATATTTAATAAAAACTTTATAATTTTCCAATACCTACACTAGGCTGGGAATCCACACATCGATCTGCTATCTAAGCTGAGCTCTTGTCATAAATGTAATAGTCTCTCAGACCACACAGTTTCCCTATAAATGAGGATGTGGACCAAACGAGTCCCAAGGTACAACCTCTGGTTCATAAGAAATAAGTACACTTTCTAGAACTTAGAGAAACATCCTTTCCACCTGAAGGAACTCGGAGTTGACTTTGAAGCCATTTTGTGTGGGTCATATAATAGAGCAACTTATAAAACCGTAGATTACTTACGTTCTGTACTTGAACCCCATTTGACTGGCTATGGAACTATTGCATACACCTGCATTTAGTGGCTTGCCATGATTTGCATATCCTTTAAGGTGAGGCATCTAGGCAGTACTTCTCTGTTATGGGATTTCAGTTAATTCACAAATGCCTGTTCAATGAAATGCTGATTGTTGAATGGACTGTTTTTATGGGGTTCTGTTTATAATGCTTTGGGTGCTAAAAACTACATTTAACACAAGAAAACAGGGGCTATCACAGAATCCAGACTTTAGATATTCTAACTGAACTCCTGTTTTAGTGTGTGTTGCTATAACAAAAATACCATAGACTGGGTGCCTTAAACTATTAAACATCCATTTCTCACGGCTCTGGAGCTGAGAAGTCCAAGGTAAAGGTTCTGGCAAATTTGATATCTAGTGAAGATTCACTTTCTGGTTCACAGTCATCTTCTCTCAGTGTCCTCACATGATGGAAAGAGCAGCAAGTTCCTCGGGTCTCTGTGATAAGGGCACTGATCCCACTCATGAGGGTATCACCCTTACAACCTAATCACCTCCAAAAGGCTCCACCTCCATATACCATCTCATGGGGGATTAAGTTTGAACATATGATTTTTTTAAAGATCTAATTGGCTTTATTAATCAGATCATGACTCCAGCAGCATCCTACCTAGCAACTAGAAGGGTGCTCTCAACATCTGCATCTGAAGGGGAAAACATTCAGTCTATAGCATCTTCCTATAGATGATATGAATCAGAAAGGGCCATAAACTTGGCTATATTCTTAATTACTCTAAAGACTGTGGTTACTAACTGTGCTTGAGTTTGTCTACATCAGGGATGACAAATATGTGATACACTGTCCTCTACTCTGCCACCTGTGTCCAAGGTGGTCATTTTTCCCACAGTTCTTAAACCTCAGCAAAGCACCACAAGAGTCTCACTACGTGTTGACTAGAGATGATACATGAATTGAAATGTACTTATCTTTCTTAGCCTACAAGAAAAAAAATAACCCCAATTGGTCCACAGCCATAATATGAAACCATAAACTCTGTTTTTCTCAAGAGGCACTTTTAATAAGCATTGAGAATTAGAGGACATCATATTCTTATTTCTTCCAAAGAACAAGTATGGGAGAAGTCACAGTGAAAAATGTACAGGATCTAGGTTGCTTTTCATTCCTGTTCACAGCTTGATATTTGCTATTGGTCTCATTTAAACCATTGGGGACATTTTTCTTCCTGGTGGGAATTATAACATTGGCACACACCAGGAGAGTCATAAAATCCCTCTGGTATCTTTAATCAATCATGACTAGTATATGTACTATACATTCTCCAAGTTTAAAATAGAATAAAGTCACATAATAATCTTTCTCCCAGCAGCTAGACTGCCTTTCAGCACAATGACCCACACTCTATGGCTGTTTTAACAGATACGATCTATTCTTTAATGGAGCTCAGCCATGGGGATTAGCTACCTGTAATGCAGTTTGGGCTGTCAAGCACTCCACCAAACTGCTAACACATTACAAGTTATAGGCATCAATTCTTTCTAAGTGAAAAGGCATTTCACATTCAAAACACTTCAAACCTAATAATGGGAAATTATCATGATGGATCCCCTTCAGCTGCTGAAAGGTAAAGCAATGAAGAGAAAAAAAAGGCAGACAACCAATCAAAAAGTTCATATCAATCCTTTTTGATCTACCTGGGACAGATTAAACCCGAGTAGAGGATAAGCTGTCAAAAAGATTGCCAGAGCTGTTCTGTGGATTAGAAGTGTTTCTATTTGATGGGAGGAAGCAAATCTTCACAGAATGAGAATAAAGCCCGGCGGCTGCATCGTTCGGGTTGCCTAGAGCCAGAGTGGCCTGGGAAGTCCCGGAAGGTCAGGTAACCATACACCACCTTTAATTCCCCGTATGGGCAATGTCAACACCAGGACGTTGAAAATCCTCAGGGAATCTGACCTGGAACAGGGTCCTGGGAGAGAGATCCAGCTAGGCAGGGGGAGGCTGGTGTATTCTACCTTCCCTGTCCTAATTCATATGGCTTCGTGGTCAGACCCTCAACCGACTATGGAATAAATCAGAAACAGAGATGCTGACACTACCTGGCATCTTGGACTTCATGTCAAAATTAAGAGTGAAATTCCTATTTTTTCCATATGACCCCATTATATTCATTCATTCAACCACTCATTCACTCTTAAATTAATTTATTCAATTACTCAGCCAATTTTGGTTATATGGTCAGGGATGTACTAGATAATATGGGTTTGAGAGGCTTTCAAGAAAACCAGAGGAATCCAAAACACACCTGAAAGGAGTTAAAACATCACTTTCTGGTACCAATGCCACAGAAATAGTATGATATTCATCATCAAGTTCTCTCAGGAAAACAGAAGATATAAAAATAAAGTTTGCACAACTGCACTGTAAAACTTGAAAGCCTGGACTATAGAGGAAAACAAACTAGGCATTTAATAAGCTACCTTCTACAATCCTCTAAACAAGTCCCTAGCCAGGAATCATCATTTCTGTTTATAAGTAACGGATGCCATCTTTATTTAAAATGTTGATGTTTTGTTCGCTGTGGAATCTTTGCATTCATTTTTATTTTTAATATTATATTTTAAAACTGTACCAAGATGTTACAGTATTAAAATATTATGTACCTTGAGGTTTTGGTAACCTAGCATACTGTCTTTCATAGAGCAAGTGCTCAGCCAAAGCTCTGAAGTACATTGCATTGTGGGGAAAAATTTTTTTTCTGTACCCAAGGACCTAACAGCATAAAATGGGGCAGAGTTTTGCCAAGATTGGTTTGATTTTTATATGTGGCATATGAACTACTGATGACATTCCTAATGATATGAGGTGATACATAAAAGGTATTTAAAATTTTAATAGTTAAGTATTTACTTTGATAAGCTTTCAAACATATATACATATATGCATATGTATATAATTACAATAATTTTAATTTCATAGATGTTACTAGTTAGGATGAAGTTAAAGAAATGTTTTTACATGTTAGTAAAAATAAAGAGAATAGTAAATAAAATATGGATGGTACACAGATTTGGCAAAATATCTCAAACAAATGCTCAGATAACTGAAGTATGGGAAGCTCCAAAAAATAAGCACTGTCATTTCAAAGTCAAACAGTGGGGAAACTATAATAAATAGTATAAGAAATGCAGGAAACACAGACAGCAGTTATTGGGGGAAAGGAGAAATTAATTCCAACTGGTGGGAATTGGGAAGGTAATAGGGAGGAAACAATTATTGAACTGGGCCTTGGTGGCTGGAAAGGACGTCAAGAAACAGATGTGAGACCATTCTGTGGAAATCAAACATGCAAACTGCATGCTGGACTTATTCTGGGGACTAACTCCCTTTCATTTTAGCCGGCCCCATCTCTCAGCCATTCATGGAGAGCTGGTTGTGTTTCTAAGCCCCATGAAACATGTGTTGTATTGCACTTTAAGGTCACTTAGTGGGTGACAATCATTTCCCATGTCTCCTTTAACACTGACTGATTGTCTTCTAAATTTGTTTACAACACATTTATAGCCAAGAACACAATTAAGGCTGTTTCTACCCCATGCAAGTGTGATCAGCAGCACCTGGAAACAATAACCGTGCCCTCCCGCCACACACACCCCCTTTTTCTTGTACATGTTAGATCACAAAACGAAAGTTAGTTGCAGATCCATTAAGTGGGGGATGTCATGGGAGGGAACAGCAGTGAGTCCTATCTGGATTGAAGAAGATAAGCTGCATAAATCACACACCTTGCAGCTGAACATTTCTTTAAATAGCTGAACAGGAAAAGAGCATGCTCCTTCTATTATTACCGTCAGCAATGCCTGCTATCTTCAGTGAAAACCAGCCTGAGTTATTGGGATGAGGAAACACGACTGTCCTGGGCCAACGTGCAGCAAACTCAGCCATGACTGCGCATCTGTCAGGGCTGCAGTATCGAAATTGTCCCTGGGGCAGGACCTGTCCCAGAACTTTATTGGAATTTGTCCTCCCCTATATCTCTAATGTATCCAAATTTACCCATTTCTGTATTTTAATCTAATAGGTTACTGTCTGTTACCTGGAGACTCTGAGTCGACAAAATCTTAGGGTTGTTTAGTTTCAAGGGACAACATACAAAGCCACAGATGGCTAAGGAAATAGCTCTCTCAACGTTAAAACATTTTTTTTTCATGCCTGAAGATCCTATCTAAAGTTTTGATATAATTTAATTTAACATATATGTTATTTTATTTATTACACAAGAAGTCTGTTATAGACTTAGTGCATAAGAAGCTTGTTGTAGAAAGCAAACATTATCAATTCAAATGAGCAAAAGGAGAAAAACATAGTTAAAATCATACCAACCAAAGATCACAGTTTGTGTGTGAAGTTAGATAAAGTATAGCTAAAATGCCTTATGTAAAAAAAACCTGGAGGTTGGATGTGTTTCATAACTGGTTTAGATTTTAGAAAGTTCATTTGGAGCATATTCATTTTATGCCATATCATCTAGAGCAGGTATGGGGGTAGAATTAGTAAAAATTATGAATATTCCCATTGTGTGGCACTGAAGTCTATAAATAAACTCATGTCAGTTCAGGTTAGGTTTTGTGGCCAAATGTGTTCTGACAGGAAATATGAAAAAAAATAAATTTAATTTGCAGACTGTTTGGATTTCCAAATTGAACATTAATGTTTACTTTATTACTATTCTCTAAACTGCTCTTTGACATGACAAGTATATTATAAACAGCTTTCAATGTGCAAAAAAATTATCTACACATCATTGAATATCAACTTTTATCTTTTAAAAATTTAATACACACATATTTTTAAATGCAAATTATACAGAAATGCAAAACAAAAATACTAAGTGCCAGAGACAACCACTACTAAGTGGCATGCACCCTTTTCAGCCCTCATTTTATAAATATATATACATCCTCATATAAAATTATTTATTTTATTTATAAAAAACTGGACTACTGCCCAGCCAGTGTGGCTCCATGGATGAGCATCGATCTATGAACCAGGAGGTAACTGTTCAATTGCCTGTCAGGGCACATGCCCAGGTTGCAGGCTCAATCCCCAGTATAGGGTGTGCAGGAGGCAGCTGATCAATTGCTTTCATCATTGATGTTTCTAGCTCTCTGTCCTTTTCCCTTCCTCTCTGAAGTAAATAAAAATATATTTATAAAACAATAACAACAAATAAACAAAAACTGGAATACTAATATGCATACCAGTTTTTGCTTATGAAATCTGGTTTCTCATTCTCTGATGTTTTGGAAATATTTTTCACATCACTAATATAGATAAGCCTCATTCTTATGAAGGACCTCATAACAAAAATATAATTAAAGAAGGTCTCTTCCTTCCTTGTTCCCCCTCCTTCCTTTCTTCTTCTTTTGACATTTATTTGTTTTTGTTTTTCAGCACTGTTCTAAGTAATAGTAATATAGAGAAAAAAATCAGACAAAAGAAAAATCCCTGAATTTAGAAAACAGATTGTAGTGGAGAGAAAGACAATGAACAAGATTTTAAAAATACACTTGATATACTATGTTATATAGTAAGGTGAAAACTGAATCATGTAATGGGATAGGAAACACCAGACAGAGACTGCAAATTTAGATAAAACGGTCAGGGATGCAGGATGGCCATCACTTGGAATGTATATTTGAGCCAAGCCTTGAGATAAAGTGTGAGGGAGGGAGCCACGAAGACACCCGGGAAAGGACAATCCAGGAAGAGGAACAGAAATGCAAAGACTATGCATGAACAGACCTAAAATGTTGCAGCCACACAGAGGAGCCAGCATGTCCAGAGACAAGTAAACAGGGAGAATAAGATGTATCAGTGATACATGTATCAGGGTTCATGGTCAGATTATGTGGGCTTGAGAGGCCCTCAGAAGGGCTTTGGGTTATATTATAAACTAGAGGCCCAGTGCACAAAATTTGTGCACTTGGGCAGGGGGCGGGGGGTCCCCTCAGCCCAGCCTGCGCCCTTTCACTGTCAGGGAACCCTCAGGGAATGTCCGACTGAAGGCTTAAGCCAGCAGTTGGACTTCCTTAGTGCTGCCGTGGCAGTGGGAGAGGCTCCCACCACCTCCATTGCGCTTGCCAGCAGCGAGCACAGCTTCTGGCTGAGTAGCACTCCCCCTGTAGGAGCGCACTGACCACCAGGGGGTAGCTCCTGCATTAAGCATCTGCCTCCTGGTGGTCAGTGTGCGTCATAGCGACTGGTCATTCTGCAGTTCTGTCAATTTGCATATTAGCCTTTTATTATATAGGATGAGATGGGGTGTTTTCAGAAGGTTGGCAGCAGAGAAGAGAAAGATCTGGATTTGATTTTAAAAGAAGGTCTCACTGTGTTGAGAATAGATAGAAGGGTGCAGGTGCAGAATTTGGAAAACTGTTTTAAGAGGCTATTGCAGTTATCTAGGTGAGGAATGTCTTGGATGGGTGTGAGAGCTGTGGAAGTGGTGATAAAGGTTCAAGTTACGTGCATTTTGAAGGCCTTAGTGACAGGATTTGCAGATGGATTGATATGGTGAGTAAGCGAATGAGAGGTGTCCAGGGTGCCACCCTGTTTAGCCTGAGCCACTGGAAGAACAGAGCCACACCAACAACTGAAATAGGAAAGAGGATTGGAGAAATTAGTTTGGGAGGGAATATCAGGATTTCACTTTTGACCATGTTATGTTTGAAATATGTATGGCACTTCCAAAAAGATCTCAAATGAGCAGGTTAATGGAGAGGAAATATCCAAGCTGGAGATATACATCAAGAGTCACCAACATTTAAATGAAGTCAAAAGATATGAGATTAGATTATAATCTTAAGAATAAAGTTTTGGTTGAGAAGAAACATTTTTATTAAATCATTATCCAATTTTGGGGTATACCATTTAATATCTATCACTTATAGAAAGAACAGAAAGATTGTTACACATATATTTTGAATATGTCTGACTGTTTTCGTAAATCATTCTTCTTCATGCATAATTGCTTGATAGCAGACACCGGTAAACAGGTTGAAGTAAACATGGTGAATGGTGCTTCATTGATCATGTTTACTATGTTTGTGTTCTTTGAACACTGTGAGAAGTTTATAAGTGAAGTTTTCTACAAGGAGATGCCATTTAAACTGCATCCTAAAGGTAGGACTGCTCATGGACCACAGCTAGGAGAGGTTGGAACTGAAGACAAGACAATTTCACGATCTCTGGGGGTGTAGACGAAGTACCTCCCACTAAGTCCTTGGTCCAGCAGTTCTGGTCGTGGGCAGTGGCTGAGCTTTGCAGACCTCCTGGGGCACAGACAGGAGTGTCTCCTGCTTGGTCCCTGGGCTGGCAGGTCTGCTGGTGGCTTTGATAGGCTGGAGCTGGGTACGGGCCCTTTCAGGATCTCTGGGAGTACAAACATAAGTGTCTCCTGCTGGACTCTGGATTCCAGCACTGTGGCTGATTGTGGCTGGAACAGGCTGGATCCCAGTTACAGAGCCCTTTCGAAATCTATAGTCTGACCGAGTTTGGTGGGCTTATCTCCAGTGGCTCCTGGACTGTGGCTGAGAGAAGCAGAAGCAGGTTATATGCCACCTTAGGGTGCCCAGATGGGATGGAGGACGGCATGCCCATTACCTGCTACACATGTGGGCATGACTCCTTCTGGGTCCCTTGGTGTATGGTGCTGGTAAGAGAACCAAAGCCAAAGGGAGCTGTAGCTGAGACTTCAGGGGAACAGAGCTCTTTCCAGGTCTGTCCCTGGGACCCCACAGTCAGCGAGTCAGCCACCTGGGTGTGACACTGACTTCTCAAATCTGTTTCCATGGTCTTAAACTACACACAGGTTTTACAATCTCATTCCTAAACCCCAAAGCTCCCACAAAGGCACTTTTGTCTGTCGATGGATGCCAACTGATTGTTGTCAAAGAGAGGGAGGGATAAGAGTGAGGGACATCGTATTTGGCCATCTTGCTAACATCCCTCTAGTCTGTTTTTCATTTTCAGTTAACAAACTTTAAAAGAACATTTGTCTGGGACAAACCATTTCAAAGGCCCTGAAGCTATAAAGACAAACATTTCTATTCCTCAAGAGGTATGGTTTCCTGTACTTCTCCATTAAGACTATAAAGTCTTTTAGAAAAAAAAAAAATCTTCCCATAGTGTATAATAAAACAATGGAAGCACAGATTCTCTGTGTTCATAATAGAGATTGGCAAGGTTTTCTTGTTTATGAATTAGGATATGTCTCTATTTGATCCATGATCTTAGCAAAATTCATGAAACAGGTAACCTATGACATTTTCACGGTAGCTTATATTCCATTCAATCCTCTTCAGGCACTCAATTGCCCTCCAGTTCAACTATTGCTCACTTGACATTGTTTTGAATAAGTGTCTTATGCAATATTGGTGGGAGGGGCACATTTAAACACTATTCTTGCCTGTAATGAGAGGGGAATCTAGTGTACAAATATATTTTTTGATTCCTAAAACAACACTAAATGTTTAATGATCTAATAGAGTCAAAAGAAATGTTCAAAGAAGTATAGAAAAAAGAAGATCATTGAAATTAGGCCAGAGCCAGGACTGAAGCTTTGGTGGCAAATGCAGCCTACAGGTCCCTAACAAAGATGGCGGCTAATTTGCATATACACAGGTGCCCACATGTGTAGCAGGTAATGGGCATGCCGTCCTCCATCCCATCTGGGCATCCTAAGGTGGCATATAACCTGCTTCTGCTTCTCTCAGGCTGCATTTGCCCCCTAACTGAAAGGGGCAGTGTGGGGCAGGGTTAAGCCTTCAGTTTTAGAATTGCCCATGACTGTAAATTTTTCCTCAGAGGTTACTAGATTTGGGTAAGTCACATTTCCTCTCTGGATCTACAAGATGTTGATTTTAATAGCCCAACCCACCAAAGGTTGACTTAATGTTTAAATTGAACACTCTATTAAGTGCTTGTTAAAGTGTATGTGTGTGTATATGTATATATATATGTGTGTGTATGTATGTATGTATGTATGTAGATATCCTATCTAATAATAGACAAATATGCAAATTGACCCCACCTTCGCTACACCCAAGCCATGCCCACCAGCCAAGCCACGCCCACCAACCAATCAGGACGAGTATGCAAATTACCCCAACAAAGATGGCAGCTAATTTGCATATCAAGACAGCATCAAAGGTGGCCAAGAGCTGCAGAAGGGAGTAAAGCTTCGAAGAAGCAAGCAAGCGGGCGGGGGGGGGGGGGGGTGGGGAGAAGGGAGGAGCGAAGGCAGGGCCGTGGGCGAAGGGAAAAGCAGGCGGGCTGGCGGAGAAGGCGGGGCGGGCGGCAAGGGAGGAGCAGAGGCGGGGTAGAGTGCGGCAGGAAATCCTATTGCAGGATTTTTCCTGCAATGGGAACGCTAGTGTATGTATGTGTGTGTATGTGTGTGTGTGTGTGTGTGTGTGTATATATATATATATATATATATATATATATATATATATATATATAATGCAGTGACCCCTTGGGAGTTCGACCAGGAGACCGGGAGTTCGATCACTTGCTATGACATGCACTGACCACCAGGAGGTGGCGTGGAATGAAGGAAGGCCTTGGTTGGCAGCTGGCCTAGGGACCCTACCAATGCATGAATTTTGTGCACCAGGCCTCTAGTCTAGTATATATTAAGAACCCACTTAATGGAACCTATTGGTGCTGTTTTAAACTGAAATGTCTTGCCAGTCAGTTTATCTTCTATTTCTCCTTTATCTGTTGCAAGACCTTTGCCCCTCCAGCATTGTGCTGGGATCAGAGAAGAAAATATCAGAGGAAAAGCCATTTCTCTTACATCGCAGAACCCATGCAGAAGAGAGGACTGAAGAAAATAACCTAAGGAAACCTCTCCACAGGAGATTTCCAACTCAGTTTGGGGGTTTGTGGATGCTCAGAACACATCTCAAAGTTTAAGTGGTGAGAATCTGGCTTTCTTGAATCAAAGAGAAACTCAAAACTGTTTAGCATTCAGAAACCAGCTCCAGCTGTTTCCTCTTGGAACAACTTATTCACCTTCTCCTTCTGTTATCTTGATGGCCTTTGTTGCACTTTGATGGTATATCTTTTAGTCTGGGTCATGCTTCCTCTGTATTCCGCACAATGCCGAAACACTGCTGCGATTCATTAAAAATTGCAACAATTGGGACCCTGGTCATTTGAAATCTCTAAATATTTTAACATCCTTATTCAACTTTGCTTTTCCTTAACTTACACGAAGAAGCAATGCTAAGAAAGTGCATATCCATTCATTCATTCATTTACTCAGTCACTAAAAACTAAATAATTAAAGAAAATGAGCCTCAATTGGAACATTGCATTGACATAGCACAACGGAGTTTGCAAAATGTCTAACATGTTAAAATTTCACAATGTGATTGTTTATCTCGTGGTGTTATTGTAAGGTAGACAATTGGATTGTTTATGACTCTATCATCTCTGGCCATGCCTGGCACATGGTAGAAGCTCAAGATATATTTGTCAACTGGCAATGGAAATCTCCCCTAAATACTGAGCCTTGGTTTTCATGTCTCTGAAAAGAAAAGAGAGTAACGATGTCTATCCTACACGATCATCTTAAATTTCAATAAGAATTTACAGGACATCCCAAGAAATGGACCTTGCTTTCCGTTGGACACAAATCAGAACACTCCAAAGAATATAAGAATTTTGAAGATAGATAAAATTGCTTACATGTAGAGGCCATGAAATCAACCCATGATGGGTGTGAGCAAGAAAATGCCAAGTAACTTTAAAGACACAGAATTGTTCCAAATCAGTTCAGTAATCTAATGGAAAGTGAAACCTAACTACAGAAAGGATGTGTAAAAATAGGTTGGAAGCATTTTTCTATGGAGGCACAGAGCAATCATGAGACTTGCTCTGCCCAGAAAAGAACATTCTCTAGGCTAAAAATATCATCTGTCTGTTTCTAGTTGCTGGAGAAAGCCTATTGTGGAGATGGATACATCAGGGTCTATTAAGTTAAAGCAATTAAGCACTTGTGTCATAGAAACTCTTTGTTTCAATCCTGTGCTGATCAGGCATACTCTGTGCTAATTTATCTTCCCACTTACCTGGTCTATAGGGAGAGAATGGACTGCCCAGGCTGACATAAAACTCAATCTATGTTAGATTTATATGTCTAGGTGTAAATTAGCACATTGTTATTCTGGCCTTATTCATCAGCCTCTTTGAGTTTCCTTAGGGTGAACCAGCATTCCTGAACCTGATAAACTCTGAAACACTCTTAACAATGAGTATATGAGATAGGCAAGCCAGGGGATAGTAGCCGAATAGATCCCGATCCACAGAGGTAGCAGCATCCTTCAAACATATATGGCGACCAGGGAACCAGCCTTTGCCAAATGAGTTCTCTGACGTCTTTATGTTTAAACTCCACAGTATCTAATGGGTGGCTGTTCCATGTTCCACGTCTACAGTGCACTTTTTCTTGCTGTCATCGCAGGGAGAAAGTTCATTCAATGGGAAATATGCTATTTACTCAAGATATGTAGCCAGAAGTTCTGCTCCATGAAAGGAAGCATAGGAACATGCCTGGCTTGCAGGAATTCAGAAAGGAGAGAGAAAAGGTAGTTTTGTAAGGTGCTTTTTTTCCCTTGATGAAACTGTAAGATATGAAAAAAAATCTGTTTGGTTGTTTAGATGAAGAGGGAATAGATGATTGAATTTCCATCCATCTAATTCTGGATTCTCTCTACTGTTACTCAACCCATAATTAAATGAAAGAGAAAAAGACTAAAATTAAACACCAATCCAATGGTTCTAAACCCCATTTCTTCCCATATTCTCACACTCCTGTCTACTTTCTTCTCTTTACAGGGGTGTATTTCTGTGGAGGGCAGGGAAGATGGTGTTTCTTTGCATCAGATGAGCACTAGCAAATGACATGATTATTTACATGGGAAGGCCTAAGTAACTGAAAAATCACTATGAAAATTCACAAGTGAATTTAGCCAGATTTTAGGATAAAAGAATAATCCAAAAATCAATTGTATTTTTACATGCTAGCAGCAAAAAAATTTTAAAAAATCTTTTATGTATAAAGAAATATTTATCATTTAAAGAAATATTAAGAATACTTGAATGAGTTATGTAAGACCCACACATTGCAACCTACACAACACTAGCATTCCCGTTGCAGGAAAAATCCTGCAATAGGATTTCCTGCTGCACTCTACCCTGCCTCCGCTCCTCCCTTGTCGCCTGCCCCGCCTTCTCCACCAGCCCGCCTGCTTTTCCCTTCGCCCCCGGCTCCGCCTCCGCTCCTCCCTTGTCGCCCGCCCCGCCTTCTCCGCCAGCCCGCCTGCTTTTCCCTTCGCCCCCAGCCCTGACTTCGCTCCTCCCTTCTCCTCTCCCCCCACCCCCCCCACTGGCTTGCTTGCTTCTTCGAAGCTTTACTCCCTTCTGCAGCTCTTGGCTTCTTTCGACGCTGTCTTGGTATGCAAATTAGCCGCCATCTTTGTTGGGGTAATTTGCATACTCGTCCTGATTGGTTGGTGGGCGTGGCTTGGCTGGTGGGCGTGGCTTGTGTGTAGCGAAGGTGCGGTCAATTTGCATATTTGTCTATTATTAGATTAGACAGCAGGCAGGCCGGCCAACCACCCATGTCCCCTCCCCATGGCCAGGCTGGCCAGACCCCACCCATGCACGAATTCATGCACCAGGCCTCTAGTACACACACACACACACACACACACACACACACACACTGAGTGGCCAGATTATTATGCATTCAGAGATCATCAGTGCTGATATAATCAGTTATTCATTTAAAACAACAACAACTTCAACTCCTCCTCTTTATCATACACAGAACCTATCTCATGAACCCTTGCTGGTTTAGCTCAGTGGATAGAGCATCAGCCTGTGGACTAAAGGGTCCTGGGTTTGATTCTGGTCAAGGCACATGCCTGGGTTGTGGGCTCAGTCCCTAGTGTGTGGTATGCGGGGTGGGGGGGGGGGCAGCCAATCAATGATTCTCTCTCATCGTTGATGTTTCTATCTCTCTCTCCTTCTTCCTTCCTCTCTGAAATCAATAAAAATATATTTCTTTTTAAAAAAAGAGAACCTAACTCATGAATCTGAGACCTAAACATGGGAGCAAAAATACAATGAAACTTTTACAGGGAAACAGAATGTAGCTTCACAACTTGCAGGTGAACAAAGGAATTTTTTTACAGACAAGCCACAGAGAGAAATAATAAAAAGACCAAGTGATAAATTTAGACTTCATCAAAATTTAAAACTTCTGTACATCACAAGTCCCCATAATAAAAATGAATAGACAATCCAGTAAAAATGGAAAAAAGTTATAAACAGATATTTTACAAAAGAAAACATACAACTGTCCAATAGGTGTAGGATAAAGTTCTCTACATCATTAGTAATAAGGGACTGAAAATTAAAAACACAATGAGATATTACACAACCACTAAAATAGTTAAAATTAGAAAGAGTGACAACACCAAAGTTTGGTGATGTAGAGCATGATAATATTCGCAAACATTTTTTTTTTTTTGGTAGAAATATAAATGTGCTAGTTTTTTCTTATAAAAGCAACTTATTCCTCTACCTACCCTCTGACTCAGCAACTCCATTTCTAGGTATTTACCTGTGAGATATTAAAATGTTTTTATGAAAAGACTTCTACAAAATTTTTCCCAAGAGCTTTTTTCCTACTACCTCCAAACTGGAAACCATTCCAACGCCTATCAGTAGAAGAATGGATAAATTGTAGTGCATTCACTCAAAACTAAAATGGAATAAATTATTATGCAACACCATGGATGAATTCAAAAAACATCTTTCTGTGTTAAAAAAAAAAAAGCTTTCCACAAAAGAGCATATACTGTGTGACTTCATTTATTCAAAATTCTAAAAAAGGCAATTAAATGTAGAGTGAAAAACAATGGAAGACATTGGTTGCTTCTGCATGGCTGGAACAGGGATTATGTTTTAAGAGGCAAGAGGGAATTTTCTGGGGTGATAACACAACAATTTAATCTTGATAAGGTTTTAGATTACAGATATATATAAATTTATACATTTCTTTGTGTGTAACTTTTACATAAAACCTGTAAATAAGTATCAAATTCTAGATAATGATATGCATGCTGAGGAATTTAGAAGGAAGTAGATGAATATCTGCAATTTGCTGCAATAACTGAGCCAAAAATAAAACAGATTTATGGATGGGTAAAGGAAATGGATAGACACTAGATAAAACAAGTATGATAAAATGTCAATGGTACAATCTAAGTGGTAGGTCTATGGGTTTTCAAAATAATTTTTCACATTTACTCTATGCTTAAAATTAACATAAAATGTTACATTTATAATAGCACCATTTAAAAATATTAGGAATATTTTAATAAGAATTATGTAAGACCTATACATTGAAACCTACACAACAACTGCCTATTAAACATCACCTCAACACAACAGAAAATGGCCTTGAAGGTTAATCAAGACACTGCCAGGTTTTGGAACTTAGACTCATCTGAATCAAAGTTCCTGGAGATGATTTGCTAGTAGGTCCTTAGTGCTGCAAAATAAAATATGTCTTACAAACCACGTACTTTTCAAAGTATACATATTATGAATTTTTTTAAAAGAACTTTATCACTCATTAGCTGGGCATACAGACATCTGCATAAGCAATAATAACCAAGGCAAGAGACTGAAACCTTGACTCCCTCAGGAGTAGGACAGGAGAACAACCTGCCTTTCGAAGTTTGATTGACAGGATACTGATAAGTCCTCTAGAGTGTCCAAATAATATATGTGTATTTCAATGATAGCACTAAAAATATTTTTCTCCCTACTCATCTCTTATACATTACGTTCTAGCCAAACTGAACTCTCTGAGCATATTACTTGCCCCACCCAGGCATTTAACCAAGCTTCTTTGCTCAGCAATAAAGGAGCCCTTCCTCAGCTCACTTCCTGATAAAATATCCCTCACCTCTCTCTGTCTTTCTCCCTCCACTAGGATTGCACCTGGCTGTTTCAAAGATAATATCAGCGTTTCACCTCACCCTTCTAGAGGGAAGCGCACAGGGTCAGCTTCCCCTGTACTCCCTGCAGTTCTCAGCACAGCTGCCACATAGGAGACAATCAATTAGTAAATTAGCCAAATAATAATGACTTTTTTATGGTATCATATGTACTCACTATTTTGAAGATTCTATTCAGTAGAATTACCCAAGTTAGATTTGGCAACGTGGGCTTCATTTATTTCTGTCTTTATTGCCAGTAATTACTGAGTTTTAACTCCCCCCAAAAAATTCCTTTTCTGCATGCCTGTATTTATATAAATTCCAATAATATAAGGAGTACAATAATGGCCAAATAGCTCCCAGTTGGTTGAGTTACTCAATTCTGTTGAAAACATCATGTCTCATTTACCTTAGCTAAATGTAATCTTTCAGGTTGCTTACCTGCTGCCTAAAGACATGTTTGTTTCTCTTGAGAATGAGTTCATGATTATGGTAGGGTGGGAATTGGGAAAGGCAAGTGCAAAGACTGGATAGCGCTCAGTAATTTTGAATTTCTTCAGTCTAATAATGTCCATGAAAGTGTTTTAAGCAGTTTAAAATACTATTATTATATGTATGTCTTACCTCCAGCATTGGCATAGACTTAAAGCATTCAAAAGGTATCTCTTTCCTTTTAAAGGCCTCCAGAAACTATTTAATTCTAACTCCAATAATAGCAAGATTTCCTTATTGGATATCCTTTGCCACCAAGCACTTCCTCATTTTTACTTTACCGTATTTTTGCTGCAACCCAGACATTTACATGCCCCTTTTGAAATCTGAATCTTAGTTCTGCAAGGCCTGAAGCCAGTTATGTGTTTGTAAAATACCTTCCATGGCTTCTGGCCCTCTTCATCCCATCTTTTTTTTTTTTTTTTTTCCTTTCTGGCTATATCACACTTACGTTTAAAACTCAGTATGTATGTCAATGACTCCGAAAGCCTATCCTAATCCTTCAGAGCCATATGAATGCTCTGAGTCCACTATTGCACATTTTCTCATGACATTTATCTACATTATACTCTCTAATATCATTCTTATTTCCTTGAAATACCAGTCCCTTGAAAAAAGGACCCATGTCTTATCCATTTTTTGTATCCTGAGGCCCTGGAAGACAAACAAGTGATTGATTTTTGAAGGCATGATGAATACTAGAAGCGTAGTCTAGCCTCTAGTCCAGGGAAATTAGCCAGAGGAGATTAATGTTCCTGAAACTCATGAAAGGTTTTAGCTCCAGCAAGAAACCTAGAATTAGGTTTAAAAGATCAATTTATATCAGTACCTGCTCATGATTAAAAGGAAAAAAAACTCTGGCAACTTAGAAATAAGAAGGAACTATCTCAATCTGATAAAGAGCATCTACAGACATTCTACATCTAACATCATATACGATGATGAAGGAAGAATGGGTGCTTTCCTTCTAAGACTGGGATCAAGGATCCCCTCACCACTCCTCCTCAGTATGCTGCTGGAAATTCTAGCTACTGCCATCAGGCAAGAAAATGACATTAGAGGCCTACATATATAAAAGAAAGAAATAAAACTGCCCTTGTTTGAAGATGGTTGTCTCTGTTGAAAAGCCAAAGATATCTAAAAAAACTTATCCTATATAATAAAAGGCTAATATGTAAGTTATCCCCTCAGGCAGGAGTTCAACCTGACTGGGACTTCAACTGACCAGGAGTTTGACCAACGGGGAGCTTGACCACCTGCTATGATGTGCTCTGACCACCAGGAGGCGGCACAGAACGAAAGAAGGCCCCAGCTGGCGGCCTGCAGCCGGAGAAGGGAGGGGTAAGGGAGGCCCAGGCCGGCAGCCAGCAGCTGCTAGGGACCCTAGCTGTGCACAAATTTCACATACTGAGCCTCTAGTAGAATAAGTGAGTTCAGCTCAGCCACAGAGGAACAGACAGAAATAATCACATTGTTATGTACTAGCAATGAACACACAAAAACCAAAATTTAAAATACAATGCCATGTACAATCTTTCCAAAGTAAATGGGAGACTTAGGTTTAAAAATGTTCCACTTGGGGATGAATCTATTGGTTCATTTTAGGTCAAGTGTCCATCTCTAAAGCAAATCCTATGACTAGAGAATTGAGGTATCGGATTGGTTCAGCCTTGGTCATATGCCTCCAGTGAGAGTAAGATAGAGAGGTATTAGGAGTAACAGCTTAAAGTAGAACTATATCACTGAGATAGGAGGCATTTCCTTAAAATAGGAGGGATACTCTTCTCAGACTCTACCTAATGAACAAAATGGTAAGTATTGACTAAATCACCATCCCTAAATTCCCAACATTACCATTTTACCTGACTCATTTCTCCAGGTCTTGCACCATCAGATAGTGGCTCAATAAATTAGTGGGTAGAAACTAAGCAGATGGGGCTGACAGAGACTTGTGCTGGCACTATGAGGCCATGAAATATGCCATTAAGCAAATAAGGTTGGAAAGAAACTGGTTTGGTTGCTAAATGTGACCGAAAGATTTAGAAAATAATTGGTTTATATTTTATTTAGCATTTCTATTAATTGACTTATTTTTCAAGGTAACAGGAAAGAGCTCTTGATAAGCTAAGCAAAATAGTAATATTTGGAAGTATACCAAGGAATTTACCCTCCTCATGGCTATCTGGAGGTCCAGGTTTAGAATTCAGGAACAAAATCTGCTACAGATGGCTATACAACAGGAACACAGCAGTTGTCTAGCAACAGAAATGGTCTCATGAGAATTGTGCATCTACAATTTCTGGCTTCTGACTCTTTCTACCATCCTGAAGTCATGTGCTCAAATACAGAATCCTAAGAGGGAATGCCTGGTTGGTTGAGTTTCAATCATATGTCTACTCCTGGGTGTACTGGGGTATGGGAAAGTGTACCTAGCCTTCTGAGCTTCTGAAGAGGAATGTAATTATCCTCTGTATGAACTGCCTATTGCTGTGTAAACTTGGTGGGTAAGATGACACCCAGTTCTATAGGTCAGACGTCTCAGCAAGCTCATTGGGTTTCTACTTAGTGTATCTCAAGGCTAAAATCAAGCAGTTGCCAGGCCGGGCTCATCTTAGGAGTCTCTGTTGGCACCTCAAGTTGTTTCTTGAGGTTGGATGACTGGGGTTACCAGTTTCTTGTTGGCTTTCAGCTCTGAAAGACCACTCTCCAAGGCTTACATGTGTTCTCCATTTTCAGGCCAGTGATAATGTATCCAGTCTCCTCACACTTTCAATCTCTTTGTCTCTTTGACCAACTAAAGGAGATAGTGTAACAGTGGGGAATTGTAACCCACCTGACCATTCTGTTGACATTTTCTTTGTAAATGCTGACTCTGACTAATATATAGCCTGTAGATAAACAGCATGTTTGTGTAAGAAACCTAGGAACTAAATTCAGAAGATACAGACTTTGACCTTCAGTCATCTGAGCTCTAGGATAATTGCTGACCTTCAAACTGTACAACCAGGATGACATAAAACCAGAACATCACTTGACCAGTTTTGAGGTCTTTATTGGAACAGACTGTGCTCACCTTCATGTAGAGAACTTTTCAATCCCCTCCCCTTGATTTCTTTGTTCCACTTTCCCTCTCCTTCCTTATAAAAAACTCTGCCTGCACTGAGATGGGGGATGGGTTTTACTATAAGAGTCCCCCATCTTCTCAGGTGACTAAGCACTTGAATAAATCTATTTCCTTTTTCACCAGATTCTGTCTCACAAGTGGTGACAGGCAGCTGAACCTTGGTTTTGGATATAAGAGCAGAAGGCAGCTTTTAATGGAATTATGTGATTAGATTAGTCCCACCTAGATAATCTCCTATTTTAAAGGCAATAATTGTATCAGCAAAAGTCCTAATGCCATGTAAGGTAACATAATTGTGATAATAGCACCAGGAGTCCATCTAGAATTCTGTTTACCACACTCTTCTAGCCAAAATAGGTACAATAGTGAAGAAAAAATGCTGACAAAAAATATTGAGGTTCTATTTGGAAGAAAGATTTCCTGAATAGCCAAAACAAACAAGCAATTAAATAATTAATATCCACTAAGGTATCTAAACTTAATTTTTAAAAGAAAAATATGTTTTTGGTTGATGTGTAGATACATAAACATGCAGGTATGTATTTTGCAAAAATTATAATAAAAAATATACCAATAAGTACTGCTCTTGGATTGGAATTCACAGTGATTTAACCCATTCCAAGCCCTAGAGACAGGTGGTGATGTAATGGACCACTGAACAAGGACTTAGGTAACATGGGTTTAATCTTCTGCTCTAGTAATAATGCCCTCTATAACCTTGAATATATCACTGGCTTTCTCTAGGACTGTTTCGTGAACTTTAAAATAAGAGAATTGGGCTAAATTATCTCTAAGAATCTTTCCAACTCCAATAGCACAATGCTATAAAGCTGTTATGTTGTAAAATTTAAATGTGGAATGCTCTGTGTTATATATATATATATATATATATATATATATATATATATATATATATATATATATATATATATATATATATATATAGAGAGAGAGAGAGAGAGAGTATATATATATATATATATATATATATATATAGAGAGAGAGAGAGAGAGAGAGAGAGAGAGAGAGAGAGAGAGAGGCAGAGGCATAGCTACTGCTAAAAAGGTTACTGTGAAATTGATGCCTGCACAGTTGTGGCACTAGTATAAATTTGTATATATCTTTGGGAAACAATTTTACACAATGAGTCCAAAACTATGAAGTAACTTCTATGCAGCAGTACAAGATAAAAATTAGAACAGAAAGAGGCTGGTATCAGAGTTAACTATTGCAATAGCTCAGCCTTGATGGGATATGGGCTTTGATAAAGAAGTAGGTCTAAAGAGTGGGTGTGACTAAGTTTGGCAAATGACATATAAGTGGAAGTGTGGTGTGAGAACTCTGTAAAGTCTTCTTAAAGGAAGAGGTGCATCCTTCTTTGTCCCTTCATTTATCTAACTATCTGGAACATAGAAGTGATGGGTGGTGCTTCAGAGGCTATTTTGCTCCATGAGGGCCAGAACCACACACAAGAGATTTTGAAGCAGAGAGCTGGAACTCCAATACATTCAGGGGGGTACCATACTAACCCAAGACTGCCTACTTCCGGATCTCTTTTTCATCTAAGAAAAATAAAGATTTACTTTATTTAAAAAGCAAATAAATAAAACCGTTGCTATGTATTGTTTGCAATACAGTTTTGGGTACTGTATACAAAAAATAGAGTCAATTATTACACTCTACATTTGTTAAAAGATGTTCATTTTGTCACTGTTTACAATAAAGGAAATTTAAATATGATATAAATGTCTCCTAAATGGAGAACTGTTAACTTATAAAATGTTAATGAAATGTGATACAGACTTGAAGAAAATCGTGTTATAAAATCTGCCTTGCAATCTGGAATATGTTTAGGACATAATATCGTAAGTTAAAAATTACAAGGTGTTAAAATACGTAAGCTTGTATATAAATTTTGGAGGTGGGTGCATTAAATTCAAATATGTTTTCTCAAACTTTCTAAGAATCTATACAGATGGGAAATATGCGAATGCCCCTCAATAAGTGTACCTTACATAAAAAAATATATTTTCTACTTTCCATTTTCAAAGATATGTTCTTACCATTAGATAGAAATCATTATCAGAAATCAATTAGTGGATTTAAGATCTTCCTACCGTGAAATCAATGACATATGGAGGAGCGGAGATACAGGTTTATTGATGTTACATTAAGTGTTCCAGCAATCTTCTTCAGAGACAATTTGGGATGGTATCTTGATTTTAGATAATTTTACTTTTTCCAGTTTTCTGGGGTTTGCTACAGTGCATTCTCTTCTAGTTTGGCCCATATTCCTTTCACTTACAGCTTCTGCACCTCTCCCTATACTGTGGTAAGCATCTACATTCTGAATTTATCCACAGATTGCTTTTAGTTTCTATCTTTGGGCTTGCTGTCCCTAGAATCAAACATTCAGAGGTACCCCTACTCACCTATTTCCAGTTGTAGCCATCAATTCTGAAGGTCTCTCGCTGCTGATCCTCTTTCAAAGCCAAGCTGTATTCATGCATAAGGAGGATTGTATTGGGATTTGTGGGATTATGGGGTCATTACTGGCATGTGAGCCAAGGTCAAGATTCTGAGCTTCGAATGAAAAGTGAGTAGCAGGAATTACCTGATTAGCTCCCAGAAAGAAAGTTGCTAAAAGAGGGAGCAGTGTAGGGATTAGCCAAGAGTCCACTGTTTGGAATGAAACAATGGAGAGGAAAGAAAATAGCTCAGGCCTAAGACTTTGATTGCTGGGTGTCCTCCATAGGACTTAGTTACCTGATAAACGGGTCCTAACACATATCACAAAGCTGAAAGAGATTCCTAAAAGGGCTTAAGACAGGTGAGTGAGCCCATTGCAGTGAAGTATGATACCCTAGGAAGTGGATTTTCTGCAAACATTATCAGATAGTAAAAAAAATACCCCAGAGGTTAGCATACCAGACCTCCCATGAACTCCATGGCTAAATACAATCACCCGTGTAACACTTGTATCACAAATCAAATTCATTCTCCAGAAAACAAAGCCTAACAGATTGAAAATTTATACCATCTGCTGTGTTGTGATTATGGCTTTTAAAATGATTCACATCCACATGTGTAAAATGCACAAATACATTTCACCATTGCAAAATACATGGCATTTGGGTTGTATATAATGAAAATTTTTATCTAACGCTGGATGCCTCCTTTTTTTTTTTTTTATTGCTCCCTGCCAAGAGAATGCTTAGAATGCTTTTATTGGTTTAATATAATAATAAAAATGGGATTGCCCCCAATATGAAAGCCAGAAGGACCCCCATATTGAAGAAGGTGGATTAATTGATTTCTCTGAGGATATAAACTACCCTTTTGTGAATTTAACTTTGAGAAAGAGGGTTGCCTGAGTAATCACATTGTGAGGTATCCATTCTTCAGATACACTTTTATTGCTGCAAATAAAAGTTACTCCTTTTCCTCAAGAAACTGAAAGGATTATATGTCTTTCATTGTGTCTATATGTTTCTAAGGTCACTGACCTCAGTAGATGAGGCTGTGGCAGCCATGAGATGAAGACTATAGAAGAGTGGTCTGGGGTTACAATATAGATCTGGGTTCCACACAAAGCTGGTTCCTATTTGTTTGTCAATGAGTAAAGTCATGAAACATGTGGGTTCATAGTGGTGTAGACTACATATCCGACTTAGGAAATGAAAAGTGTGAGAGACGATGTTTCCATTGAAATGAACTGATTTTGACAAAATTCACTTACGTAAATATCAAGGGGTACGTAAATGTACCTAAGTGGTATTGTGTAGCACATAGTAAGTCTTCAATAAATAACTGCCACATGAATGAATGAATGAATGAATGAATAAGCCAATAATGTGCACAAGAGAGGAAATTGAGTGTGGATTTATACTGCTGTGGGTACAAGATAAATTTCCTGCTCCTGAAGTAGAGGCACAAAGCAGGAAGGATAACGTAATGATGAAAGGCCCAGCTTCGAAGACAGCCTGCAGAAGCTGAAATCACCAGCTCTGCATCTTATGAACCATGCGACTTCAGGCATGATATTCAACCTCTCTGCATCTTTCTTCTCTTATTTATAAAATAGAAAATAATATCCACTATGATAATTATATTTAATATCTATCCATTGTGATGATTACATGAGTTTATTTTAGGCACTTTGAATACTACTGGGCATGTAGCAAACTCCACATGAATGTTAGCTATTTCTATGTAGAAATTCTAGGACTATCATGCTGGCTTGGTCTATGTCCTAACTCTCTTCCATCCCACTCTATCTCATTAACTTTATCTGAAGATTTTTAACAGGGGACCCCTCAAATAATGCTTTGCAAACTTGGATGTGAAGATTTCTATCTTTTTAAAAGTGTTTGGTGACTGCATTATTTTAGTTTATAAATGAAATATATATTTATCTTTGTCCCCAGCACAGAGCTACTAAAGCCCTTAAAATTTCCCAAGTGATAAGACCAATACAAGTGTCTTAATATTTATAACAAACTCCTTTCAACTACACTTGAGTTATACTAATGAGGTGAGTTTTGGAAAGCACCTAAGGATGGGGGGCATGGTTGCCAGGGGAAACCACCATGTCATTGGAGAGTAGAAATGTCAATCCCACCATGTTGGCATTCAAGGAGAGAGGAGTGGAGGTTGAATCAATTGCCAGTGGCCAATGATTTAATCAATCAGGCCTATGTAATGAAGACTTCATAAAAACCTAAAGAAAGGGACCGGGAATGCTTCTGGCTTCTGGGTTGGTGATTATATGGAGGTATGGGAGAGTGGTGTGCTGGCGAGGGCATGGGAACTCTGCACCCCTTTCTCCATCCTTGCCCATGCATCTCTTTCATCTGGTTTTTCCTGAGTTGTATCTTTTTTATAATTAAGCATTAATCTAGTGAGTAAAATGTTTCTCTGAGTTCTGGGATCCATTGTAGCAAATTAATCAAAACCAAGTGGAAGGGATCATGGGAACCTTTGATCGATAGCCCATTGGTCATAAGCATCACTGACAACCTGGACAGTTGGAAGTTGTGGGGGGAGCAGTCTTGTAGAACTGAACCCTCAATCTGTAAGAACTAATGTTATCTCCAGATAGATAAAGTCATAATTGAGTTGAATTATAGGATACCCAACTGATGTTGGAGAACCGCTTCATCGTGTTAAACACACACACACACACACACACACACACACACACACACACACACATATCAGAGTGAAGACTTCAGATTTTGGTATACTTGCCTCCTTTTATACTATGTTATCCAGATATGTTGGCCTCCAACAGCTCCCTGAAGCTGGGTCCACTCCCTCACTGACTGCTTTCCACATTAGCTGACTCCAGTCCCAAGTTCAGATCCTTTGCCTGCTGATGTCTACACCATCCCACCCAGAGATATAATTGGACCAAGTCACCCCTGAGGTGCTCAGAAATTATAAGGGCAGTGGCTACATCCTGATTACCTGTGTTTAATGCCCCATACAGGCTAATGCTCATTTAACAATTAGCTCTCCACTTTTGAATAATTACACAAATGAGCTCCTTTAGTAAGTTTATAGGGCCTCAGTCCTGCTCTGAGTCACTTACCGTATTTTTGTTTGTTTTTGTTTTGTTTTGTTTTGTTTTTGGTCTCTGGAGTAGCCTAAGTGGTAAGCTCCAGGGGAAAAACAAGGTAGGCTTTGCCCAGGAATTTCATCTACTCATCTATTCAGTAGAGCCAGCAAAGTGAGTGCAGTGACAGAGAGATATGAAGGTCCACTCCGGACAGATGGAGAATCAGATTGTAATGAACAAAACTACTTTTCTTCGCATCTCACTGCAGTTCACTTGGCAGCAATTATGCTGTGCTTCCTGTTGGCCTCCTTTACCAAAAAGTTGTTATGGTCAAAGAGACCTGAAGAGGGTGTCTGTCAACATTGCCCAAATGCAGCAGCTAATAGTCTTATTAAGTGTGCACACACACAGACAAACCGCCGCCACCGCCCCACCACCTCCACACACATACACACACACTTTCTCATTTCAAAATCCAGAGGGAAAATGGCTCCAACTTATAACATTTAAACTGTTACATCTCAGCTGTTCACTCTTTAATCATTATTTACAGAGGACTAGAGAATATTGAAGTACTACAGAATGGGTCAGGCAAGGAGAACTGGGCTGATGATTCATCCCCTTTCCATCTCAGTCAATGTGGTCCTTTGAGAATAACCTTTAGGTCAGTGAATGTCCATTTGTTTTCATAAACTTGAAACAAATAGCTGGACATATTTATTCATTCAAGAAATATTTAGTGGGGACATGTTCTGTGCCAGTTCCTGGCTCAGCACTAGACATAACAAAGAATAAAAATGGAGACATCTATCTTCATGGATTGCAGTCCATGAAATCCATAAGGATTTCCTAGAGAGTGGATGTGGGGGCTGGTCTTTCAAACATGGATATAGACATCAACCTCCGACTTAGGGTAATATGGAGGGCAGAGATAGGACAAAGTGTCTACCCTACTGCAATATGTTTTATTTTAACAAATCTTAGGTGGAGATATACAAGTCTCTCATGAAACCCTATGCGTCTTTTATCTTAGCCTTTAGCACACTTGATTATATTTATTTCATCATATCCTTCCCCACTGGACTGTGAGTTCTGTGAGTGTAAGAATTTTGTCTGTCCCATTCACCAATAAGCCCCTGTGTTTAACACAATGTCTGGCAAAAAGTGAACAATTAATACATTTGGTTGTACCATTGAATTAATAAAAGTGTAAATGAGACTTTCTTTAAAAATTTACATTTAATATTAAAAAAAACTTTAAAAATCAGCAAATGAATTGAATGGCAAGAAAATAATAATTACCACTTCTTGGATCTTTACAATATTCCAAACTATAGTACTTTGGTAATATCGTATTGCAATAATCATAGAGGTCAGTATTTATTCACATTTCATAGATTTAAAAAAATTAAAAGTCTAAAACAAAAAAGATTTCAAGAAGTTTTACCTGGTCATAAAACTACTTAGAAGCAAAGTTAAGATTTAAACTCAGATCAGCTTAACTTCATATTTTGAGAGCTTTATCAATACACTGAATATTCTTGAGTTATATAGAATGACCTACTGCAACAAGATGATATTTAAAAAGATTAAACAATGTAGGCTTTATGTTTTCATATCACAATATTCCAGTGCAGAGGTAAGAAAGAGGACTGATAGAAAACAATACATGAAAAATAATACAAATGTCAAAAGTGTGCAAAATTTGAGTCAGAAATGCAATATACCTACCAAAAAGGCTGTTATCATTAAATCATTAATTAACTAATTTCATTAATTAACTGATTATTTAAAAAAAGATGCTTAGACCATTGTTGGAGAATAATGTCTAATTCTGAGAGGCCCAGAGGTAGTGGGACACCATCTAACCGAAGCATGTCTAGAGGAAAGTGGCCACCTTTGGGAAGGGGTCAATGACGTTTCATAAAAAGAAAGGGGCTGTTTGTCCTGAAGCGGAACATACGTGAACTGAGGTACTATGATCACAGTGATAGGATAGCTAAAGGGATGTCATGGGCAGAGGTGCAGACTTGTTTTGCCTGGTCCTAAGAATACAATGTTGATCTGAATGGAGTCCTCAGAAAGAGACCTTTAGTTTGAGAATGAGCCCTAGGAAGATGGGACAGTCTTCCTTTAGAGCATTACAACACCCTTGTTGCTGGGAATGTCCCAGGGACATTAAGAAGCCACAATTTAAATCACATCAGCTGAATGGCATGCCCACTGCTACCCCCTTTGCAAGCTCATTAAAGGCATCTCTGATCAGCCATGGCACTTGTCACAATGCTTCCTCAGATTCCTCTAAACACAGCGTTTCTGCCACCACTTCTAATGGACAGAGCGGGCATGAGAATAGAAACACTGTTACTCCACCCCTATTGGGTATATCTAGTATAAAACAGGGCTTCTAAAGCCCAGCTGCCCATCAGAAACATCAGTGGGACTTCTGGAACTTTTAAAAACTGCAGATTCTTAGGCTCCACCCCAGCTCCCTATAATAATAGTGAAGTTCTGATCCCAGGAATCTGTATATGAAAACTATCTCCCACTGACTCGGGCTAAGTCTAGCACAGATTAGCAAGCTGGTATACAGTTACAAATAAAAACTGACCCTAATTCTTTGTATCTGTGACTTCTTTGAAATTAAAATGATCAAGAACAAAAGTGTCTGTGTGCCCATGGAAATATAGGCTGATTTTATCTTGGTTTATATGTGCATGTATCACCCATGCACGCAGTAGTCATGTTTTCCAGGTTTTTGCCCTGTGAAGCCAATCGTGTGTGCACACCATCGCACAATACGGATTTATGCGTGCGTCAGTCTCCTGACTTACACTGAGGGGATGAAACACACTACCTGTTAGAGTGTAAAAGAGCAAACATTAGTAAAACTGATAATACGCCTTGTGGTGGCAACTCAACCAAAGCAAGCACATCTGTCACAGAGTGCTTGCTTTCCGCCGGGGAAAATGCAATTGAATAATAATGCACCACATAAAGCAACGTCCATAATGCTCTCTGCCAAGTCAAATCTCCTTCAGTTGGGAATGTGTGCATACACTGGGCAAATGCGTAGTCACATGGTCTAAACAGGTCAAAGACATTGCACTTAGAACACAGCATCCTAAATTCACAGACACATCCAACAAGCATGAGGCACTGTGCTCAGAACCCAAAAAACACTAGTGAGCAAGACATAGTCCCTGCACTTTGGGTCCTTCAAGAAGAGTGGTGGAAACAGAGGACTCTGTTTGTACATACATCAGAGTTAAAGCTAGAGAAGATGCAAAGGTGAACTCATACCATCTTATAAGACAAGATGCATTAAGGCTCTGGATCTTTAACTTGAAGATGGGAGAAGCAGCAAGCTATGAAGGAATTCAAACCAAATAGTGCCTTTTGTATTTAGAAAGACCACTTGGGCCACATTGTGGAGAGAGGAGGGGAGCCAAGACTGTAGGCAAGCACAGCCCTTGGAAGACTGTGTAGCTGTGGCACAGGGGCCACCCTTCTGGCAAAGAGAGATGACTGTCATCATCTATGTCCCATTAGAGTTCAGTGACTTCAATTTGGTAGCGTGTAATCGTCGTGGTAGAGGCGTTTACAGTGTAAAATTTGGCAAATGCTGCAAAACGCTTCTCCCCTCAGAGAGCCTGTTGATAAACATTCATCAGCACACTACCTTCGCACTGAGCATATATAGGGTGGGACAAAAGTAGGCTCACAGTTGTGAGTACACAAAACAGAGTTCATTCTTCAATTATCGTTGCATTTTTTTCGTATGAATAACTGTAAACCTACTTTTGCCCCACCTTGCATTTTGTATCTACACACAGTATGAATAAAGGCACCAACATAAAATGAAATCCTACTTCAGAGGCCTTCACTGACATCTGGGAAAGAATTCTGTTGATGAGAATACCTATCACTCACAGTTTTACTATTTGCAAGGTACTTTCATATTTATCTACTATTTACCTTTTTTTTTATATATATAATGAAGAGAAATTTTATCCTTATTTTACTAGGAAAAGCTTAATGAAGATAATAGAATTTTTGAAAACAAATGAGAACATTCAGGCAAACATTAAACACAATGCAGAGCTCATATTAAGTGCTCAATAAATTTTAGTTATTATTGTTGCTAATATTAGAAATAATTATTTTAGTATCAGAAACAATCCCACAACCCTGACATGAGAGGTAGTATTAACTGTATTTCCTGAATGATGAATGTAGAACTCAGAGAACTGAAATAAAGTGACTGAGACCTGGATTAGAAATAACAGAAAACTGACCTAAAATCAAAAGTTAAACTTTGACTCCTGGTCCAGTGTTACATCCATAGCACATGTTCAAGTTTATTCATTTATGTATTTATTCATCCAGCCACTCAACAACTATACATTAAATACCTGCTATATGTAGGTACTGCTACCGGAAAATAGCAATAAACCAAAAACTGCCTTTGTTCTCATGAAGCAAACATTGTAGCAATGAATAGCAGAATTAGCACATTAAAAATGAATAACTAAATATATAATAAATGTTGGGTGATGATAAGTGCTGTGAAAACAATAAATTACCCCTGTGAGGGAGTGAGTGAAGAGGGATGGTGTGTTAGGTCGGGTGGTCCCTAATGTTCTTTCTGTGGAGTCTGTTCAAATGACTCCACGAAGAGAAAGAATATGTTGGGAAGAACTTTCCATATAGAAGGCATGGCAAGTACAAAGGTCCTGCGGTAGGAGGGTGACTGGTATGATTGAGAAGTGCAAGGAGATCATAGTAGCTGGAGAAAATAAGCCTGTGAGGGGAGAAGGGTAGAAGACAAAACCAAAAAAATAATCAGAAGCCAGATCATCAAGGGCTTTATAGGTCAACATATGGTCTTTGGTGCCCACCATTAAAATTGTGTATTGTAGTGAATTCATATGGCTTAGAGAGGAAGGTGGAAGACCTCAACCTTCTGAAAACCTTTCCTGTAAACACACAGAATAATCCCATCACTGTGTAGAGGTTTGTTGGTCTCTCTGGATTCCTTCAGTCTCTCTATCTCTCCATCTAAATTTTTATTGGGTAAAGGTGCATTCATTCATTCATTATTTATGATACACCCTCTATGTGCTAGGCATTGTGCTAGCCCCTGGGAACTAATCAGTGAATAAGACAATAAGCTCCCTTACTCCTGAGACATTGGCAATTCAGTAGGAAATACAAACATTATTCACAAACATAATGAAGTGCAGTGACAAGAGCTATACCCACAGAAATATCCAGAAAATGCATGCTCCTACATGTCCCCACAATTCACACTCATAGGGACCCTGGTGCCGGCATTATAACGTGCAATTCTGTGACCCACAAGAGGGACGGGGCCTGTGCATGCAAGCCTGCTTTGCCAAGCCTGGAGAAATTAGCAGTAAAGACAGGAAAATATTATTTTGTTATTTTTAACTAAACTCTATAACTGGAATAATATCACCTTTAATGAGACTGGGGATCTTCCTCTGAGGAGTCTGAAGCCCTGCACCAATGTTATTCCATTAATTCTCCCTGTGTCTGGAACTTGGCACCCGAAGCAGAATGCATTATGCAAAACCAAAGCACACTTTGCATAGAGAAAAGATTCTGTTTCGATGTTTCCCTTGTGCTCAACTTCAAAATGTTGGCAGATCTGCCATCAGGACATGTATTCCATAGCCATGCTCTTTATGTTAAAATCACCCTTGATGTCATAAACTGTTTTTGCAAGGAGAGGGAAAGAAAGAGAGACAGAGAGAGAGAAGGAAAAAAAAAAAGAAGAAGAAGAAAGAGAGAGGAATTGGCAGATGTAGGCAAAAATGTACCTCAAATCCTTTATGGGATGAAGGATAAGATTGTGGGAACTGTCAAATTCAACAGCAGTTTATGAAAACCTTTGGTAAAGTGCTTTGCTCGAGAGATACTAGTAACTGCATGAAGCAGTAGATGGATGAAGCCACCGTGTGCCCAGGCTGGTGCTAGACAATTTGTAAAAGAGAAATGAGATCAAGACAAGTTCCTTGTCTCAGTCTGGGAGAAACCACTGCCTTCCACAAAGCAGTTTCTACAATGCAAAATTAGAGTGAGTCCTAGACTGGGTGGTTTAGCCCCTAAATGCTTCTTGGAGTTCACAGAAGGCAGAGATCAAAGTCAACTAGAAAGATAAGAAAATCTTAAAAAGAGTAATATGGTAGATTTGGACTGATCTTTGAAGACCAGGGAGGATTCAGAAATGAGATTTTGGAATACAGTTCCAGGGGTGGAGAGGGGAAGAGGGTTGCCTATAGTCTAAATATTCCAAAATCCAGGGAAGCGTAGTCACCCATTCACCCTGGGGTGGAGAGTATGGACTCCACATGGCATACTTTAAGGGAGTAGGTTATTATAATTATAAGAATTTCCCGGGTGGTGGTGGTGGTGGTGGTGCCTCAATAACCCTGTGGGCTGCTTGCCTGCCACCTTCCAGTTAAAACTCCTTTTCTCTGCTTTTCCTTTCTCTACTCTGAATGGTCTTGTTCCCCACTTCCCACTGACTGCCCTGACTGCCCTACCTCCTCCATCCTCTTCATGGCCTCTCTCTCTTCCCTGAACGTTGTTCCTCTTCTCTCCTGATGCAGCTCTAGTGATGCATAAGCTTGGCCTCCAATGCTTCAGACCCCCAATACTTCTAACCCAGTGCCCCCGAGGAAGCCGATGGGATTTTTCCTGAAAGGTTAGTGATAAATGGAATGGGAAGAAAACACCAAGAAAGAGGAAGTTAAAACTGGACATCAGTAACCATAGCAGCTAAAATTAAGGCTCAGCTCATTCCCCGTCCCTCTCCACAGGCATCTCTTATTGGCTTCTGGCTCAGCGATTCCTATCCTTGTAGTCTGTGCCAGGTATGTCTTTGCCACAATGCCTGCAGCCAGGCTACCTGGGGCTTTCATCTCAGGGCCATCCCTTATTATTATTTTTTTTAATATTTATTGTTGAAAGTATTACATATGTGGACAAAAGAGGCCACATGCTAATCTGACAAGCTCAGGGAAGGCCTGCATGGCGGTCTTGCAAACCCAAAGACCTAAAGTAACCACAAAGGATGGTCTGAAATTAAAACTTTAACTAAAAGCAGTTATGGTGGCAGTCACATTATAGGCCTGTATCTTCCCTGACAAGGTCAATCTTTACCTTAACTGAGTCTATTATCTTTTTGCATCTACCATAACATAGGATAACATAGATAACACATCATTGAAATGTCAGGGTAACTTGTAACTTCCCTTTTCTCCAGACCCCTCAGGGCACAAACAAATGGCAGGACTGATACCAAATATCCATTCATTGTTATTGTTAATTGTTGACTGTCAACTATCCTGTAGCCACCTAAATAAGAGAAGGATGTGTCTAACATTTTACTTTTTATCCAATTCCAGAGGTTTCCCTGCTTTACTTTCTCCCACCTCCCTAATCTATCACTGATGAATTTCATGTAACCCACTTATGTCTCCTCCTTTGACACTAATATATAAAACAAGGTGAAAAACTGCCATTCTCTGGAGCATTACCCCAATCTGTTGAGATTCTGCTTCCTGGCAATTGTCAATAGTATGACTCAAATAAACTCAGAAAAATTCTTTACAGGTTTCAATGTTTTTAGTTAACACATATGCCCCCTTCCCTCCTCTCCCCCATTGACCTCTTATAACCCACCTCCACCCTCTCCCAAGCCTTCACCACCCTATTGTCTGTGTCCACGGGTTATATATATATGCATACAAGTTTTTTGGTTGATCTCTTCCCACCCATCCCCAACCCTCCATTGCCTTCCCTCTGAGATTCCACACTCTGTTCCATGCTTCTATGTCTCTGATCTATTTTGTTCACCAGTTTATTAGGGCCATCCCGTTTTAGTTGGAAGAAATTGAGGTGGTTTCTTCATCTTAAAGTGGGGATGATAGCACCCACTGTAAGGGGTTGTGTGAAGGATTAAAAGAGTTTGTGTAGGTAAAGCATTTTCTGAAACTTCCAGAAGACTATTAGCTATTAACATTATCACCTGTACCAAATTTCTGGGCCCTAAGCTAGAAAAATAAAACTTCCTGATAAAGGAATTTCTGTACTTAGAGGGATTTGGCTCACTCACTCTTATTTTTTAAATATATTTTTATTTATTTCAGGGAGGAAGGGAAGAGGACAGAGAGAGAGAAAACTCAATGATGAGAGAGAATCACTGATTGGCTGCCTCCTGCATGTCCCACAATACCTAGGCAGGAGCCCCGACCTGGAATCTAACTGTAACCTGGTTCATAGGTCAATACCCAACCACTGAGCCATGCTGGCCAGGCTCACTTTTACCCTTTCCCAGTCAGATGATACCAGTCCTTCCCTTCCATATCCTTTCATAAGGACCATTTAAGAGATTTCAAAAGAAAAGAGTTTTATCCATGAAAGAAATGCAGCTCTTTTCATTAAGTGTTCTTTTCCTCACCAGGTTCACTTGAGTCAGATAATCACAGAAAATAAAATAGGATATCGGAAATGGCCCTTAGAGATTCAGAGAGGAGAGTGGATTTATTTTGAAGATGAGAAAACTGAGGCTCAGAAACATAAATGTAATTTTTCAAGGCCACCCACAAAATTAATAGGAAAGACAAAACTAGAAATCTGATTTCTACCTACTCCTTCCAGACTCATGTCTCTTTCTGGCTTTGTGCCTTTATTATACCCTATTATAGGATAAAAGTACCTCTACTTTTTTTGAAGCCAAAGCAGGCTATATTCAGAGCCTGAGTGTCCACTGTCTTGAATTAATTATTTAAGGTTTTTAAAGACCCCCCCGTCCCCATCCCTGAACAAGACAACCTTAACATTCTCTTCAGTTTGACTAAATTTGCCAGGTTTTCCCTGACCCCCCTTTTCTTAGAGCATTTGCTTTAGAAAAATTGTCATTGTTCTTTCTGTGCCCCTTCCAGCTGTAACTGTTTTCCCAGCCTCTCACCATTTTACAATCCAGGAATATCTTCCTTAAGGACCTGGGATTCATTGCTTTGAAATGGAATTACCAAGGAAGATAGCACCAGGATCCCCTAGTCTCTGTGAGAGGGTAGAGACCTGCTTCAGAAAGGAATAAACAAAACATGCACAGATGGTCTAAGCACCTTGACCAACCTCCCCACAATGTCCTCCAGTAATTTTCCACTAATTTACTCCAGTCCTTAAACAAAACAAACAAAACATAATAAAAGTTCCTGCCTTTTGTTTCGGCAGAGTGGAGCTCAGTCCTGCACTGGAGCCTCTTTCACCTACTCCAGTAGGCTGAATAGTATCTTTAATGCTATTTTTTCACAATATCCGGTGCAATTTTACTTTGGTACCACACAGTCCAGGACAAAGAATTTGCTCCAGCCAGCTTCCTCTTTTGTTTGGGAAAGCACAAGCAAGTTAACTGGAAGCAGCCCAAATATGGCCGATTCATTTGCATTTAAATTGCCCAAATGGCATTTGGTAAGAGCTATTTGATGTCCAAAAAGGCTTTGGAAGCTTTCAAACTTCAAAACAGAAGGTCAGAATTGATCAGCAGGAAAAGAATATCTGTGCTAAGCAGTCCATTGAGTTCCATGCTTTCAACATGGGAAGTTGGTTTCAGTTTAAAGCCTGGAGAAAGTGAATCCCAGAGATTCACTACACGAAGCATTACCAAGGCTGGACTGGGTGGGCAGGTCACGGGGTCTTACATTCTAGGGTGCCAAGCTACAGCCGCCTGTCCCCTTCCACCTTCTGCTGGGAAGAGAGCAGGAAACAAAATCTCAAGCATGGATCCTCTAACTTCCCTAGAAAATCATGTGTGTAAATCTGCTCATCTTTACCAAGCTCAAAAACATTATTTATTTACCAAAAAAGTTCAGTGCAATTAGAAATTTATATGTAAAACGTGGGTAATGTTAAATTAGTTAGACAACGGGGACATTAGATGGAAGTGGCTGTGAAGTCTATAGGTCTAGTAAGCAAATCCAAATGTACTAGGTGTACTGGTTAATAATGACAAATTTTGTAATCAAAGAAAACATGATTATTTCAAGAGAAACATCAGAAGTGCTTTATTCAAAGTAACGTCTAACACTAGCTAAACACTTCCCCCATCTTTCAGGTAATTAGTGGATATCGTCCCAATAGAAGTTTTCTTGTTTTGAGGCAAACCATTCAGAGACCCAATTTTCCACTTCTTCATACATTTTGAAGTGCTGCTCAAAAGTGCATGTGCCATTGATCAGAACAACTGGTAATCTGAAGGAGCAAGGTCTGGTGAATACAGCAGGTGGGTTAATACTTCCCAGGCAAGATCTTGTAACCTGTGTTTAACTGGTTTTGAAGTGTGTGATGGTGCATTATCATGAAACAAAATTACTTTGTGTCTTCTGGCCCATTCTGGTTATTTTATGATCAAAGCGTGGTTCAAATTGATTATTTGTTTTTGGTAGCGATCAGTATTAATGGTTTCATCTGGTTTTAGAAGCTCATAATACACTACACCTTCCTGATCCCACCAAATGCAGAGCATTGTCTTCTTTCCAAAGTAATTTGGCCTTGCAGTCGATGTTGATGGTTGACCTGGATCAACCCATGATTCTGTGCATTTGGGATTCTCAAAAGAAATCCACTTTTCATCGCCAGTCACAATTCGATGCAAAAAATACTTTCTTTCATGGCATTGAAGCAACACTCTACTGATGACTTTTCGGTTTTCGATTTGTCTTTCGTTCAGTTGATGTGACACCCATTTTCCTTCCTTTAAAATCTTCCCCATTGCTTGTAAATGATTGGAAATTGTTTGCTCTGCAACGTTTACTCTTTCTGCAAGTTGTTTTTGAGTTTGACATGCATCTTCATCCAATAATGCTTGTAATTGTTGTTCTTCAAACTTTTTCGGTTGACTTGAACATTCTTTGTCTTTCACATAGAAATCATCACTTTTAAAGCGTTTAAACCAGCGTTCACAAGTATCTTGAGATGGAACATGTTCACCATAAGCTTCCCGAAGTATACGATAACTTTTTCTTCAAAATAATGAATTAAAACTTCCTGCAAATGCTCTTTTTTTTGGCACGAAATACGACATTTTTAAGCGTAAAAATATCTATGATGTTAACACCTTCAGAAAATTTGACATATGAAGTTTTGAAGCTTGTTGTCAATACAACAAAATAGCATACATCAAATCGCATATGTATCAACATATGTGTAACTCCATCTATTGAAAAAAATCCGCATTATTAACTGGTACACCTAGTAAGCCTGTACATGCCTCCAGGCTACAAAATTAAAACCAAAAGACAATCAATTACAAATAGCCAACTAGGCTTTATGCTATAGCCAATCAATGATTTCTTTACTATTTTGTTCCTCCTCTTCTCTTTAAAAGTCTCTCCTGGAGCTCCTGTCAGTGCAGTCCTCCTAACCACTTTCATTTTGGTTTTGCCTGATCCCACCCAATTTTTGATCAAATAAACACTTAAAATGTTTACTATGCTCTCTGTAGGAGAGGGTCAAATGTCCCCCTCTTTCCTCTCTTAGGTCTTCTGGCTGGCCTAAGAATTCAGCTGCCCTGAGACAGATTCACAGGAGAAAAATAACCAAATGTAATTACATTTGTACATATGGGGTTCCATAGGAATATGGGTATCAGGGACCAAAATGGCAGTCGAGGCTTCTATGCCAGTTCAGGTGAAAGGTAGGGGCTGGAGGTAGGCATAGCCAGGTTTGGACTTCAAAGGGGAGGAAGGCAATTCACATGGAGATGCAGAAGCAAATGTTTGGTAAAGAAATGCTGGCTGGGCCAACTCAACAGTAGCAATGGGACACAGAGAGGAGCCCTGCAAGATTCCTTCCTATCTACCCCACCTAGCTCATATTAAACCATAGTTCTCTATGATGATAAAGCCCTTCCCGGAGCAGGTCCTCTAGTCTATCTATATTCTTTAGGCAGTTAGGGGGAAGGTCAAAAGAGGTTCTTCCTGAGTCTTTTGTGCTTTAAAAATAACCAGCTTAAAATAATCAATATTCCCAAAAGACATATTTTGGGGTGGCAAACTCTGCTTCCCCTTCACCTCACTTTATCTGTTAACAATAATAACTATTCTTATCTCATAAAGTTGACTAATAATAATAATAATAATAATAATGGGATGATGATGATTAATTGAGCACATTCTACATTCCCATTCTCTAACATTCTTTAAGATTAAGGAGTCTAGGAAAAAGAGTTGCTCCAGCCCCACTTCTCTTTTGCTTACAACCCTATGAGTTATGTCTTTATTGTTGCTATTTACAAAAAATAAAAATCTGAGGCACAGAAAGATTAAGTAACTTGTCAAAGGTCACACAGTTAGCAATAGTGGGACCTGGATACAAAAAGGCACATTGGCTTCAGAGAGTTAGTAACTTATGTAAAATACTAAGCTAGCTATTTTGCTTATTAAAAAGCTCAAGAAATTATAACTATCACTAAAAATAGGAAATTCCATCTGTGCCCTTATCAGTCCTGACTTTCTATACCGAACACCTTCTTTGCCTTCTAACTTCTTATCTAGCCTTTGACCACATTAACTCTCCTTCTATCATTCTCTATACAAATACCACAACCAACTCAAGACCTGGTAAGACTGCCCATTGACGAAAGTTTGACCCAGCTCTCCAGCTCAAGTCATTACGTCTTTGCTGATCAAACCATGCAAAAAAACAAAAATAATGGGGAAAATCTGCAAAATCAGAGGATATAGAAAATGAATAACTGTTCACCCTTGGCGCTTGACAGGTAAGATGGTACAGGTAAACTGAATGGCATGGACAAGGGTTTGGGAACAGAGGAGTGCAAAGCAGAGCTGAGGCGTGACTATGCCCTTCTGATGGAGCATGGATGTGAGCCATTGAGGCAATCCTGGCGAAAGATGGTGAAAAAATGGAATGGGAGAGATTAGTGATACCATTATAATTAACATAGTTATTAATAGTAGGAAAGAAGCCAAGGGAAGTTCAAATATTATAGGCATGTCATTTGGGCAGCTTCACCAGGAAGCTACAACTTTACACTCCATTGCAGTCCTGCAGAGGGGAGATAGACACATGCCCAGTAAAGTTGGGGTGACCTCAGGAAGTGACTTAGCTGCCAGTCACCTGGGAATAGGTCATTGGCCAGAATAGGCATGACCACTGCAAGGGCATGAAATTTGAGATATTTAATCCTCTGAACAAAGAAGTTCACACTCTTGGCTCTCTTAGGACTTTTGTTTCAGGGGGCACACTTTCTGGGGCTCTTGGTTCCTCTTGGCCTCTTGCACTTGACACCTGGATTGCAGGACTCTCTCGCCTCTGCTTCCTATATTCGTCCACACACAATGGACCAATGGACTGCTGCTAGCCTGATGCTTAACTGGACCCAGCTGCAACATGGAACAGGAACTTGGGGCACTGGCTTTGTTTTTTTGTTTTTTTAATTGATTAATTCAGAGAGAGGAAGGGAGAGGGGGAGAGAAATAGAAACATCAATGATGAGTGAGAATTATCCATGGGCTGCTTCCTGCACAGCCCCAACTGGGGATATAGCCCGAAATCCGGGTATGTGCCTAGAGTGGGAATTGAACTGTGACCTCCTGGTTCATGGGTCAATGCTCAACCACTGTGACACACTGGCCAAGCAAATCCCACATTCTTTTTGTTGTTTTGTTGTTGTTGTTAATCCTTACTCAAGGATATTTTTCCATTGATTTTTAGGGAGAGTGGAAGAGAGAGGGAAAGACAGAGAGACATATCAATGTAAGAGAAACACATCAATTAGTTGCCTCCTGCATAAGCCCTGACCAGGGCCACTAAGGCTGGGGAGGAGCCCGCAGGTACATGCTCTTGACCAGAATTGAACCACAGGCCAATGCTCTATCCATTGAGCCAAACGAGCTTGGGCGTGGCTTTGTTTTTAGCTTTACTAAAACCCCACCTACACTTCTTTTATGACTGGAACAGGACTTTGGAAACCCATGGATGTAATTTCATGCAAATAAAAATTACTCATCCTCCCATGTGAAAATTCTTTTTCTCAAGATATCTCAGAAAATTCTTTTTCTCAAGATATCTTAAGGACCCCACCCCCAGCACCTAGTGGGGAAGAGGATATTCTGATTTCCCTGATAACATTGTGGAATTTTTGAACACCATGCTAAAAACTGCAGAAAGAGTCAAGTATTGTTCTTAAACATAAGACATTACCTAGATTATCATCACTGAGGAAGAAAAAAAAAAGGCTTAAATAGCAGGTTCTAGTCTAACCTGGCTTGTCATTTATTTTCCCTAAGCTTCTGAGACCCACAGTGCATTTATCCACCACCTGCCTAGTCCCCATATACTTATAGTTTATCTTATCTTGCTTCATAGAATAAAAGCTCTAAACCAAGCCTTAGAAGTCATCTAGTTCACATTTTCCTTTTTATCAGTAAACATAATTTGGTTTAAAGATAGAAAAATGAGGAAGTAAACCAAGGTCACACAGCTCACTAGTGGCAGAGGAGGGCAAAAGACAGGGTTAGGTTCTTTCAGGAAAGGTAATCAATGAATACCTTGAAATTGTTTGCACTGTATTTTTGAAACTCACTTATTCTTCTCAATGAAATCCATGAATCAAATATTTTAAGAACCACGGTTATGAGTTTTTCCAAGAAGAGCTCAAGAGATGCAAGTAAATTGCATTTAGACATCATTGTTTTCATTGACTCATTTAAAAGCCATAATGGGAAGAGAAATCTGGGAAGGAAACAAACTAAAATAAAATAAATAACACTCCTCTAGTTCTTTCAGTCTGCTGACTGGGAAAGATATATTTTCTAGAAATATTGCAGTAATACTAAAAAACAACATAAACACACACACACACACACACACACACACACACACACACACACTGTTGCTGATCCTGCAGTTAATTGCAAATGATTCCAATATCCCACTTCTCTGACTGCTTAAGCACCTGGGCCATCTGGTATCAGAAGTACTACAAACTGGCCACTGTGTGACATCAGTTCTGGCTGCATGTATTACAGGAAACAAAGGCTTTACCTGGGTTATCTCTCTTCTAAAAAGGATTCCAACTGTAACACAAAAGAAAATAGCAGCTGGAAAAAAATAAGGGTTATAATACTGACTGTGCAAATCAAGAGGATTGCTGAATCCTGTTCAAACCCAACTTGCAGAGAGAAGGATATAATCTCTTTTCACTTGTGAGTGTTATGCACAGTATGGGGATGGGGAAAGCATTTTCTAGGGTTTACTGAGAGAACCGATTTAATAATAATATCAATAATAATTGTGATAAATGCATGCAAGTGGAGACCTTGCTAAGGTGTAAGGGGATGAAACAAGAAATTATGTGGCCCTGGCCAGTGTGGCTCAGTTGGTTGGAGTGTTGTCCCATGCACCAAAAGGTGGTGGGTTCTATTCCCCAGGTTCTGAGTCTGTGCATGCTTATTGGGGTGTGTGTTAGTCAGGGTGCATGCCAGAGGCAACTGATCCATGTTTCTCTCTCACATCGATGTTTCTTCCTCTCTCTCTCTCTCTCTCTCTCTCTCTCTCTCTCTCTCTCTCTCTTTCTGTCTCTCTCTCTCTCTCTGTCTCCCTTCCTCTCTCAATAAATAAATAAATAAATAAATAAATAAATAAATAAATAAATAAAATTATTTGGGGATTTATATATGGAAATGCAAAAATGAGAATGATGATATAGGAAGCTGAGCTTGAGATATCACCTAATATATTTATTTGTATTAATTGACTTCCTTATTTAAGAAAAAAATTGTAGAACCCTTACCTAGTAGATTCTGGCATATGTTACCTTTTTAGGTCATCCTACGTAAGTGCATGGGGAAGCAGGTGCTCACACCACAGTTTGGAGAAAGAAAGGCCTTAAAAGAGTTTATCCATGCTAAAGCAATAATAATTGGCATAAGGCATAATAATAGTAAAGGTTTTTTCAAATTCACCACTGACATATTAACACAGATCTTTTTCTAGGTAGATTTCAATGACTCCTTTTTATAGAAGAAGAAACCGAGTTGGGTAAACAACTTACCCAAACTCACATGGCCAGTTTCCGACAGAGGTAGGATTTCAAACTTCATCTGTCTACAAAGCCCAAGTACATCTGAGGACATCCACATTTATTGAACTGCCTTTCCGCTTTTGTGAATAGTCTCCCCTCTGCCTGAAACACATTTCCCACAGCACACTGTAGTCCCCAACCATGCCCCATCCTTTGAGACTTGGTTCAAAGTCAATCTTCTTCTCTGCAGAGCTTTACTCAAATGTCCCCAACCACTAGTCGCTTCCACTGTTGAAACATCATGTAATTTTACATCTATATTTTTTTTACAATTGTCTCACCTTCTACTTAGTACCACAGCTAATTATATAAACATCAATCTCTTCTCTGTGGCATAAAACTCATATTTTGCTTTCCAAACCTCACTGTAGCTTTAAGTGCAACTTGCACAAAGCAGAGACGATGTCAGGTATGAGCAAGGCCTTTGGCCTTTGTGTCAGAGGCACTAGAGGGTCCAGATCTGCCATATTACCTAGCAGCCTGCAATCCAATTAAAATGTATGAGCCTCATTTCCCTAATCCCTACAACACAGATGATGAACTGCAAATGTCTTCCTCTGATCATGAGTGCCAGAGTCACGTTACCTGAACAACCAACAATATTGTGTTTGTATCAGGTTTGAAGGAGTGCCTGACTTATGCTAAATGTTTGGCTGCTTCAAGAAAGGGACCCCACAAATAAAATGTCAGATGAAATAATCAGAGAAAATCAAATACCTTACGATTTCACTTATCTGTGGAATCTAAAGAACAATATAAACTAACAAGCCCTGACCAGGTGGCTCAGTTCCTTGGAGCATCACCCTGTTATGCCAAGGTTGCAGGTTTGATCCTTGGGCAGGACACATACAAGAAATAACCGATAAATACATAAGTAAGTGGAACAACAACAAATCAATGTTTCTCTCTAAAAAAAAAAAAAGTCAATAAAAACAAAACAGAAACTCATAGATACTGACTGAGGGGTAGGTGAGAAGGTGAAGTGATTGAGAAGTACAGATTGGTAGTTAGAAAATAGTCTTGGGGATGGAAAGAATGGCACAGGGAATATAGTCAATAATATTGTAATAACTATGTATGGTGCCAGGTGGGTATTAGAAAAAGCAGGGGAACACTTTGTAAAGTACGTGATTGAATAACCACTACACTATACACCTGAAACTAATACAAAATAATATGGTACATAAATGGTAATTTAAAAAAATTAAATACATCTTTTTTAAGTACGTGGAAGTTCTTATGTGACATCAGACAAGCATTTCAGGTTGGGAGTGACTCTATTTCATGAGCAAGGACCCAGGTTTCTTGCATCTGTTTGCTCCTTCATTATTTCTGTCCTTGTCTGCACACCTAGAGCTGGGTCACAGGTTCACCCATATTCCAGCTGACAGGAAATGGGTAGTTGTGAAGTCAAGTTCAACCATTTTCATTGTAAGCAAGTGAGGCAGAAGTCACATTGTCACCATTGCCTACATTCCATTGTCAGTAACTTAGTTTCTACAGCCACACCTGCTGTGAGTCTATATAAAATGGAGCCTCTAGCTTGGCAGCCATAGGCTCAACTTGAACTAAACTATGAAAAAGAGAGAGAGAGAATGAATTGGGGTGGGAAACAAGCAGTTTCTGCCAAAGAAGTAAAGAAAAAATGAGATGGTATTGTAAGCACCAATAATCATTAAGTCACAAAGACTCAATATAGATCTGGCAGACAGGGTTTATGTAGGCAGAAGAATATAGTAAACTTTTAGTACAGTCAGTTCAATACGCATAACGAGGATGAATGGTTTGGAGAGATGATCAGGCTATTTAGATATGCTAATTGTGGGTATCCTGGAAGAGATCTTAGTTAAATGCTCAGTGAGAAAGTACAGCTGTAGCTTCTAGGACACAATCATTGCAGATGACATCACAGAGCTTTCACACTGTACCTTTAGTGATCTTCAGGAGATGAGAAATGCCCACCGTTGCTCCATTCATATTAAATGACCAGTACAGCTGTCACTGTCATGGCATTCATCCCTGGGGGGAAATTAAAAGCACTTCATTTAGACACCAAGAAGAGTTCCCTAATCCAACTTCTGAGAGAGACTATCACTTCCCTCTTGGAAGATATACAATTTCATCCTCTGGTTAGAGGCAGGAGAATTGATGGGACAACCTCATGGTAACTCCTATATAGGGTATCCCCCCAAAAATGTATGCACACTTTGAATACTTATCAAGGCAGTGTTTATTAAAATACATTTCATTTTCAAATGTAATAGAAATCAGCTGTCTAAGTGTGTATATATTTTAGAGGGACGTCCTTATGCATAACAAGACTTTAAAAAAATAAGCAGAGATACGGGGCTGATACCATGGAGACATGATGGGTTCTTTCAATAAATCTTAGAAACACAATGAGGTCGGAAGAAAACGAGATCATTTCTATATCCAACAGTGCTAATAATTACTTGTTATTTCTTGTTTATTTCCAATGAAGACATGCTTTCTGGAAACTGCTTGGCAAATTTTAATAATTAACAAAAGTAATAAAAATATTTATGAGAAAATTATAAAGTAAATGAAAGAGTACACCAACAAATTAGCATTTAATTACCAAACATTGCAAGAGGCACCTAAGCACAGAGCTGCAGGAGAACGCAGCAGCGGAGGCCCAGTTGCACGTGAACTCTTCCGGGGATGGGCATGAATCACATGGCGCTATTTGGGAATATGTTCCCATACATTACAAAGGGGAAAATCCTGTTTGTGTTATTTTGCAGGGAAAAATCTATTTTTATAGCTCAGTGCCAGAGTTATACTCAGAATGATTTGTCAACTGGAACAACTTTATCTCATGGAGCCTTTTTGCTAAAATTAAGCATCTTCCAATCATTTACTCATTGGCTCTGGATAAAACTGAATTTTCCCGAGTCTCAGGGTTTTCATTCTGCAAAATAATTATAGAGGAGGTAGTGTAGGTAGAGGAGGAGGGAATTGACCCAGGTGTTTTCAAATATATCATGCCCCTAATATTTACAGCTTATAATATAATCAACTTTTGATGTTTCAAAATGAGTGGATCAATTGGTTTTTAGAGATCTGGCTCAACATACTGCTGTGGAACTCTGGTCTGGGCTCTCAGGAACCTTGCAGACTGTGATGTTTGGGGGAATTCATTTACCACTTGGAATTCATCTACAAAATGGAGATGATAGTGCTATTCCACGGGAGTCTTATGAGGATTTAAAGCAATAGCTACTTAAAATGTTCAGTGCATCTCCTGGCCCTTGATAAGTACCAAGTAGAAGCTTTTATGATCATTTTAATTAATGTAATTAAAATATATGGCTACTGACATGGCATTAGTATTGGTAAATCTCTCTGAGTGATTTTAACGTGCAGCTATGCTTGGAACCACAGTTCTAGTCCTTCCTGAGAGTCCATCTATAAAACTGACCATGAGTTACATAAGCCATTCCAATATCCTCATAACACATTCTCTGGTTTTTGCTTACACTCCACAAATTTACTTTTTTTTTCTTTTTTTTACTTAAAAGAGAAGAAGACTATCTAAATTGGGATTTAGAAATTATGTACTTTGGAACTAGACAGGGGTCCAATTGTATAAACTAGTGTACAAGATAGGGATTTACCCATTCACTTGAGTATTTAGTTATACACTATAATTGCAAAAAAAATTATCCCAAAACTTTAAAGTTGCATTCACATAAATATAAAACATTATACTATAGTATGCATAATTGGGTAAGAAATAGAGATAAATATTAGTTCCTAATAAACCAGGCATCTGTTAATGGTGTTCCATGAAATGTTTTTCAGTTTCCTGGCAGTCAAAAAGAAAAGGGTAACTCGTTTAATCAACCAATTGAATTTATATGTGAAAAAATCAAGTTATCTAGAACTACATATGTTCTTGGTATAAAGAGGATACACACATTTCTTCCTTAGGTCCTTATTAAAAAGGGGTGATGATGTGAGATGGTCAAGAAAATATGGCAGAAAACCAAACACAATGGATAAGACATAAGATTAGGCCAGAATAGCAGGAAGACAGATTATGCTGAATCAAACCAAAGAGCTGAAAGAGGGCTGCAACCTCTCTAAATCATTCCCTTTGCTAAGGAAAGGATGGGTCCAACTTAGTGCCAGAACTAACACCCTTCTCTGTTATTGAGAAGAAAAACCATGGATCTGGGAGCCTGCATCCAAGCAATTCCTGAAACCTACTCACTCACACATGCCTGCCACAATAGATGTTCCCCATCTCCTGGGACTGCCTCTCAAGGTCCCTCGATTTAGAGTTTCAGTTATACCCTCTGTTCCTTTAGCTGAATAGCTCACTACCTAGTCAGTTCCAGCTCCTTTACATGTCCTGTCTACTCAATTAAATTCTTCTGCTTAGAACCTTCTTGGACTTTTAAAATCCTCAATGAAAAGATAACAGCATCACTTACAGACTTCTAAACACCAGTCGTCCAAGTATGTATAAGCAGCAGGTGTGAGAATGTAACAATGCAGATTCCTGAGCCACAGCTCCAGAAATTGGATTCATGTGGCCATAAATGGGACATAAGAACTTGAACCTGAATATAAAAAACACTTCAGACAACACTGGTTCAGTTGGAACCTGTACTAGACTTGGAGAAACAACTCTCTCTTAGGAAGTTCTCAGAGTGTGTGTCTCTTCACTACCTTTGTTCCTTCTCCTTCTTTATTTGCCATAATTCCTGAACATTAATTATACTAGTATTCCTGGCACTACACAAGGACATTTCCCATAAATCAATTTAATACATTTTTATAAAGAACCCCTTGGGGTTAAATATTTTTTCACCCATTGTACAGGAAAGGGAATCAAGATTCATAGATCTGGGCATTTAAGTATTGCAAGGTCAAGAAAAAGTATGGGATTTATAAAGATTAAAAAAACAAACACACTTTTTCTTTTAAATGGAGTGAGATTTAGCTGTATGGGAAGTCCACTAGCACAGAGCTGTGCATAAATAACATCGACTGAACAAAGACAGTCAATAGCTCATGCCTCAGTTTCTCCATTGTCAAATTAGAAATGACACTGGCTTTAAATGAAGTTAGGAGACTTCAGGGGAAACATGATTTTCAGGTGCAAAATATGATTAGCATGACAAGAAGCATAACAAATTGATCAACTGCTATTTAGACACCCAGAGTTCTCACAAAACATCATCTTGCTGCACTAAATGCCAATCAATGAGGATTAAGTGGATTGACTTTTCCTTGGAGAAACATGAGTTTTCAAAATGAAAAGGAAAAACGCTTGGATTAATAGCTACTGAGGGTTTTGTAGACACAATACTAAGGAAATCTGTCACTTGAAACACTTTCTATTAGCAGGGAAAGAATGTAGTTCAGCGTCATGAAAGTACTGAGTATAAAGTCTGGATGAACACTATTATGTGAAATATCATGACTGCTAAAGTAAAATCCTCATTGTATCCTAGATACAGAAGGCAACATTTAATCAGGTCATGTCTATAAAATTTTCATTATATGGAAATATATCTCAGTGGGATATAAAAAATATATAATAGAACATGATTAATATAATATTATAACAATATTATATATAATTATACATATAATCTTTTTCTTCTTGTGTCTCCATAGTGCATATGCAAGTTTAATACTGTAATTAATAATTGAGGTTAAATTGATGGTAGCCTCAAAAATTTATTTTAAATTTAATGCAACCTTTGATATGAATTTGGTGGCCATTAGACTTCTGGCAGAAGAAGAGGCACTTTCATTTTATTATAACTCAGTGCCAGCACCTTGTTTTCAGCCATTCCCTGGCAATTACATTTAGAAAGGTAGACCACACATGGGCAGAGTGAGGTTGAGCCCAGATGGGTTGTACCAATATAGCTCTCGATTTATCTTCATCACACAGTCTCTGCCCAAACACTGAAAACTTATTATTAGGTATCAAGAGGAGTTTTAAAGCCACCCTGGAAAACAGTTACCTTGCATGAACCAATAAAAGCAACTCCAGGTAATAAAGATGCAATGTGGTAGAGTTAACCAGATATTAGATGAGGCTGTGCCTTGCTGTTCTTGTCCCCATATCTTCATTGTTGACCCTGGCTCGTCTAGGGTCCCATTTTCAAAGAGAATGTTTGTTACTTCCTGATCTGAATTGTTTCTGGCTTCTTCTTTCGATCTGATGGCTTCAAATGGCTGCTACCAACACTTGGTTTTTCAGATCATGGTCTACAGCTACCACCTAGGTGTACCAGTATGTGTCTGGTCTTGATCCTGAATGTCCATGCTTCCATTTTGTTTAGGCTTCATACTCAAGAGATCATTGGTTCACTCTAAAATATAAATATCTGTTGACTCTTCAGCTCTTGGGAGAGCACTCTGGTGATTACCATATTGTCTGGCCCCATGAAGCTAATAGTCTAGTGGACAAGATAGAAAATGAAGTAACCTGTTTCCATTAGTTAGTGTTAAGCAATGTGGTGGCAAGTATGCAAAGAAGGCAACTCAGACATGCTCTCTGAAGTCAGAGAAGGACTCGTGAGGGAGGTGAAATGTAACCTCAGACTAGAAGATAGAAGGAGGCAAGGGAAAGCAGAAACACATGTTCAAGTAGAGAAAACAGAATATATTCAGGCCTGGAGGTGAAAGGGAGCCAATGTCTTAAAGGTCGAGAAGGAAGCCATGTGTGGTTCAGGAAAAAGTTCAACTGAGAAGGATGCTAAAGATGTCAGCATGAAACAAGATCTGAAAGGGCCTTGAAATCCATGCTAATAAATTTAGACTTTATTCTGAGGGCAAGGAGGGCCCGGTAACGGTTTTTAGCAGGGTCAGGTAAGATGGTGAGAAAAATCATTTAAAAAATCACTCTTGTGATAAACAAGGAAAAGACTTCCTTTTTCACTTATCCTGTAACTAGCAATATTGAAACAGATTCCAACAGGTAGGCTTGAAGGGGCTGGTTTACATTGAAGGTTGGTCTACTCTGTCTCCTCCAGCTGGGAAGAACAAGTAAGTAGAATCTCTAACAATAATAATCCTCATAAAATATGTCATCCCTTGCATAAGCAGGCAAGAAAAGATTGAGACAGGAAGCGAAAAGCAGACATTTTATATATCATGCCAAGACTTCTGAGGGTAAGTAAAAATCTAAGAAATGTCATCCATCATCCATCCGGCAATTGTCTGCTCTGACCGCTTATGCAGGAACCAAGCACATATTGCTGGAAATCTTTGTTGAATAGGAGAGTGCATTCTCTGCCTCTGTGTCCTTAAAGGTGAGCTTTGAACTGGGAACATCCTTCAATTTCTCTTCTGCAAAGATTCATTTATTAAATAATTATGCAAGAGTTTCTTAACTGATTTGCACTGAAAGTACTATGAAAGCTAGTATGGGCCTTGGCAAGGTAGTTCAGTTGGTTATAGCATCCTCTAGATATGCCAAGGTTGAGTGTTCAATCCCTGGTTAGGGCACATATAAGAATCAACATCTGAATGCATAAATAAGGGGAACAACAAATCAATGTTTCTCTCCATCTCCCTCTCACTCTCCCGCTTCTTCTCTCTATTTAAAACTAATTAAAAAAAACTAGCATGGATTAATCCAGTAGATTTACAACTAGGACTTTTAGATCCCAGGCTTTAGGGTGTATGTTTCAGTTCCAATGCCCCGAGACTTGCTTTTATGAAAATATTTTCACTATTTCAATTTTCATATTGGGGTTCTATATGTCATATTTTTCATTAAAAAAAAAAACAGTTTCACTATTTGGGGCAAAATCCTAGAATCAGAATCAGAATGCAGGGGGAAGAATCAGAAAACTTGAGCTTAGATGGCTGCTCTATCTTGAACAAATCCCTTCTCCTTGCTGAGCTACTAGTTCCTCAAGTGAACATTGAGGAACCAAAGTCAATAAACTCTAGAGTTCCCTTTAGAGTCAAAATTCTGATGTATATCTGGAAACCCACAAGAATACAAAGTAAAAGTATACCTACTTCTCTTCTAGAGTATCCCTTCTTAGGAGAAAATTTGACCTCATTCTTTACTTCTGAAACACTGTTTTGTGTTAAGGTTATTCCAATCCCACAGGTTCGGCTTTTACTTTATAACATCATTCTTCTTATTCCAAAATATAGAATCACATTCATACTTTTAGTCAACGGTTCTAAAAATAAGATGGAATTCTGGGCCTGTTCCCCAAGACTATCCATATACACACACAGGTTGGCATGCAACTTTAGGCCCCAGTAAGCTCAATCATGTACTTGCCTTAAAAAAAACTTGGTCTAACTCCTTGCATCAGTGGATTCATTCATCAAATATTTGTAGACTATCAATCAATGGCCCACACCAATCTAGATTGTAAGGATCTCAAATAAACAAACAGTTTTTTATATATGATGGTATTTTATTTTTGTAGAGCCTCAAAACCCAAAGAAAAAGACAAATCTGTAAGCAAGTCAAAAGCCAGAGTGACAGCTATTGTGACATAGACATGAGGAAACTGACATATGCAGAGTCACACCACGAATAAGTTGCAGAGCCAGGACCCAGGTCTGTTGATTCTTTGCCCAATACAGTTTTGCTTTCACCTAAAGATGACAAAAGTCGCTAACACTTGAGTTCTGCTTCTTTCTTCCTGAAGGACATAAGAGGCTTTAGAAGACATTTGATGGTCCTTGACCAGGAGCATTAAGACACTAAATTACACTGACATGGTCCATAAGTCACCTAATGAGTGAGATCCAGACAGTGGGTCAGTGTGAATAAGACACATCAAGAATGACAGCCGCCTAAATCAGGTTGGAGATTTGCAGGCTACATATGGAGTCTTGCAAGCATGTGATATGCACCCTCCTTGTTTGCACATTGTCCAGGAAGGAAGAGAGAAGGAGATAGTGCTTCCCCAAATCTTGATGAAGTCTATGATAAAACCAGTGTGGCTTCACATTTGAAGTTGAACTTCTTGGTTTCATATGCATGCGTTGTTGTGTGCTTTGTAATCTTGGGCACCTTAGTTTCCCATTTTAAACCTATTTTATAGGGAGAGCCCACATATTGAACAGGACAATTTGTAAAGTGTTTTGCTTACTACACATTTGGGTATTCAGAAGATGTTATGACAATATTTTTTAATCTCATTTTGATATGGTTCATTTTAGTTTACGACATCACACTGGAGGTTGGTAGGAGAGATACACCCCAACTGCATTTCATCACTGACATTTTACAAGGAAACCAGCTATCCTTTGTATCTGTGAAAAAAACATTCCCGCACCACCCTTGGCACACCATGGGAATATTCTTTCATCAACATTAATCATTTGCTCTTCACACTAATCCTGCTAGTTAGATAGGTAGGGGTATCCTATTTTATAAATATTAAAACTGAGGCACTAAAAATAATGTAATAATAATACTATTAATAATTATAATAATAGCTACTCTTTAATAGTACTTACTGTCTGTTTAGTATGGCACAATTTTATTAAAATACTAGAGGCCCAGTACACGAAATATGTGAATGGTGGGGGGTGTCCCTCAGCCCATCTTGCACCCTCTCCAATCTGGGACCCTTTGGGGGATGTCCAACTGCCCGCAGTTGGACATCCCTCTCACAATCCGGGACTGCTGGCTCCTAACCACTCGCCTGCCTGCCCGCCTGATTGCCCCTAACTGCACTCCTGCCAGCCTGATTGATGCCTAACTGCTCCCCTGCCAGCCCGATCACCCACAACTTCCCTCCCCTGCCGGCCCAGTCGCCACCAACTGCTCTCCCCTGCTGGCCTGTTTGACCCCAACTGCCCTCCCCTGCCGGCCTGTTTGCCCCCAACTGCCCTCCCCTGCTGGCCATCTTGTGGCAGCCATCTTGTGGTGGCCATCTTGTGGCAGTCATCTTGTGACGACGTGGGGTGGCCATCTTGTGACAATGTGGGGGCGGCCATTTTGTGATGATGTGAGGGCATCGTGCGAGGGTGCGAAGGTGCAAAGGCCACCTAGGCTTTTATTAGTATAGATATTTTTATAATGAACTCTCACATAAGCCCTATGAAGCAGGTTGCTTATTTCCTCTTTACAAAAGAAGATTCTGAAGTTCCTGGAGATAAGCCACTTTGCTGATGATAAGGTCGATGCTGGAATCAAGTTGGAAATCTGTCTGGGGTTCTAGCTTCCCAGTCCTGAGACATTAATCTCCAAGTTATTCAGTAACCTAGTAGCAATGCCACACTTTGGGGTATGTTTCCCCTCTTTCTGCTTACACATCCCAGGAGTTTGGGGTTATATTAGTTTGCTAGGTTTCTTAACAAAATACTAAAGGTGGTATGGCTTAAAGAACAGAAATTTAGTTTCTCATGATTCCAGAGGTATCTTCTGAGGCCTTTCACCTTGACTTGTAGATGACGTCCATCTTCTCCCTGTGTCTTCCCATGGTGCTCCCTCCATATGTGTCTATGTCCTAATCTCTTTTATAAGGACACCAGTCATGTTGGATTAGGGCACATGCTAATGACCTCATTTGAACTTACCTCTTTAAAGACCCTACTCCAAATCCATCACATCTGATGTACTGGGCATGGGACTTTAACATGTTAATGGAGAAGGGCACATTCAGTCTATAAACATGGAAAACTTAGCTTTTATCAGTCTTTGGCCCCCCAGAGTCTCCCTGTCCTAAGAAATGTTCCAGTTATTACAAATATCTCCATATTGTAGAAAATGTATCAGCTGGAATCCAAAACAAAGGACAGTGTCAACTTTTATAAAGGAATCAGTGATCTTGAAAGGAGGAGATATATAAAGGATTAAACCGAAAATGAATCTTTGAAATACTTTGAAACATATAGTCATTGCTATAAGTGATTTTACAAGCATCCTCTTAGTTAACCCTTTCAATAATGCTATGAGATAATGCTATGATAATATGCTGAGAAAGGGTAAAAACTGGCATAATTATTCTCCACTGAAATATTTGCATTTAGTAAAAGAGATGACTGCATTAATCAAGCATTTATTGAGCACATATAAGATATTAGGCACTGTGCCAAGTACAACAGCCGTTGAAGACTTTTGATTATGGAATATTTTAAGAGGAATCAGGGATAGTGCTAAAGAGCAGAGTCTTTAAAGAAAGACACACTATTGGCCAAAAATTCCTGCAAGCATCCTAGGGATACTTGTAGAAGTGTTGGTCAATGGCTCAATTAACCTCATTCTTTTCTGTGTTTTCTTATGACAAGTGTTTTGCTTTTTAAAAATTCTTCCATCAATTGAGACAAATGAGTTTGGCATAACATATTCCTTGACATTTGAAAGGTTGCTATCAGGAGTCTTGTCCCCCTAATCCTCTACATTCCTTCATACTACTCTCTTCGCATTAGTTCAAGTTCTGGCCTTACCTATCTTGAGCTCCCAGGTCAACGGTGATTGAATTAAACTGGTGGAAGGATTCCATCTTTCTTTTCTATATATAATTATTAAGATTAATTCCCACAGATGGCAACAGAGTTTGAAAAGGGTAGTAGAGCAGAATATGCCTGGTAGAGGCCACAGATTTAAGCAAGTGATGGCATGGTGTCCAGGAGGTCAGTTTGGATAGAGGAAAATAGTGAGTGAGATGAGAGGCTTGAGCAGGTCTGAAGATCTTTGATTCTTAGACGGAAAAATTTCACTCAATGCTCTATTTGGGCTTCATATCTTTCTAAAGAACTTTTAAATTGTTCAAAAATTTTAATTACATGTGTAAAGTTGTTCAGCTCTAAATTAAACAGTGTTTTTTTGTTTGTTTTTTTAATCCTCACCCAAAAGTATTTTTTTCCATTGATTTTTAGAGAAAAAGGGAGACGAGGTGGTGGGGAGAGACACATCAATCAGTTGCCTTCTGCTCATGCCCCAACAGGGGTCTGGGATCGAACCTGCAACTCAGGTACCTTCCCTTGACCAGGAATTGAACCTGTGACCTTTCAGGGCACAGGCTGACACTCTAACCACTGACCAACACTAGCCAGGGCCAACACAGTCTATAACATAATAAATCAGTTGCTGAACTTGAAGAACATTAGCTTCCCCTTTCTTGCCTCTTTAACACACCTGTAGGTTGTTTACATTCATAGTACCAACTCTTGTCTTTTCAATCATTAAATACTATGACATTTATTTAGATTCTGAGACTTTTCTCTGTTGGAGTTTTGCATATGGCCAGATTCATCCAGGATGGAGTTTGGGGAGTTTTGTAGGACAACCAGTACAAAATGCCCTGCAATTTTACTTATTATTAAATGTTTTTCTAACAGGAAAATTTGTCTTTCAAATTGGTCAAGGTTGCTTGCAATTCTCATATGTCTTCCCAAGACTACAGCAGTAGTTTTCCCCATCCTTCTGCTTCAAATAATGCCCTTTAAAAAATGGGGGCAAGCATCATTAAGAATAGGATGAATAGATTGTTGCTGAGGAGGTAAGTCACCCCTGTGGGAAAGAGGCATTTATGATCTGGCATATGGTGAACATTCTCTTCAAGTGCTGGTGATGGTAGGTGCTTATTGGGTATAATTCACAATTAATTGTGCCCAACAGTTCAATAATAATTCAGATGGAAAGAAAAATGCAAAAGGATTCTTAGTTCCTGGGACGGCATTGGCAACAAATATCCAGAAGCTAAGTTTTACTTTTGGGAACTGTTCTGTATTTTTAAATTTTATTTATTTGTTTGTTTGTTTGTTTGTTTGTTTGTTTTGCTACTCTCTTTGTCTGTGTTCCTTCCTCCTTCTCCCTTGGCTTTTTAACTCTCTGTCTGCGTCTGCCTCTCCCTCTTATTTCCTTTCTCAGTCAATCTCTGAGATTCCCTCTCAGCTCGGCCTTCTCTATCTTCATCCTCCAGGCCACTGAGCTGTGTCTGACTGAAGCTGTCAATGCAGAACAGCAAACCAAAGACTCGCTAGACCATGCCTTGGTGTGTGAGAACAGAGTTGGGAAGAAAAGCATTCTTTTCTGCCTGCATCAACATGAAATCCAAACACTACAGTTACTCGATGGTAATTTTCCCTGCATTCCCTTTACTAAACGTCCACAGTGAGGTTGGAAGTAGTTGAAAGAAAGGGGCAGGGATTCTTCCTGAAGGGTGACAGACAACCAACAGACATCCTTTACTCTGTCTACAATCTACTGTGAGGAGAAAAGCAGATTCAGCAGTTTTCACAGAATTACCAACACAGCAAGAAAGGCAGGCAAATAGATTGCTCAGATGCACTGACTCTTAATAACTAGATCTTTCAAGTTCCAGATTTGCTGCTAGCTGGAAGACTTCAAAGTGGGTCTGCATTTATGTATTTGATTTCCCTAAATTAAGGAAAAAATGCCTCTAAAACATTTAGCAACCGGGGACACATTTTGAGAGACACATGGGAACTTTGACGTCATCTTCAATGACATGATTTCACAACCTCTCCAGAGTTGTCATCATCTTGACTCTCTTTCTTTTGTCTTATCTATGAACTGATTTTGTTGTCAACTTTTCAACTGTTTGTACCTATTCCCTACCCTTCTCTATCTTGCTCTGTGTCCACGAGGCTGACTGTTATTGATTATGAATGAGCTCCTTTGCCGTATGACTTCTGGTTGGGGTATTTATTCCTCAGGTCTCTTTTTTCTAGATCACTGTGGCCTAGATGCATTCCTTGGCAGATGCCACTGCTCCTGTTAGGGAGTCACTCTTATTACTAATAACTATTCACTGTAGTTTACTGTAACTGCTGAATTACCTTGTATCTTCAGATCCAAGGGTGTTGATAATGCTCTGCTCTTGCTAGTACTGGAGTACTTTCTCAATTCTATTTTGTTTCCCTTAGTCATACTAAACTGATTGCCATAGTACCTATATTCGGTGCTCCTTAAATGCCCTTTGGTGAGAGTACCATTATCAGTACCCTGACTGATAAACAGGAGGGTAAGGAAAATTCATTCAGTCAGATGAAGACAGTAAAGGTACAGATGTCATACATAATTATATTTGATCTTACATATGAAGCATAGAAACTTGGAGACATCAATGCTTTACTCAGGGTCACAAGGAGAGTCATTAGTGGAACCAGGGTTAAAATCCATTTTTAAAAAAGAATCTACATCCCATATAATCTCCAAATATGGGAAAATCGCAAAACACATTATCAATGTATAGACTTTGAGAAATCCTCTAGTAAGATAACTCAATAAACTCGAGGTTGTTTAAAATAGAATTTAGCACAAACATCACTGCCGAGCCCCCATTTTCTCTTTCTGGTAACACTCATTTGCATCCCTGAAGTAATGGTCTGTGAAATTCAGATTGGATTTCTCTCGAAAGAGGACCACTACTCTACACTCCAGAGTGTATGCCTCCTTCTTTCAAGATGCCAGTACAGAGTTCGTGGAATGTCTCAACCCAGGTGTACTAATGGGTGAGGGATGGTGACTGATCTTGGCTTAAGATAGGTCCAATCCAGTAAGGCCACAGCAGTGGGTCACTTTGCTGAAGCACGTCTGCTCAGACAGAGTCTTTGAGTAGAGGGATGTGTTTAATAACAGACACCTCCAAATATATCTGTATCATTATTTTTAAAAGGCACAGCCTAATGATTTGTATAGCCCCCAAAGACAACTTTTCATTTAAATATCTGGATATTTTGATGCTCCAACACTAAAGTCAAGATATACCAATACCAACATACTTCTTCTAAAAGACATTGGCTTTTCTCTCCAATTCTATAGGTGTCCATGATTGTCTACTGACAACACACACACACACACACACACACACACACAACACACACACACACAAGCAGGCATGCGTGCAGGGTTCAGCTCAGTACCCTTTAGATACAGCTTTCTATTTCCTCCTGGTCAATAACACCACTTAGCCTTACTTAATGCAGTTTCTGCTTTAGTCATCACAACTCAAAGTGAAGGGAAAAGGAAGGGAACTAACAAGTATTGAATACCTATATGTGCCAGCTCCTTTATGTCTCACTCTCATTTATTCCTCAGCGCTCTGCACATGAGGAAACTGAGGCTTGGCACATTTATGTTCTTCACCCAAGGTTTTAAATCTAACAAAGGTTTCAAATTGTTGGCTTCCCTACCAAGAACCATTCCATTATTCCATGTATTTTCAATGCTACCTGCTGTTAGGCATGCATTACTGTAGGCAATGAGAATACAGAAATATATTTCTTAAATGCAACTGAGATAGCCTAGATACAACCACCAAAATATACCCATGGGAATGTACAGGCCACAAGAGGGGCAGGAGCCAATTCTATAGGAGCAGTAAAAAAATAAAATAAAATGAGTTTCCAAAGTGTAAGTTTATTGGTTGGACATGGCAAGGTAAGATATTCCAGGCAGAGGGAAGCAGCATGAGCAAAGACAGGTGGCGTAATTTGGAATGGCATACTGAGGAAATGCCAACTCAATTGAGTTGGTTGAAATACAAAGAGTAAAAGGAACAGTGAGAGATTAAGTTGGAGTTGGACCCAGGGTTCTGATCTCAGAGAGCCTTGTAGACCATGTTACGGGGCTACCTGATGTGCAAAATACACTGAGGAAGCTCAGAAGAGCTGAATGCATGATGAATGCTAGGATCTGTATCACACAGAGGTGATAGCATTCTCAGCTTGGTATAATCCTATATGCTAAAAGCCTAATATGCCAATTGCCTCCTTGACCAGGAGTTCAACTGGTAGTTTGACCACATGCTATGACGTGTGCTGACCAACAGGGGGTGGTGTGGAACATGGCGGGCATCAGTGACATGGACTGGCAGTAGGTGGCAATGGAGGTGCTGTCGGCCTCAATGGGCCCCAAAAAGAGCGGGACTACGGCAGGATGGTGGAGCAGGTGAGAGGGTGGCGCCAGGCCAAGGCGGATGCAAGTGGGGGCCCGAATGCCCTGCCAATTGCCCTGCAGACAGCAACCAATGGTGGCAGCAGAGAGCGGGGCCACCATCCAGCTCCCCGGGGTTGAGGGAGTTGGGCAGGGGTCTGATAACTCAGGCAGAGGGGGACGCATGGGGGCCCAGGGGCCCAGGTGCTTCCCAGGGCCCAGAGGTCAGCTGGGACTTGCCCTTCCACACCAGATGCTTGTGCTTTGATTGCCAGCCAGCTCTAGGGACAGCACCTGTGCACAAATTATGTGCACTGGGCCTCTAGTGTAAAATAAATAAACAAACAAACAAGGAATAGAGATAATAGCACATTCACTCCCAGTTGCTCCAGTGCCCTTTGGATGCAAGTACACGCATAGGAGGCTGGGTTACACAAATATTTCTCTTAAGATAACTAAACCCCTTTTGCTTAAATAGAGCATTCAGTCTGAACTTTGAACCAATGACCTGTCCACAATTAACATTTTGTCAGGATCAACACTAAAGGTTATCCTGAAGAGTGTTAGATGTTTGACAGTTTCCTCTTAACACCCATAGATTTTTTTTCACCCCAGATCATGCTGTTTTCCAAATGCATTTACAGGGAAATAAACGTGGTTTGCTTTAGGAGCACTAATAGGGAGTTGATTTTCTTTGCTCAAGTACCCCCAAAGGGGCTGTAAACTGGGATGTTTAGCACTGTTCCCGCCTCTGGGCTGCTCAGCTCTCTCAGGACCTCTTACCCAGAAACAGTGTCTGCAGTGCCACTTTTGTATGCTAATTGATAATACTTATTTTTTAGTAATGCTTCTTTTTGCATGTTATTTGAATTGGTTGCACTGTAAATTAGAATGAGGGCGAGAGCACTGCCGAATATCTGGTGCCGGGCCCAACCTCAAAGAGAAGGCTTTGAAAAATTGCTAGGAAACTTCAGCTTTTGACTGCACGTTTCCATCAGATGAAACCTCAACTTATTTCCAAATCTTAAAAAATGGATTTTAGAGGGCAAACAGAAGAAAGCTTTCTGTTATTATGCCTCAATTTGGCATTTGCTCTTTCAATCAATCATATGCTGGTGAATCCATCTATTTAACATGTAGGGCAAAGGTAGGTTTATAGTTGTGAGTACATGACACATAGTTTATTCTTGTGTTATTTATTAATTATTGTATGTTCAATATGAACAACTTGTAAACCTACTTTGCCCTACCATGTATAATGAATGCATACTATGTAGAGTACATTGAAATAGACACTGCTATATCAAGATAATCAGACATGAATGCTGCCCTTACAAATGGCTCCACTAAACAGTTGACCCTCTGAAGGTGGCACTGTAGCTATTTTGTCCATTAATAAGTCTCCAACAGGTCTGGAGCACGGTTGGATACTAGAATTTTAGATGGGATTTGGTGATCCTACCACTTGTCTTTCCTTTGGTGGAGACAAGATAAAACCTCTTCTTGTTCCCATATGAACAACAATATATATGAGGAAAAACAGCTGAATTTTTCTAAAGTGATTTCTGATTAAGACTCAGGGAAGCATCAAACAATGTTCAATGCAAAACTTCTAATTGGGTTGAGTGGGAGAACAGGAATTCCACTTCCCTGCTCTGAAATTAAGATGTCTTCTGTGGGAGGAAACTAGCCCAGTTTATTTATCCAATTGCAGGTAACAACTGAAATTAAGAAATCTGAAGATGGCCCTGTCCGGGTGGCACAGTAGGTTGGAGTATCGTCTCATACACCAAAGGTTTGCAGGTTCCATCTCTGGTCAGGGTGCATATGGGAGGCAAGCAATTGATGTTTCTCTCTCACATTAATGATTCTCTCTCTCTCTCTCTGCCTTCCTTCCTTTCTCTCAAATCAATAAAAACATATCCTTGGGTGAAGGTTTAAAAAAAATAGAAGTCTTCTGCCATTTTTAAAAATATATATTTTTATTGATTTCAGAGAGGAATGGGGAGAAAGAGATTGAAACATCAATGATGAGAGAGAATCACTGATCAGCTATTTCCTGCACGCCCCCTACTGGGGATGGAGCTCAAACCCAGGACCCTTCAGTCCGCAGGCAGACACTTTATCCACTGAGCCAAACCAGCTAGGGCTGTCCCAATTTTTAAGATTCTTAGAAAATGTTCTTGCCACACCACCTGCACCTAAGAGGATTGGTGAGGGTAATGATGTCTAGAAGTACTCTTCCAGTGTTTATCTTCATAGGTGGAGAAAGAGCAAGTTTAGGAGGAAATTAGCACCTGGGCAGCACTTTGCCTATAGGTAAACCAGGTCCCAGTGAATACCTGACAGTTCAGAGTAACCCCTTCCTTTTAAATGGCTTTGACCAATAGGGTAAGAAATTTGAACTATATCTCTGCAGGAAAAAGAGAGCTATCATGCCACATGGCAACCACAATAAAGGGGCAGCACAAGGGAGTTCCTTTGTGATAAGCAACAGTACTGTATCTTGCTTGTAGTGATGATTACGTGCCTAGACACAGGATTAAATCACATGCAACTACACACACACACACACACACACACACACACACACACACACACACACACCTGGTGAAAACTGAGAAAGGGCTGTAGTCTAGTTAATAAGATTATACCAATGGTGATTTCCTGTTTTGATATAGTACTAGAGTTTTATAAGATGTCATCACTGGGGGCGGCAGGGTGAAGGATTCTTGGGATTCTGTACACTATTTTTGTGACCCTCTATGAATCTCTGTTTCAAAATAAAGAGTTGAGAGAGAAACAGGGAAAGAAAAATTACGTCTTCCCCCCTCTCTGGAACGCTTATGATTCAGGACATGAGGCTGCTTGCATTAAGAGGGATTGTGATGGGGAGAGAGCGAAGGCTAAGTGCCCATATGGAATCTCATGCCTTTTTCCTCTGTTAATACATTAGCAAAATTCCATTTTCCTAATTCAAAAACTTGACTCTGGGGAGACAGAAGTAAACATACCACCAACAGAAAAAAAAAGGATTCAAATGTAAAAATAATTATTTTAATAAGTCTTCAAGTGTGGTACAGCACACAGGAGAGCAGCCTGAAGCCAGGAGGCATCCGTATATGCGGGAGGCTGTGTTCAGAAAATTCAGAATGGAATCCTTTGAAATTTATGGATGAAGTAGAGGCAATTGTCAACTTCTCTGCATTGCAACCTTCATTACTCTTTTTTTTAATTTTTATTAAATATATTTCATTGATTTTATTTTTTTATTTTTTTTTCTTATATATATTTTATTGATTTTTTACAGAGAGGAAGAGAGAGGGATAGAGAGTTAGAAACATCGATGAGAGAGAAACATTGATCAGCTGCCTCTTGCACACCCCCTACTGGGGATGTGCCCGCAACCAAGGTACGTGCCCTTGACCGGAATCGAACCTGGGACCTTTCAGTCTGCAGGCCGAAGCTCTATCCACTGAGCCAAACCGGTTTCGGCCCTTCATTACTCTTTAATAGCATGTCACCTTTAGTTAAAGACTTTACAGACACAGGACAAAATATGACCTGTGCACCAGCACACCAGAATAAGGTCTCTTTGCAAAAGCATTTTTACCATTTTAATATGCTGTCCAACATATTTTTTTTTATTTTTACAATTATAATCACTTCAGGTCATTATTAATCAATTATCGAATTAGCTCTAATTATTTTTATACACACACACACACACACACACACACACACACACACTTATATAATCTGTTTTTTATTAGCTCGATTTTACTCTGAGGAAATCGGGCACCCAGCTCATAGATGCCTCTGCTTGAACCAGGGCACTTACCTCATTCTGAATGGATCAGGGCAGCACTGAGCTTAGAACCCTACTCTCTGAAGAAACCACGGCCTTGACTATTATTCTCTGTGACCAGGCCAAGCTTGGATTTCCAAGAAGCCTCAGAACAAACACATTATGCTGAATGATGCATGAAAATAATGGGCCTGGGCATAACCTAGGTGTTCGCAGAAAAAAATTTGAAGGTACATATTCTTCACACATTTTGCCAATGAAAACGCAGCCATTTGTATGGAGCTGCCAAATAAATCTCATTCCAAGAATGTTAAAATCACAGAAGTGGCAACTGTCTGCGGTTGTGTTCAAAGCCAATCCTTGGAGCTTGTTCCAAACTGAGGACTTTCCTGGAGAAACTAGCAAGTATCACCAAGGCCCCTTCCCACATGAATGCTCATAAAAGCCTTAACTATGTGGAAAGAAAAACCTTCAGTTTTTATTCAATAAAGGTGAAAAATGATTTTTTTTTTGTTAATCCTCACGTGAGGATATTTTTTCCATTGCTTTTCAGAGAGAACAGAAGTGAGTGAGAGGGAAAGAGAGAGAGAGAGAGAAACATCAATGTGAGAGAGACACATTGACTCCCACATGTGCCCTGACCAGGAGTGAGGAGCTAATCCTCAACCCAAGTACATACCCTTGACTGGGAATCAATCCCTTTACTCTTTGATGCTCAGGTCTATGGTCTAACCACAGAACAACACTGATCAGGACAATGAAGGTGAATTGTTAAGTAAACTATGGCATTTTAATACCATGAAATGCTACTTATCAACAAAAAAGAGTGAACAATTTATATATATACTGTATATGCAAAAACTTGGTACTTGGTTAAATGTCAAGGGACTTGTTTTGAGTTGTAAAAGCCAATCCCAAAAGGTTACATATAATTATTTCATTTCTATAGCATTTTGAAATGACAAAATGATAGAAATGGAGAACAAATTAGTGGTTGCCAGGTGTTAGGGATGGCGTAGGGTTATGTGTGAGAAGAGGGAGGTGGATGGGACTCTCGTGTGACTTGACTTTGGTGGTGGATACATGAACCTACCTGTGTGATAAAACTGCATAGAATGGAACACACTCATGTGGATATGTAAAATTGGGGAAATAGATGCAAGACTGGTGGCGTACATCAATATCAATATCCTTACTTTTGGGGGGAAATTTGGTACAGGGTACACAGGTCCTCACTATGATATTTCTTATGACTGCATGTGGATTTATAATTATCTCAAAATAAAACAGTTAAAAATGCAGTATGAGCTATAAAGGAATGTATTTGATAGGGTCAAGGCATATAACAAGGATTTTGTCTAGCCTGGGGGAACCATTACAACCTCTTCTGAGGGGAGGGCCCTTGATCTGAGGCCTGACGGATGTGTATGTGCTACCCGAGCAAATAATGAGGTTAGAAATGCCAAGGGGATGATTTATATTACAACTTTATAAAAACTAGAACTTTCTAAACTGATTTTTCATATGGGGCTGTGCTATAGTGTAGTGAATTTCCCTCATCTTGAAATAATCAGAGTGGTTGACCATTGTGATGTTGGACATATATAACCATTAGGAACAAGATTGAAATCGATGATTTCTAAGTTTCCTTCCCATTTCTATGAGATTATATCTTAGTGTTCATTTTGCACAGAATTAAAGAAAAAAAGGGCAGGCAGAATTGGGGAAAATATCTGGAAACGGATCATAGCCTCTTTGGTTGATTTAAGAAACTGTTCTAATGAGTAAATGTAGATAAAATTCATACTGTAAAATCCTGAAACTGGAAGAGTGATAATAGGCATTACATCACAAAGGATTTCACCAGAGTGTCCCTGATCCCCAATCCCTGGGGTCATCTCTCCCTCTGGGTGGATGAGTCCTTTCTTAATGGTCTGCATTGCAAGCTACTCATTCCGAATCGGGTTATAAACACAAGTCCTCCTATTAATTTCAAATGATGCATTTCTATCTCCGGCTATGAATAAAACAGATCAATGCCACCCGCGTGTTTTATTGGGCCTCCTGTGAAATGAATCTGTAGGGAGACAGCCAGCAGGATGGAGTTGACATGCAGATGAGATTTGTAAGTGAGGACATATTGATTATTTCCATCTCAGCTCAGGCAGTAATTCCACTCAACGCCGCTTCCCCTGTTTGAGCTCATTATTTATGCCATAAAAACACTATCTCAATGATAATAACAGGCTTCATTTACAAGCCAGAACATAAAGCATCAGTGCTGAAGATTTCAGAAGGTAGGAGAAGAGGGAGAGAGAAATTGAACAAGTGCTAGAGAGGCGCAAAACTGCCAAGGCTCATCTCCAAGCATTTATTCGCCCCAAAAGCATCGACAAGAGTAGGTACTAGATTGCTGGGCTCTTTATTAGTAACTCCAGACTCGTAGGAGGGTTGGATTGATAGAGCACTCAGAATTGCCTTCACAGTGACGCTTTCCTTATTGCTGCCTGAATTTTCTGTGCCCTGCCACTGCTTCAAAGCCTGGAGAGCCTTTTTGGGTGCCCTCCTCCACTCCCATTTGGCAGTCCTCAAATATCCACCCAAGTGTCCATCCAGATGCAATTACATTCGGCAGAAACTGAACAACTCTTCAAAAGTAAAGGTTTTTCTCTCCCCGCCCCCCGACTGGGTTATTTCTGCAGCTCACATGTCCTATATCTATTGTTTTGTCATCAATAATTTATCATCTTTTTATTATAAAGCCTATGCAGGTCATCGCATTCAGGTTAACAAGCAGTCATTGCACACACGTGTTCTTGCAGCACTCTTGGGAGCTATGGGGGTTTCCCTGCCATTGGTGAGTTTGCAGCCTAGGGCAGAAGTCATACATGTAGCAAAAGGTCTGAGTACATTTAGAGGGAAATAATGACAACAAGGTGACATGGAAAGGCTTCCCATAATAAATGATTCCTAGTTGGGTCTTGAAATTGGTATATTTTCATTCTGTTATATTTTTTACCAAAAAGCATATGCTTAATTCTCTTTAGCAAAAGAGTAATATATGTTTATTAGAAAAGTTTGAAAAAAACTTTTATGTAGAAACATTTTTTAAAATGAAAACTAGGTCAATATCATACATACGTAACTGCAATGTATAGGTTAGTGTGTATCCTACATGTTTTTCTGTTTAGATTTTTATACAAAAACAGAGGTAGATTTTGCATGATGTCTGTACCTATGTGTTTTCCACTTAAGGATGTGTCTTGACCATCCTTTTAGGTCATGGTACATTCTTCTCCATCCTTGTAATAACTGCAGCGTTTTCTCTGTAGGAATGTCTCATACCTTAATCAATTCCCTAGTATTAGACATTTAGTATTAACAATGCCATTGTGAATAAAAACAGTATTCCAATGAACAACCTAGACACTAAGTCTTTGCTCACATCTATGATGATTGCTTTTAGGATAAATTCCTAAAATTGGAATTGCCAAGTTAAAGGGCATTTTTAAAGTGATTGACAGATATAGCTCTGTCAGTCTTGAGAAATGGTCTATCAGTCTGCTTGCCCAAGGGTATCCCAGGAGTGTGACTTCCCTTTTTCTTTTTAGAAGTTTATTTTTTATTTTTATTATGATTTACTGGAACAAATGAAGAGGGATCCTTCACAGGCTGGGAGAGAAGTAATTTTTCACCTCCTCCACACCATTCTTCCTCCCTCCCTCCCTTTTGCAAAAGGAATTAGGTTTTATTCAGGTGCCATTCAACTGGGGAGAATAGTGGACTCCCGCCTAAAGACCATCTCCCCTTCCTGCTTGCTTGTGTGACTTCTGAGGAAGTATTTTTGACAGACTTGATGGGCAGTGTTTCATCACCTGATCAAATAACCTCGGCAGGGGTATGTGAATATTTGGTGGTGTGGAGGCTTCATGTCTAGGTGTTATCTGGAGAAAAGGGTGGTAAGGAGGTTTGGAGCAACTGAGTGAAAATGAATTTGCTTTTTTAAGTCAGTAGCACCCAATCAGGCACTGACAAATGGCTTACATTAGTTTTATTATTATTATAAATAATACATGCACACAATAAAAACAGATCTGAAGAATACAGCAGATATAAAGTGAATAATACCAATTGCTCCAAGCCTAGTTGCTTTCTACAGATGTAATCAATTGGTAGTAGTAGGTCATCTTTCCAGAGGAACTTGAATTACTCAAGTATGCTTTGTGGGCTTAGGTGGTTGTTTGATTTTTATAAAAATGGAATCACTTATCTGATTGGTCAGCTTGAGAAGAATGAATTGTGCAGGCTTGTGTTGGCTTCCTTTCTTTTCTTAGGAGAGTTCTGCCCCAGGGAACTTGCACTAGGAAGTGTCCTTACAAAGGCAGTAATGGTTCAGGGAGAGACACAGTGGGTAGTCTAGGAAGCCAATTTGCCTGTAGATATAAGCCACATTCTCTAACACAGCCTTTATTGGTTTTTTAAAGGATATATTTTGGTCTTCACACATTCTATTTCTTGACTTATTTCTCATTTGATTCTGGACTCAGGCAGGGGAAAGGTGTGCTACTTGCTAGACATTTTCTTGAAGAACTAATTGCGTATTATTGTAGAAACTTTAGTGAATCAGACTTTTGTTAATGGATATTTATGTTTAAAGATTTAAAAATATATATACACAATGCTGCAACATACTTTCATGAATAAGCAAATGTGAGCATATCTGTAAAGTATAATCTAACCAATAGAATTACTCTGTGAAAGGGTAGACATTTTTTAAGTTTGGTAAAACCAAATTGACCTCTATTTTTTAACATTATATTTTTATACAAATTTCTATCTCATCAATAGTAAATGTGAGATGTGGTGTTCTCAACCATTGTCAATATATATTAATCTCAAACTCTGATATATGCTGTTACAGAAGACCAAAGAAAACCAAGCGACACTTCAAATAAGAGGAGGGATACTGTTTAATACACCGACGGACTCAGGGAACAGCCTTCCAAATCTGAGTGAAGGAACATGCATGGGGCTTTCCTTTATATGTCCCTGTGGTCTTTGTCCTGCAAATATGGATTATGCTTACGGTCCTTTTCGTGGGCCTTGCAAGAAGGCCCCCAGGTGTTGGGGGTCTCCAGGCCATATCTGATGGTCTGGCCTGGCGCCAGGGCTAATAACCCTCCCTCCGGGGCAGTGCACTGTCCACAGCCCCATGGCCTCTGTAACCGGTTCTGCAAGACCAATATCTAGGAAGGAGGTAGTGACTTAATTATAGGTTATCAAAACTGTACACTGAGCTTGCTGGCAGGGATTCAGATCACTATCCTCCAAATATCAGGGTTACATTGGAATTAGCCCTTTTTGAGCCTTCTCAATACCATTCTGGTAGGTACAAATGGCATCTCATTAAATATTTATTTGGCTTCTTCTTAATTATGTGTGAGATTGTGCTCTTTTTCATGTTTACTAGCCATTTATGTGATTCTTTCTGTAAACTGCATCTTCATCTTCTTTGCCCATTTTTCTATTAGGTCATCTATTTTTCTCTTATTGATTTTTAAGAAATATTTGCATATTTAATAAAGTCAGCTATTTATCTGAATTATGTGCTGTAAACATTTTTATTTATTTATTATTTGTCTTCTGATTGTATGTAGGCATTCTTATCTTTTTGTCAAGAATCATGGAGTCAAATTTTCAATTGCTTTTATGACATACACATTTACCAAATGCTACCTAAAAGGAGATATCACTTAGATTGGAAAAGAAAATACTAAAACAGAGGCATGAATTGGAAAAATACTACAATTTCTTCTCCAACAATATGGTAATGGTAAATAAATGGAGAAGAAAATGATTATAAGATTCTTCAGAAAATAGATTCTGTTAAGGAAAAAGAGATGAATGGAAATTAATAAAGATGAAATTCCAAGGTGAGAATGCAAGAGAACTGGGAGTTGACATATATTTTCTTCAAAGAAATTCCTTTGTTTTCCAGTCTTCCATGGATTAATTGATCAGGGCGTGGAAACAATCCTAATGTATTAGACTATATTCAATGCACACTGCTATACCCTTTTTAAAAATATATATTTTTATTAATTTCAGAGAGGAAGGGAGAGGGAGAGAGATAAAAACATCAATGATGAGAGAGAATTATTGATCAGCGGCCTCCTGCATGCCCCCTACTGGGGATTGAGCCCACAACCTAGGCATATGCCCTTGACCAGGATCAAATCTGGGACCTTTCAGTCTGCAGGCCGAGGCTCTATTCACCAAGCCAAGCCCTCCAGAGCTATACCCTTTTTTTAGATGTCAACTACTACTCTTCATCTAGGTAGAGAATGAAAACTTTAATGGAATAATATTGGCATAATAAAGGATTATGTTAGGCAATGTCCATTTTATAACTGTTTATATATGGCTGTCTCTTTGACAGCCATACATATTATTCCCTCATAATGCTTATTAAAAGTAATGATGATACATTTATAGGAATATTTAACATGTGTCTCTTTCTTAGACCACAAGCCCCAGAACAACATGGATCATGACTGTTTTGTTCACCCTGTCTTTTTGCACAAAGATTAAACATACTAGGTGTTTTATAAGTCCTTTCACATGAATGACTAGAAGTGACCACTCATACAATGTTTTCTTAAGTTTGAATACAGTTCTGATACTCATAAAATATATCCATATATGAATTTTATTTGGATGTTGAATGTCACAATAACTCTGTGAGTTAAATTTTTATCTCCATTTTATTTGGGAGGAAATTTAGGCTCATATACATGACATGACATTTCCAATATCACACAGAGTGAAGTAATTACTCCAAGCCACGACTTCACCCAGTGCTTTTCCTACAATGTCATACTTCAACTTTATAATTACATAAACTCCTATATGAAAAGGTTAAAAACTTTCTAAATGTGGCCAGACTTGGTAGTTCATACACAATATATGTTTGCTGTATACAAATAATGAAATGCTAATACATCTTCATTAGATGGTTCATGCAATTGCTGTGGTGACTTTGATGCCCAAAGCAAAGAGTGGAATTTATTAATAGTAACTTATTCGTAATACATTGTAAGTGTACCATTGGATTTTTTTTTCTAAAGTCAGTACAAAAAGAATGTGGCTTTAGGATGGAGAAAGGAGGATTCAAGTGAGTTGGTAAGATGATCACATTAAGTTATAAGCAACTATGATATTTACGATCGTAACTCTTAAGTTGACCAGATGTACCAAGAAAGTAGAGTTCTTATGACATTGCAAATTGGACAAGAAGCTACTTCCTATTTCAGTAGAGCGTAACTATTGGGAAACCCACAACACATAGGTTGCTCATTTAACAAATGTGTATTAAATGCTTTGAACCAGGGATTTTGGAGTAGAGAGGGGGGGTAAAATCTCTGCCCTTAGGAAGCATATATTCTACTAGTGACACAGTGTACGGATTCGTGTACATTGAAAGGAAATTAATTAGAAGGTGGCTGGCGGGGTGGGACTGGGCGAGCCAGAAGGGCTGGACATTGCCCCAGAGCCAACCTTCTGCAGTCCCTCCCTGGTGTCTGCAGAGTGAGCAGGGTCCCTCTGGCCGGTGGGGTCCCTCGCCTGGCCTGCGAGGATCGGGCCAAAACTGGCTCTCTGACATCCCCCAAGGGGTCCTGGAGTGCAAGAGGACACTCTGCAAAGTTGCTGTCATACAGGGTGTGGAACGCAAACACAAGTGTTCAGTAAACTAGATTTGGAGCCGACAGTGCCCCAGCAATAACATAACCCACAACTGAAGGTGGAATTGAGCGGTTCCATGAGGAATTGGGCTTTTTCCTCTCTGGTTTTGGGTGCATCACCTGAGAACCATTGCTGCCAAGTCACTGCAGCTTGGAAGCTCCTGTGTTGAGCGTCTGCCCCCTAGTGTTTAGTACATGTCATAGCTACCAGTTGGACTGTAGGAGGGACCCTTAGCATATTAGCCTTTTATATATCTAGACTAGAGGCCCGATGCATGAATTCATGCACTGGTGGGGTTCCTTAGCCTGGCCGGTGCCCTCTCCAAATTCAGGACCCCTTGGGGGATGTACTAGTGCGCGAACAGCAGGCAGCCAGGGAGGAGCCCGAGCCTGGGCGCCACACCACTCCAAGCTCATCTGAGCCCCACTGCACCTGCTGCCGCCACTCAGTAGTGCTGCTGTGGAGGCAGGAGAGGTTTGCGCCACTGCAGCTCTGCTCACCAGCCGTGAGCCCAGAATCTGGGGCCCATCAGTCAGCTGAGTGGCAATCCTGCTGTGGGAGTGCACTGACCACTAGGGGGCAGCTCCTGCATTGAGTGTCTTCCCCCTGGTGGTCAGTGCACATTATAGCGACCAGTCAAAGAGTGGACAGGTTGCTTAGGGTTTTATATATATAGATTAGGGTGATAGACCACAGACAATGAATACATTAATTAAATACAAAGCATAAGCACATCTGATTGTTGCCGAAAAGGGAATGTATTGGCTGCTAAACTGGTGAGTGACAAGGGGTGAAGAAGAAATGAAATAGACTGGGGAAGATGAAATAAAATAGATTGTCTAAGGAGGTGATAGTTAAGCTAGAAGCTAGATCTATGCTTAAGATTGATGTAAGGTCTATGTGTGTGTGTGTGAGAGAGAGAGAGAGAGAGAGAGAGAGAGAGAGAGAGAAGAGAGAAAGAGAGAGAGAGAGAGATTCAAGACAGAGCTAAATAATAACAATCAAAGTTCAGAGGTAGGAAGCTTTATGTTCACAAAACACAATGGAGCTATGAAGCTAGAGAACAAGAAGGAAGACATGATGTGCTATAGTAAAAAGGCCAGCAGGAACAAGATCATGCAGGGGCATGGGAACGTGGTAAGAAATCCTGAGAAATCATTGAAGAGGATAGGAAGAGTTTTAAATAGGGACTTATTGTTATCTCATACATTTTCTTTTACTCTATGATTCCTGAAGGGGAAAAGTGATCATGTTAAGGGAGATGGACATGAGCAACATTTGATAAAATTCTTGCTTTTGGGGAAGCACCAAAGTCCAATGAAATCAAAAAAGTAAAACTAGATTAGAGTTCAGAAGAGAGGGAGAGTGGCCTCATTGTCGGGGATTTCCTGAAGAGCCAATGTCGCTGCGGGTAAGCCCTTCGAAGCACCTGTGCTTTGAAGAGCCTCTTCTAACCTCTTGCCTCTAAAATTGATCCCAGCACATCTGGGCCACTCACTCCTGAGAGGTCTGAACATTACCAGTGGGGACGTGGACGGCAGCATATTCTTTATTCAGATGAATGAATGAATGAATGAATGAACATAAATACAAAAAATCAAAACTATTCCCAGGGTTTCAGCTCAAGATGAGATCTAGATTAAAGCAGTGATTTCAAATCCTAGGTTATCATCAGAATCATTTGGGAAGCATTGTAAAAATTAAAATTTCTAGGTCCCACTTGTGCAGGTTCTAACCTCCTGATCAGTAGGGCTTTATCCCAGGACTCTGTATTTTTTAAAGGTTCCCATTAAATGTTGACGCTCAGCCAGGTTTAGGAACCACTGACTTAGATAAGCTTGCCAAGTCCCTTTCAGCCTGAGGAGTCTGCAAATTGTCAAACTGCAGTGGAACCAACAAGGGACTGTTGTGAGATGGTGCTAATGTGGACTGCCAAACTGTTTCATTTTAAATTTCATTTGAGGAGGAAGCCAAATGATATTAGCAAATAAAAAAAAAGTATTGGCGCCAAATTTTCCCAGCTGCTGTGCATTGAGGATGCAAATCGTTATATGTATATTCTGATTGCCTGAGAGAGAAAATGCATCTTCTAGGGAGGCATGACTTATGGTCCAGGGAGTGTTTAGGCACAGGGAGAAGGCATGTAGGATCATCATACATTATTTTTGTAAAACTCCCCGTGTTGTCACGTTGGAGGAAAATGTTGCTCATTTGCTTCTAGCTGACAGTTGTGCTAAGTGATGGAGAAGCTGATGTCAAAGTCATACCTTGGGTTCAAGGTCACATAGTGAGCCACTGGTTTTCAGGCACGGGCTCTACATTTTTAAGTATATAGTTAGTCTCTCAAGACAAAGCAATAGCACAAGCCAACAGAAGTACATAAAAATTATATTGCTTCTCTGTACTAGAGTAAGCCCTCCTAAGAAAAATGAAGTATCTTGAGAGAGAGGAGTATTATAAAACACTATTGTTCATAAATATTTTTCTTTTTCTACCCTGATGTCATAATATTTGAAATGCCACCATTAACCACTCCTTTCGAAGAGAAAAACTACACCCACCTCAGGACACACTTGCTTTAGAATTTCTCCTAGGCCAGAAAATACAGTATTTCATACATGTTGTTACTATATGACACTTATTTTTTTCACATACATTTAGGGTTTTAATTGGGAATTGGTTTATTTAAAAACAGCCCACATATTTATAACAAAGTTGTCTATATACACTATATATTTTTTTAGTAGACATTCTTTTACCAGAGCTTGAATGAATTTATTTGTTTATTCAACAGATGTCTATACAGCACCTGGAATGTACCAGCCACTGTCGTATACACTAGAAGTGCAATGGTGACTAAAACACAAATCCTGCTCTCAAGGAAATCTTAGTTAATATGGTAGTCAGATGCTGTGCTTATAAAAATATATACTACACTAACGATGTAAGTTTATTCAGACTTTGTGTCTTTATTTTAAAAGAGAAACTTTTTTTCTGGGATGGTTTTATAACAGATTTTAATTTACAAAAGTGCTACAAAATGTTTTCCATCTCACATCTCCTTGTGTGCTCCATTTTGGAACACTCTCTCTTGGAATTGAACTGTCACATTCTGAATAGCCCAAGCTATAGGATGAGGCCCACATACACGCCATCTGGTCCACAATTCCAGTTAAGCCTGGACTTGACCAGGTCCTAGACATACAAAAAAAAAAAAAAAAAAAAAAGCTTTTATGTGCTTCTAGTTCCTAGCCATTGAAGTCTTCCCAGAGAAGAGTCCCAACCTCACATAGCAAAGACTATTTCCACCATATTCTGGCTGAATCTTTAAAAATACAGTATTAGGGAATACTTTTTGGACTCTTACTACTTGTCAGGAACTGTACTAAGGGATTTATATAATTAGATCACTGCTTATTTAATCCTTAAAATAAGCCATGTAAAGATGTTTTTGTCTTCTTATTCCCATTTTGCAGATGATAAAACAGAAGTTTATAATAAATATACATCACTGGTAAAAAGTAGGGTTGAGGCTGAAACCCAAATATGGTTGCCTATCTCCATGCTATAAGTTATTTTAACCAATAGTCAACTTAATTTATCAATCTATAATGAGTATCTGGAGGAATTCTTGACCGATAGAAACCCATAAGCATAATAAAATGGGTGCTATTTTTACACTACAGTGTTTAGGGTGATTTATTATGAAGCAATAGCTAGCAAGAATAAGCCTCCCCCAATCCTACTGTTAGTGATAACAAAAGTCCACATCCTTCCAGGGCTAGTTTATTCATCGTTATCGCAGAAAGAAGACAGTGACATTTACAGAGCACCTACGATTTGCTAGCATGTGCTTTACTATAGGGACATTAGACATTTCCATTCTGGACCTCAATTACAGATGGCCACATTGACTCTGAACACGGAGAAATGCTCAGAGACATTCCTGTAGCTTTGTTCTGGATTGATGTCTTAACATGCACCATCCTCTTAGCCCTTCTGCCTCACACTCATTCTTCAGGTAATCATCCCAGCTTTACTTTCCTCTGGAAAATGTTTCCATGATCTCTACGATTTGGCCGGGCCCCTCTGACCTACCAATTTGCCATGTATCCAGTCATAGCAAGTATTTCTGAATTATCAGCATGCTACTGCCTATTTTCCCAGCTAAACTCTAAGATTCTTGAGGACAGGGGTAAAGCTTTGCTCACTGTTCCACGCCCCTTATTAGAAACAGTGACTAGAAGATAATAAATGACCATAAGAACTAGCACCCAAGTTCCTAGGTTCTTGCCTCACATGACCACTACCCCTTCTATTTCTGTTCAGTGAAACCCTAACCTCCAATACTTTTCTACTACCATTATCTTCTTTTTCAGTCTTATAACTCATTTAAATTTAAACCTTGGCATAATGGACTCTCAGCATCATTTAGGGCAAGAGTGGGAGAGGTGTTGGGGGGCAGGAAGAAAGAGCATCGGGAGGTTGGGTGAGATGAGACACACCAACTACAATCAAGGATCCTAAAGTTAGACTATCCTGGTTCAAATCCTGGCTTTATTAACCTTCTGTCATGTGATCTTCAATTTACTTATTAACCTTACCAAGGTTAAATTTTCCTCACTTTAAAGTGTAGTTAATGGGGGTTGTGGGAGGAACAAATAAAATGATGTACATTAACAGCAGTGTGCATGGTCAGTAATAGTCATCACAGAAACAGTGGTAGAAATAAAAGTAATCATAATAGAAATAATAACATTAGCACCACATGTTTGTAGGTTACCATTCAAATAATTTTTTTCTTCCTGGATTCAAGTCTGATAGTTTCATATCTCAGTTACCTTGACATGGCTTTTGGTACTGTATTTGGGTTATTTTAATGTCTACAGTTATTCCCCCCATTAATTCAATTCAAATGACTGAATAATGACATAGAGCTCCAAGAGCAAGAGAAAAGACATTTCCAATTATTGAGCATCTACTGTGTGCCAGAGTATTGCTGTGGCTTTTGCACTAGAAACTTCTTTAAATTACAATTTAAATTCTCAACTCTCAGGGGGAATGAAACTGATAATGAAAAAGAAAATCTTTAATATGCTCCTCTGAACATGGAACTATTGCATGGTGTGAAGGTGAATCAAAAAAGGTATGGCACCCCTAGACTTTCTGATGGCAATTCACAGAGTATAAGCTAGTCCAAAATTCAGTAGGAAGCTGCAGAGGAAAAACAGCCACTACAAACTCCCGAGGAAGGTTTTGAGTAGCTTCCTTTCCTTGAGAAGCTGATGTCCTAAGTGAAGAAAGAATCATCTCTGAAAACAGCATCCACACTGTCATTAATTAGAAACAGAGCCCTTGGAGATGGGGAGGCTCTATTATGCTGCTCCTCCCTGGGGCCTGGGCTGGGATGACACCCTCGAGGGTTATTTCCAGTTCTGTGTGAGTTAATGACTCCAGTGTAATCAACCCCACTCAAAGAGAATGTAACACGAACAACAAACAAAAGAAAATGGTTGGGATTGCACATAAACTCTCTTTGGACATATGCAGGCTCACAAAACTAATGAGTTCCCCATTCAGACTCTCTGACGGCAGTCTATTCTAATAGCCCCAAACACTCTGAGAAAAGTGCTACCAAAGATGCGGAGGGGGTGGCCATTATGTCTGAATACTGAAGAAGGGACAGTCCGGTGAGGGAAGAAGGTCTTTCTCCTGTCGGCTGCCTTTCATTGGTAGGAAAATGCAAAGCCCGGGGAAGGCAGCCAGCTGCTTGACAGGACCCATGTGAGCTTCTGTAAAATCACAAAAGGGATGAAAAGGGGAGGGTGGGGCGGAGGACTGCACAGCCCCTCCTGCCACAGGAGACTGGGCCTCCCTGAGGTTTAAATAGCATACTTTCTCTGGAAAAATCAACTGCAGTCAAAGAAGGGCAGTAAACATATAAAATTCATTATGCACAGCACATAGAAATAGCATGCAGAAAAGAGGTAAGTCTGTTGATTAGAAATCCCTTTACAAATTATAGGATTTCTAATCAACAGACTAGAAGGGAGAGATATTATTGACATTTTATTCTTCTGTCTCCTGGAGCTCAACAGGGTAATGTAGTACAAGGTTTTTCACATTTTTAATTGTGTTTTCTCTCATTTAGTATCTTTTTTATTAAAATGTATTGGGGGTGACATTGGTGAATAAGATTATATACACGGAAGAGGATGATTTGACTTTGGGTGGTGGGTTTCTCATATTTTATAAAATATTAGAAGCTATTTAGCTCTGAAAACTTATCTTGAAGTCCAAATCATAAATCACATTAATATAGACCTACTGTGTTCAAAGAAAAGGGGGAGGCTGGATCCAGCCCCCTTTCCTTACTTGCTGGTCCCCGAAGTAAGGAAACCAAGGAGATCAGATAATAAAGCTTGAAAATCTCTTTGGAATGATTTAGCCAAATATAATCCAAGAAATACAAGGCATGCTGCTGGAACTTTCTGAGCCTCAGTTTCTTCATCCTCTCAATGGTAATAATGGGAACCTACCAGGTATGTAGGAGACTTAATGAGTTAAGCAGCTCAGTATGGGGCACTGAGCAAGCTCTGAACTTTATTACTTCTCTCTTTACTAGGAATCTCAGCATGGATTTCTCATTCTCTAAAAAGCTTTCTTAGTATTGCAGCACACAAAGCTATTTCTTCTTTAAGTCCTATTGCGTTTTTATTTCTGTGTAATGATTTACTATTTGGTCATTTGGAATTATTATTAACAAAATAATCATAGCAGCTATTGTTTCATTAACCATGAACTATATATATAGTATAAAATTATTCATGTTTATTTTCTCACACTTCCATGACAACACATCAAAACAGTGTACAGACATAGAAAAAAATACAGTTGAGATTTTTAAGTAAGGTACTTTATCAAAGTCCTATAAACAGTAATTTGAAAAGATCCTGTATTTGAACCCAGATGTGTCTCCAAAGTCTTTATTTAATCTATTAACAACTCACGTTCTGCCTCCTTGCTGAGGCTGTAAATTCCTTGAGGGTGGGGAATTACAGTCATTCACTCATTCATTTATTCAACAAATATTTTATGGAACATTTATTATGCACAGACACTGTTCTAAGTATATAGATCAACAAAACACACTGAATTTCCTGTCCTTAATAAGAACACAGATTTACATAAAAACCTGGTTCTAGCAGCTTTTTTTTTTTGTAATAGCCAAAACAGTTGTGCGTACTGAGACAGAGAGTTTATTCTTGCATTATTATCTATACCAGGGGTCCTCAAACTTTTTAAATAGAGGGCCAGTTCACTGTCCCTCAGACCGTTGGAGGGCCGGACTATAGTTTAAAAAAACACAACTATGAACAAATTCCTATGCACACTGCACATATCTTCTTTTGAAGTAAAAAAACAAAACGGCAAAAACACCTGCATATGGCCCACGGGCCGCAGTTTGAGGACTATACTAATAAAACTCTTGGTGGTCCTCACGCCCTCACATCAACACAAGATGGCCACCCCCATGTCACCACAAGATGGCCGCCACAAGATGGCTGGCAGGGGAGGGCAGTTGGGGGCAAACGGGCCAACAGGGGAGGGCAGTTGGGGGGGACCAGGATGGCAGGGGAGGACAGTTGGGGGCAAGATCAGGTCAGAAGAGGAGGGCAGTTGGGGGCGGGGGAGGAGACCAGGCCTGCAGGGGAGGGCAGTTGGGGGCCATCGGGTTGGCAGGGGAAGGCAGTTGGGGGACAATCGGGCCAGGAGGGGAGGGCAGTTGGGGCGATCAGGCTGGCAGGGAAGCAGTTAGACATCAATCAGGCAAGCAGGAGAGCGGTTAGGGGGTGATCAGGCTGGCAGGCAGGCGAGTGGTTAGGAGCCAGCAGTCCCAGATTGTGAGAGGGATGTCTGACTGCCAGCAGTCTGACATCCCCTGAGGGGTCCCAGATTGGAGAGGGTGCAGGCTGGGCTGAGAACACCCCCCTCCAGTGCACAAATTTCGTGCACCAGGCCTCTAGTTTACTAATGTATCATTTTCCATATGAACAACTGTAAACCCTCTTTTGCCCCACCACATATTGTATGATTCAATTTTTATGACCTCTAGAGAAAAATAAAAAAGTACAAATCTGTTGTTTCTAGGGTCTGGAGAGTGAGGGACTGGCCGATAATAAAGAGGCATGAGGATGATTACAGTGTTTTGCCTGTGGATAGAGAGAGGCTGAGGATAGAGAGAGGCTGAGTGCCAATGGCTATACCCAGTTGGCCTGTCTGCAATGGATAAAACATGGGGACATTCAAGGTATACCTCCATTACAACTACAGGAAGCACAGTCCCATGAGAAAAGTTTAACCTTGAGTGGGAGGCAGGAGGAAAAGAGAAGTACATTAAAACATCTGAACTCAAATTGCTAGACTGAAAATTATTTGTGGGCTTGTAAAATGCAGATGAGACTTGGGTCTTACTTTAAAGAAGATTTGGAATCTTCTTAAAAACTCAGACCTGATCATCCTGGTCCACATAGTTCCACGGACTAGAACTAGAGAAACCAAGTTCGATGAGAATTAGCTCAACCATGTGCTATAGCCTTGGTGGGGGAGAAGTAAGTTCCATGGTTTCATTCCATTTCATAGTGACCAGGGAAGGATGGGCCTACTTCAGTCTAGCTTTGCTATCCCATGAGATCCATTGCAGTGGATGAGATCTTACCACATGTCACCTCCATGTGAATTGCCTACTTTCCCTTTGCTACCCCAGACTCCTAACCCTCTTCTCCTTTGTCTAAAATGGCACATAAACCTTAACTAACCGATGTGTCTTTGGGATTCATATCTTATCACACCCCCACATGTACATCTGTAATAAGCTTTGGACATGTTCTCCTATTAATACATCTCATTAATTTGGTTATTAGTCCAGCTAGAAGAACTTAGAAGGTGGGAGAGAAGTTTTTCTTTTTTTTTTGTGCCCCACAAGCACAAGCAGGGAGTGACAACTGAGGACTATAAATAGCCTTGTAATGCCCTGAAGGAATGGCTCAGTGGTTGAGCATCAACCAATGAACCAAGAGGTTATTAGTTCGATTCCTGGTCAGGGCACATGCCTGGATTGCAGGCTCCGTCCCTAGCAAGGGATGTGCAGGAGACAGCCGTTTATTGATGTTTCTCTTATCAATGTTTCTATCTCTCTCTGCCTTTCCATTCCTCTCTCTCTGAAAATCAATTAAAATTTTTTATCAAAAATATTAGAGGCCCAGTACATGAATTCTTGCATGGGCCAGTAGGGGGTGGGGAGGGGTGTGGGCAGTTGGCTGGCCAGCCTGGCCCCTGACGGGGAGGTGGGGCCAACTGAGGACAGGGCCATTGCAGGCAGGGGCGGTGGGCGGTGGGCTGGCTGGTCCCGCCCCCAATTGGGCAGGGCTATTTGGGGCGGGGCTGGATGGGGGGAGGGGTTGTGGGTGGTTGGCAGGCTGGCCCCACCCCCAGGTCAAACTCCCAGTTGAACTTCCAGTCCAGGGGATGATTTGCATATTAGCCTTTTATTATATAGGATAGCCTTGTTAGGACTTCTTGCTATGCAATCTTTCTCAACCTGGATTCCTCACCTGACTTACAGTTCACAAAAAATGATTTGAGTAGCTATTTACCAAATTTTCCCGGGGATGGTACATAAGTAGGGCATTCTAGATATATGGGAGAGAAGTTATTTTATTACATAATAAAGTTTTCTTGGGGGATATTGGGGCTTAATTCTCTTTCAGAACCTTGGTTGAAAAAGGCTGCAGCTGAAAAAATTTCACATGCTACCAGGACAGAAAAATGGGTAAAAAAGAAAATAAAGCATATGCTGCAGTATCAGAGTGAGTAAAGGTATCAGAGATTCCTATGCAATGGCATCAGAAAATGGGTGGAGTGGGCAGAGATTCCCATCTCCCACACCAACACACACACCTAGAATGCCTGCTGAAGCCAGCACTCTCCAACAAGCATCTTTGTTCTCTTTATTACATTGTGTAGTTTCCCTAAATAATCTAATCTAAAGCATGTGGTTGCTTTTGCACATTTACAGTGTGTGCATGTGTGTGTTTGTGTACCTATGCATATACACAGATGCATAGGTTCTTGTCACTTGCTTCATTGGACCCAATTTCTACAATGACCTTGGACCCAATCAAAAGAGATTAGTGGTCGGCTGAAGTCAGTGATGTGAGCAAGACTCTTGGGCCATGAATTCTCCCTGCCAGTCATTAACCCTCAGGAAACAGACCTTCCTCACTAAGTTTGCCAAGCTCCCTCCTGCCTGCAGGACTCTGCCATACCCATATATTATGAAGAAAGGAACATGTTTAATCAATAGTCATGGTGTGCACATGGACAGCTAGAATGTAAGCCTGTGGTTCTTCAGCAGGGACCCCAGATGTGTCCTTACAGTCATGTTGCTTATAAAATGACATGGTAATTTCCTATTGTTTCTGACCCTAATGAAATATTTAACTTCTTTTTAAAATATTTATCTATGTAAGAAATCAGCATGGTGCTTTGGAAAGAGTTCTGTTCTAATGGGAAGGAGATCCGGGCCTCTTTCAATCCCCTACAGATACCTGTGAGGTGCCATGTACATAATATTTACTTAATACATATTTATTTAATTGGATTGAACTCCACTGGCTGTGACTCTAAATTACTCTATTAATAATAAATAAGGTTTGCTATTAAGTGATATATTTATTTGCCTATCTGATTATTATCTGTTGCCTATCCTATAATATATACCCCATGAGTTTAGGGTCCTTGACAGTATTATTTACTAAAGTATTCCCAAAGCTTAGAACAGTTCTTGGCTCCTGGTAGGTGATCAATAAATGTTTGTTAAATAAATGAACAACCTTTTGCTGAGCTTTTTGAAATATGCCAGGCACTGTGCTGAACAATATGGTATAATACATGTTGTGCCATTTGGTCAAGTGTGTCTCAAACTGTAATGTGCATATGCGTCTCCTGAGATCTTGTTAAAACGCAGGTTCTGTTCAGGCGTGGGGTGGGACTGAGATTTTGCATTTCTAATAAGCTTCCAAGCGATACTACTGCTGCTGGTCCATGGACCACACCCAATCCTCCAGGCAACCCATTTTCATAGGTACTATTCCTTCATTTTTTTAAGAAAGGGAAACTGTGTCTTCTAGATGTCCAGTAACTTATCCAAGGTCACACAGCTAATGAGTAGGAGAGTTTGACAACAACAAAAGTAAGCTAACACGTCTTTGAGTCACAATTCCTAAAAAATACAGATCCAGGTACAGTCAGTTAGGTTATATTAGATAAATGTTCCAAGGATGCTTAGAGCTAGATCTACGTTTAGAGATAAAGTGCCTCATTCATTCATTCAATCAAATATATACTGAAGGTCATTGTTACATAGCTTTCTGCCTCTCTTAATGTCCCAGCTTGTTTTGAAGATGCAACTGACTTTATCTATGTATGTATGTATGTAGGTAGGTAGGTATCTATCATCTATCTATCTATCTATCTATCTATCTATCTATCTATCATCTCTGTCATTAGAAACAAACCCAGTTTCCCCAGCAGTGTTCTTCAGTGGAAATAGTCAGCAGCTCCCCTCAAAGAAAATTCCAGTGGGTTCATGCCTTTCTGCTAATTCTTACAGAATACAGGGTGTCCCAAAAATATATACACAGTTTGAATAATTGTTAATTTGAATGGGTTACATCTGAAAAGAAATATCAATTGAGCTATCAGAAAAAAGTACGTATACATTTTTTGGGGGAATACCCTATATTCTGAGTGTCATCTTACACTGCATACAAAAGCCAAGTTAGAACTTGGCCTGATGAATTCAAGATCTTTTTTTTTTTTTAATTGTGGTAAAATACTTAAGTTCACCATTTTAACCATTTTAAAGGGTAAAAGTAAGTAGCCCTTAGGACATTTACAATGTTGTACAACCATCACCCCTAATTCCAGAACATTTTCATCACCTCAAAAGGAAACCACACCCAACTAAGCAGTCATTCCCATTCTCCACTCCTCTCGGCCACTGGCAATGCTTTCTGTCTCTATAAATTTGCTAATTCTGGATACTTCATAGAAGTGGAATCACTGATGGCCTTTTGTATTTGGCTTATTTCACTTAGCACAATGTGTTCAAGGTCCCTTTGTGTTGTACATGTATCAGAATTTCATAGTTTTTTACAGCTGAATGGCTGAATGGTAACTCCATTGTTTGGCTAAATCACTTTTTCTTTTTTATCCATTCACACTAGTTCTTAGGCATTTAGGATGTTTGTACCTTTTGGGTACTGCAATTAGTCCTGCTATGAACATTCTTGTATCCTTTTTTTAAAAAGCTTGTTTTCAATTCATTTGGTTACATATCTAGGAGTAGACTTTCTGGGTCAAATGATAATTCTATGTTTTACTTTTTGAGGAAACACCAAAGTGTTTTCCACAGAGGTTTCCAATTTCGCCACACCCTCACCAAAACATCGCTTTCTGTTTTTCGATTATAGATTGTAGTGAATGTGAAGTGTATCTATTTTTTTTTAACTAATACAACTATTGACATTCTAGCTAAGGAACTCTTTTATATATATATATATATATATATATATATATATATATATATAAATATATTTTAATTGATTTTTTACAGAGAGGAAGGGAGAGGGATAGAAAGCTAGAAACATCGATGATAGAGAAACATCGACCAGCTGCCTCCTGCACACCCCCTACTAGGGATGTGCCCGCAACCAAGGTACATGCCCTTGACCGGAATCGAACCTGGGACCTTTCAGTCCACAGGCCGACGCTCTATCCACTGAGCCAAACCGGTCTTGGCTGAAGTGTATCTATTTGTGATTTTGATGATCATTTCCCTAATGACAAATGGTTGCATTCAAGATCTTTTTTAAAAAATATATTTTATTGATTTTTTACAGAGAGGAAGGGAGAGGGAGAGAGAGTTAGAAACATCAATGAGAGAGAAACATCAATCAGCTGCCTCCTGCACACCACCCACTGGGGATGTGCCCGAAACCAAGGTACATGCCCTTGACTGGAATTGAACCTGGGACCCTTGAGTCCGCAGGCCGATGCTCTATCCACTGAGCCAAACTGGTTAGGGCTGCATCCAAGATCTTAATCAAACCCTGAACTTGACTCAGCATCAGATTTCTCTCCCCCAATTTAGACCTGATCTACCTGGAAGTCGGCTTAAGGAAAGCTAATGTTTATCTTCCTGGCACTTTACCTCCTACTTCTTAGAAGACTCCCTGTCTCTGGCGATGCTTGGAATTCCTTCCTAGGCCTCCAAGCACTCACCTCCAGCGGGAGGCAGGGTGATCTAGTTCTATTAGATAGTTCTATTGAACAGGATCCAAGGCATAGCCATCTCAGCTTTCTACACCTGGTTCATGGATACTTGCCCTTTGTCATCTCTTTTGCAGGCTGAGTCACCGTAGCCATGTTATTGTCAGAGTTCACCCTCTAGTTATCCTGGGAAGGAGCCTCACTTCAGGTCATAGTATCTATCAACCACAGGCACACACATGTCCAGCCCTCCAGTAATCCCAAGGAAACATACTCTCTGGAGGCTCAGAGTGCAAGAAGTCACCAACCTTTCTGCCCTTCCCTCTGCCCCTAACCTCTCTCCCCCAGCAGTGGGGTCTAGAAGACCCTGGGTCTAACAGCACACTTTTGAGGGTTCTCTATACAGACATCTCTTTACCTACCCCTCTCCTCCCTATATTCTTTACGGTGTTTCTCTTCTGCCCCCTTATATTGACTTTATAAATGCTACATTTGAACATAATGATGATTATTTTTTTTCACAATCACTTCATTATTAGCTCCTGTTTTGGGTTGAATCACATTCCCTCATAATTTATATGTGGAAATTCTAACCCCTAGTTCCTTAGAATCTGACTGTATTCAGAGAAAGAGCCTTCAGAGAGATAATTAAGTTAAAATGAGGCCCTTAGGGAGGGCCTTAATCCAATCTGACTGGTGTCCTTACAAGAAGAGGAAATTGGACAAACAGGAGGACACCAAGGGCACAGGTACACAGGATGACAACCATGTGAAGAGGGTGCAGGAGGGTGGCCATCTTCAAGCCAGGGAGGCAGGCCTCAGAGGAAACCAAGCTGCCCAATCCTTGACCTTGGACATCCAGCCTCCGAAACTGGGAGGAAATAAATTTCTGTGCCTTAAATCACTTATTCAATCTGTAGTATTTTGTTACAGCAGCCTGAGCTAACTAAGACACTCCCTCAGTGGAGACTCAGGTGCGAAGTGGCCCATTCCAACCTCCTGCCACAAGCCCAAAGCTTGCTGATCCCAGCCCTGTAATCCCACACCTTTGACTAGGGACTGGACTTAACTGCTACTAGCGGTGTGCCCTTGGTTTTCCAAAACTATCTCCCTATGTCTAAAACACTACTACTAACGGGGAAATTGCGGTCATCCTACTTTATTACAGAGGTTTCTAAATCAATGCATAACCATTTATTTGCTCACATGAGTCTCGCTCCTACCTCTGACAACTGTGAGGTTTAAATGAGAGAATCTGTGTGAAAGTGCTTTCAAAACTCTCAAGTGTTATAAAAATGCTCATTAATACAATCACAACATCTACCAAACCGTTAGTGGTAGGGTGGGGGGAGGAAATCAATCGGTGTGTTATTTTGTTTTGAGTGCCGGGTCAGGGTGTAAAGTGGCACGCACGCCCCTCCGTCTGTCAGCAACTGACAATTAATCTGTCTCGGGGTGTTTTTAAACATCAAGAATCATGTATTTTCCATTCACCAGCTGGAAGACTGCCATCCAAAACAGCCAGCATCAGCGAACAGCTAAATTAGTGCTTGCTGCTACTAAGAACTTAATTCCTCCACCACGGTCTTCACTTCTACCAGCTCATGCAAAGCAGCCGACACCAAGTTCCCTGGAGGTGAGCTTGTGCCTGAAACTGTCACTCTGATCCCATGGAACCAGGCATTCGTCACCTATCGAGCATCCATAGGTCATGGGAAATGCCCTAGATACTCCACATACATGCATTATCTCATGTAACACTGACACCAATCCTTTAAGTTGCAAGGTAATCATTTCATTTTAAATATAAGTAAATTGAAGCTTAGAGAGGTCGGTGACTTTCCATTTACTCACTTGACAAGTTGAGTCCTTTCTACTTGCTAGTTCCTGAGTATATGCTGGTGAATACAACATGAATGGTGTGATTTTGGTGGGAGAGCAGACCATAGAAAACAAACAGGCAAATATAGAGAGAACTGAAGGTCTACGAAGGAAATGCACAACATGGTAAGAATCTTGTGCAGGGGAGCAGAGAGCAAGCCGACATGCCAAAAACCCAGAGTTAAGTTTCACAAAGGAACTTCACAGAAGGAGTGGTAAAATTTCAGGTGGGTGGATGAGAAGAGTACTTGATCAGAAAACCGAAAGACAGGATGTAGCCATCTGTCGGGAGGGACACCCTGGAGACTGAGGCCTGATGATACATCCTAAGCCTCTGTGTCTACCACCAGGAGCCCTTGTAGCTTTCTCGTATAGGAGTTGATACACTCTCTTTCTTACTGAGGTTAAAAATTTAGGAATTTTCCGTAGACCCAAGGACAGAGGAGTTGAATTGTAAGACCTTTTAGGGGCACTTACCAGCTGGTATCTTTAGGAAATTGCTTTCATCTCTCTGAGCTTCTGCTTTGGAACCTGCCTTGTCATTATGCCGAGAGTGTTGGGGGTGGGGTAGGGGCGGGGGTGCCCTGTATGTGAAGATGCTTAGTCTGCGTCACTCAGATGTACAAGGTTACTGAAAAGCAAGCATCTCCCATAGGAAAATGTGGTCCACGCTGGGAATTCAATGTGATGTTAACCCCACAGGTTAAAGCTCTTTCGAACAGACGCGTTTACCGAGCTGGATCCTTATAAATGGCTCTGATCACAAACCGGCTGACAAACCAGTCAGCTCTCAAACGTCCTCCAGCATAAGGAACATGCCACCCAGCCTCATCACCATGTTCCCCCTCATATCACCACCCCTAACGTCTAACGTTGTGTCCCAAACTTCTAGTGTTCTGAGAATCATCCAGGAGCTCATGGGGGACTTGACAGATATCCAGAGTCCAAAACACAATTCCTGACACACGGATCTGCATCTTGAGTCCTGAAATCTGTACACTTACTAAGCCATACAGGTGATCGCTAGAACCAACTTATTTGGAGAAGTCCTCTGGCCATTGGTCGCTTGACACAGGTTAAGCATCACCTCTCACCTCGGGAGCTTATCGGAAAAATAAGTTCCTAGCAGCAACTTTCATAACATGTGCCATTTAGTGATTTGGGGGTGCCGGGAGGAACTGCATTTTTAACAAGCACCATTCTCTCCCCAGTTGTTGTCAAGGGCCTATTGTTCAAGTGCAAAGAAACACTGGTTAAAATATAATAAATCACAATTTCTTGCTCCCTCTGAACTGCCACCTCCCTGTCTTTCCCTCCACAGTCTACTATTAATTTGAATTTCACTTCTTGCAAAAGGCTCTGGAATTCTGCCCTCTCCTCCACCATCCTGAAGTTATTTAAATACCATGGTAAATATCATGGGAGCAATATGGACTTTCTCAAGTCACTCTGTGCTATGGCTTGGATTGTTACTACTTAGGTATTGAAGAGGGAAACATATAATTTGAAGATCATCAGAAGAAAAAGAAGGAAGAAAGGAAGAGAGAAAAGGAAAAGGAAGGAAGGGAGGGAGGAAGAAAATGAGAACCCAAATATTTAGTTTAAGTGACAGAAATGGATATGATGCCAAAGACCCTAAAGTCAGGAAGTCCAAATGTGCTATACCTCTCCACATGCTGGGAGAATGAATACAGGGGAAGCCTATTCTCTGATAGAACGTATAAGACATGTGTGCACTGCTACAGAAACCCCTGGCTTCTGTGAATGAGAAGAGTAGATGTTTATGGAATCCTGAGGTATTCTTCCAGGCCTCACATCTATTATAAAGAATTTAACTCTGTTTAAGGAACATATGATCCTTCCTCTAGAGTGAAGCCTGGGAAAAAGAAAATGAACTAAATAAAAAGGCAGGTGGAAAGAAAGTAAACCAATTAACCAGGCAAATGACAATGCTTCCCTAGATTCAAACTACTATGGATCAAATGTTTATGTAAATGACCCTACCCCTTCCAAAATTCATTCGATGAAGCATAATCCTCAGTGTGATGGTGTTTGAGCCAGGTGTTTGGAAAGTAATTACATGGCGAAGCCCTCATAACTCTCTCTCTCTCTCTTCTCTCTCTCTCTCTCTCTCTCTCTCTCCTTCTCTCTCTCTCTCTCTCTCTCTCTCTCTCTCTCTCTCTCTCTCTCTCTCTCTCTCTCTCTCTCTCTCTCTCTCTCTCTCGCTAGGACACAAGGAGACCATTTGCAAACAAGAGAGCCCGCAACTTGATCTTAGACTTCTCAGCCTCCAGAACTGTGGGAAATAAATGTTTGTTGTTTAAGCCACTCAGTCTGAGTTGTAGCAGCCTGAACAAAGGCAGAATTCAGCCCACACTAGACTTTTCTGAGTCATTAAGCCTCCCAGTTGTCTGGGTGTGACTTTCCCCACCTCAGTTACAATCACCAGTGAGAGAAAGGAAAACGTGCCTTAAAGCAAATGTATTAAGTTAGCACCAGAGGGCTTTGGGAGAGTGAGGTGTGTGTGTGTGTGTGTGTGTGTGTGTGTGTGTGTGTGTGTGTGGTGTGTGTAGAGGTGATGGGATTTGAGGCGTCTAACTGTGGTCCCCTTTCTGGAAGCTCTCCACCTTTTCTCCTCTGATGAAGTTTGCTCATCCTTTCCCTTTCTTAGAGTCTTTGGAACTATGGGAAAACACTGTCCAAGTCTGAGTGTTCATTTTGACTTTGTTCTGTTTAGATCCAGATCTTAAAATTGGCCAATTTGTTGCTGGACACCTACGGGACAAGTTAGCAATTGCTTCTGGTTAAGGCAGGTCATCGACCTGAATGACCTTTTTGAACATCCATCTTTGTTCATGTCATTCACACCACTGGACCCCCCCTTTTCTCCCACCTTGTATGGAATTAACATTTTTAACAGCTTCCAATGCTCTTCTCAGGAAGACTGACATGACTGAAGAGCCTGCAAGGATGTTTATAGTCAAGTTTCTGCAACCTCTGAAGCTTGCTTCTTGCCTCCCCACTCCTTCCCCCCACTGGCTGCCCATCCCCCACTTACTCAGGTGTCAGTCTCATTTTACCCTATTCTGTAGTCAGGACTCAGTCAGAACTGTTTCCTCAAGAAGCTGCCCCCAGAACAGTGTGGGCTCTGTTAGCTCCTGAATTTCTCCTTTGCCGCCACCACAAGTATCCTACCTAATAATAGACAAATATGCAAACTGACCATACCTCCGACACACCCACAAACCCACCCACAAGCCACACCCACCATCCAATCAGAGTGAGTATGCAAATTAACCCAACCAAGATGGCTACAGCCACAGAGAGCAAGATTTCCTAGGTAACAGAGGAAGCCAAGCTTTCAGCCTGCCCTTGCCAGGCCTAAGACTCCACTCAAGCTACAAAGTTTCAATTATAGAAGGTAAACAAATTCAAACAGAAATGGCGGCAGAATGGAGCTTGAGAGAGCAGGCCAGGGTTGCCCCCAGCAACAGGGGAGGCAAAGCTTTCCGCACACCCTGGCCAGGCCCACCCGCTTAAGGCTACAAAGTTTCAATTATAACCCAAACAGAAATGGCTGCAGGCCGCGGAGGAAGCCCCAGGCTTGGCTCTGCTCCAGGCTACAAAGTTTCAATTGTAGAAGGAAAATAAATTCCAAATACTAGGGCCTCCGCTTGGGTTGCCAGGGGGCGTGGCCGGCCTGCAAACCACCACAGGCCCCTCGCTCAGGCCACCCCATGCCCCAAGGGAACCCCACCCTGATCAGGGACACCCTTCAGGGCAAACCAGCTGGCCCCCACCCCTGTACCAGGCCTCTATCCTATCTAATAAAAGAGTAATATGCAGATTGATCATCACTGCAACAAACAATATAGCTGCCCCCATGTGGTCAAAGATTCTGCCCCCATGTGGACACAAGATGGCCAGCAGGAGAGGGCAGTTGGGAGGCACCCGGCCTGCAAGGGAGGGCAGTTGGAGAAGGACCAGGCCTGCAAGGGAGGGCAGTTGGAGGTGAACAACCCTGCAGGAGAGGGCAGTTAGGAGTGACCAAGCTGGCAGAGGAGGGAAGTTGGGGACAAACAGGCTGGCAGTGGAGTGGTTAGGGGATGATCAGGCTGGCAAGCAGAAGCAGTTAGGGGCAATCAGGAAGGCACTGCTGAGAGTGGCTCTGGGCCCCTTCCAGGCAGAAAGCCTGCAGTTAGGGGCAATCAGGAAGGCAGGCAGGCAAGCAGTTGGGAGCCAGCAGTCCTGGATTGTGAGAGGGATGTCCGACTGCCCGTTTAGGAGTCCCAGATTGGAGAGGGTACAGGCTGGGCTGAGGGACAACCCCCCCTCCCTGCACGAATTTCGTGCACCGGGCCTCTAGTAATGGAAATAATTACAGTTGTGGAATTAGTTGCTTAGTGATTACTGTTAAATTCTCCCATAGAATGATAGGAAACTAGTCTTATATTTGACATCCCCAGAGTTTAGTAGGATGTCAGGGGCCCAATAAACATTATTTGAAAGACCAGCACATGGAAAAGAAGAAAGTTTATAGGCAAGGCTCTGTGTTGATTTCCTTTGGTCTTCATTTGAAATTGTGTATACTATATTAGAATAGGAGGAAGCCCTTCTGATGTTTGAACTCGAGGTAGAATTGGCAGGAGCCCCTAATTCCAAGGCCTTGGATGTGTGCCATCATCCCTGGAAATTTTTTCACACTGTTTTAGAAGGTCCCCTGGACCCCACCTTGGGAGCTTGGCCTTCAGTCCCTGATTCCAGACATGCTTCTCTCCAGACAAGCTGAAACTTTAGATATAAGACTCACTTCTGTCTTTCACTTTATAAATAAGTGTATATATCTAAACCATTTATGAATATGAGCAATATTACTGAAGATTTCAAGGTGTTGGAGGAGGCAGAAAAAGTGTTCACATCACAATCGTATAAATAATCCCAAGTCTCCAGAAACCACATGGTTGACCTTATAAGTCTCCCCCATTCCCCTAGCCACCACCACCTCCATGCAGGTCCCCATCACCATGCCCTAACATATGGATGTTCTCAGTCCTTGCCTTTATCTTTTCTCAGTCTCCATAATGAGTTTTTTTCTAAAACTATTTTCTCCTCATTTATGTCCCCTACTTCTTGATCTCAGGAGTGTGTGTGTGTGTGTGTGTGTGTGTGTGTGTGTGCAGATGGATCTCCCCTCTTCTAATGCCTTGACAAATTCCATAAAGGAATCTGATCCACTTTGAGTAGTAGCATTTAGGTTTATTTCTAAACAATTATAGTTTCTTTCCCAAGAGGAATCTTACTAGTTGGTAAGATCTTGTTTACTGTTTTTATCTTATTGTTATCTCCTCTTTAAAAAATTAAATTAGTGTAATATTTTTATACCAAAATGTTATATATTATAGAACTTTAAATGAATTCTTCCAAGCGGCAAATAAAGTGCTAATGGAATCATATGGAAGATGTAAAAACAACAGCTAGGCAGGCATATATATCTGGGGTTAGATCTTGAATCTACAACCTATGGGATGGCAGGTAAGTTGTTTAAACTCTCTCATGTTCTATTTCCCTATCTGTAAAATGAGAATAATAATGCTTCTGAATTTTGAGTTACATGAAATACTAAATCATTTCATTGTTTAAGCCAATTAGAAATGCTTTGTTTTCTTGCTTGCCATGAAAAGCTTGATAAATAACTCACTTTTATTAGCTTATCTATTAATATATGGCTCTATTTCAGCCCCAGTCTCTCAGTTCATTTGATCTATGTTTCTATACTTGCTATGAGACTACAGCTTGGATCTTCAGTAAGTCCTCAGCAGGTAATACTTATGATTAAAATAAAATAGATTATTATTTCACTTATTAATTATTCACAAAATGCTACTCTAATTACTCTAATATAGAAGTTGTGATTTTATTATTTTATCTTTCACCTGTATAATATATATGTGTGTGTGTGTGTGTGTGTGTGTGTGTGTGTGTATGTAAAATACTAGAGGCCCGGTGCATGAAATTCATGCACGGGGGGGGGGGGGGGGGTGTCCCACAGCCCAGCCTGCACCCTCTCCAATCTGGGACTCCTCTCCACTGGGATCGGGCCTAAACAGGCAGTTGGGCATCCCTCTCACAATCCAGGACTGCTGACTCCCAACCACTCACCTGCCTACCTGCCTGACTGCCCCTAACTGCTTCTGCCTGCCAGCCTGACCACCCCCTAACCACTCCCCTGCCAGCCTGATTGACATCTAACTGCTCCCCTGCTGGCCCGATTGCCCCCAACTGCCCTCCCCTGCCAGCCTGGTCACCTCTAACTGCCCTCCCCTGCCAGCCTGGTCACCTCTAACTGCCCTCCCCTGCAGGCCTGGTCCCCCCCAACTGCCCTCCCCTGCTGGCCTGATTGCTCACAACTGCCCTCCCATGCCAGCCATCTTGTGGTGGCCATCTTGTGTCCACATGGGGGCTGCTGCCATTTTTGACCATATGGGGTGGCCATCTTGTGTGTTGGAGTGATGGTCAATTTTCATATTACCTCTTTATTATATAGGATGTATTATAATATATTATGCACACACACCACTCATTCTATCTCCTTGCCTACTCAACATCCCTTCCACCTTACCATTTCAATCACACTGAGATTTCCCTCTTGGAAATCCATACTCTTCTATGGCATAACACACAGACAAGAAGTTTGATTGACTTTAGCCCTAATCCAGTATAAACCAGCTCAAAGTATGACATTCTCTTGCCCATGATGTTAGTTCATAAAAGGCCCAGTTAGCACTAAAAAAGGATCATTTGCTTGACAGCTGTAGAAGTTCACCTGGTCTATTCTCTTGATATGAAGAAGGAACTATGAAGCCCTAATTGCTCATGGCACTCATCCTGCAATCATGAATGAAACCAGTCTGACTCTAAGGAGGCAAAACCAGGGGAACCACAAAGAAGGGAAGACTAAATCCTTGACCAAACTGTGCCTGAGCCCATATATTTCTGGCTTTTTTATTTTTATTTATTTATCTTTTTAATATATTTTTATTGATTTCAGAGAGGAAAGAAGAGGCAGAGAGAGATAGAAACATCCATGATGAGAGAGAATCATGGATCAGCTGCCTCCTGCAAGTTCCCCACTGGGGATCGAGCCCACAACCCAGGCATGTGCCCTTGACCGGAATCGAACCTGGGACCTTTAAGATCGCAGGCCAATGCTCTAAGCACTGAGCAAAAACAGCTAAGGCTATTTCTGGCTTTTTTAATTATGTAAAGTATTCAATCACATTTTATCATTTAAGCTAATCACAAGTGACAACCAACCTATTTTTATCGCATACTGGACCTTTTACTTACTTACATTTCCAAATAAATACATCATTTAAATTTCAAAGATAAGACAGGTTAGATTTTGACTTAGAGTAAATCTAAAAATTAAGGTTAATAGACAATTTTCCAATATTTTATCTTCCCATTTTAGAACCAAGTTTATCCAACCGTTAAATCTTCCTTTAAATTCTCTCTAATATGATTTTATAGATTTACTTATGACTACATATTGCCCATTCAATTTATGCCTCAATATTTCATATTTTATTGCTATTATGAAAAGATGTTTTAAGTATGTTTTCCAAGTGGTAATTGTTATTATACTAATATTCTTCTTGGCAGTTTAGAGTAGTTTTCAGAAGTACAGTGTCTTGGAAGCAGACCATCTTGATCTAATCATGGATCAACCATCAACTACTTTCATGTCCCTGTGCAATTTACTTTCCCTTGTTGTGCCTTAGAACCCCACCTGAAAATGGGACAGTCTCCACAGGAGGTTGTGACTATTAAATGAGTTAACACATGGAAAACACTTAGGATAGTATCTGCTGCAAAGGAAGCCCTCTGTAAATCTTAACTATCTTCATCTATTATTGTTATTCTTGTTATTGTTGGTTGCCCACCCCATTACTATTAATTGCTTTTTTAAAATATATTTTTATTGATTTCAGAGAGGAAGGGTTAGGGAGAGAGAGACAGAAACATCAATGACAAGAGAGAATCATTGATCGGCTGCCTCTTGCACACCCCACACCAGGCATTGAGCCTGCAACCCAGGCATGTGTCCTGAGGGAGAATTGAACCATGACCTCCTGGTTCATAGGTCAAAGCTCAACCACTGAACCATGCCGTCGGGCTTTAATTGCTTTTTAGAAGCTGACCTGGGGTTGATGTTTTTAAATCTTTCTTTTTTCCCTTCCTTTGCCATCGATCTATCTATCTATCTATCTATCTATCTATCTATCTATCTATCTATCTATCCACCCAGTGTAGGACAAAAGTAGGTTTACAGTTGTTTATATGGAAAATAATACAAAAACTAATAAATAACAATATAAGAATAAACTGTGTTTTGATACCACTGTAAACCTTGTATATATAAACACACACATACACATACACACGTTTCCCCTTTTAACTCTTCTATGTTAATGTGCATTTGTGAGAATCCAGTACAAACCAGCTCAATGTGTGACATTGAGAATATATAAAATTAAAAATGACACTATTAACATTAGTGGACATGGTATCTTATTTATGTATTTAATGGGGATATCTATGGAATGTCTTCATTGACAATGATTATGTTCATGATATTGGTTTTAGCATGACCATCTTTATTGCTTTAACATTGAATTATTTTTCCCTGCCCCTTCCTTCTTTCATTTCTACCTTTCTCCTTCCTTACTTCCCATAAGTACATGGATGTGTTTTTGTGTTAAAACTTCAAACAATAACAAAAGGTAAACAATAAAAGGTGAAACTTTTCCTTCAATACTGACTTCATCTTTTTTCCCTTCCATAAAATTCCCCTATTAACAATTCAGTGGTATATATAAGTATATACAACAAACAAACATAATTTAAAGCATTAATTTCTCCTGATAATTTATTTTTTCTAAACTTCAAATTTTTGTACAAACCAATCTATATATTTTTAATTGCTGTGTAATACTCCACAGTAGCTGCTTAGTAATCCATAGCAGCATATGATAGTTTGTTTGACCATATCTCTCCCTATAAGTGGATATTTAGAGATTTCCATTTTTTTATTATTACAAATAGTGATTTAATAAACATTCTTGCATATGTATTTGCATTTGGGAATGATTCAAATAGGAGAAAAATATAGAGGTTTAATGGATAGGACAATGGATATGTACATTTTTATTTGGCAAAATACTTTCTGAAAATTGCTTTCTGAAAAACTTCTAACATTTAAATTCCTATTTTTAAAGCTTGGATTTAGAAAGAAAGTTCTGTTTAAGTTTATTAATTGCCTTTGAGCACATTGATACATGCCTATGCATTTTCTTGTACTCTATATGTTTTGTAGTTTATTATATTAGTATGTTCTCTTAATTTGAACCATTACAGTATTCCTATCCAAAAATACTTTACATTTTAGATAAGAAAACCATAGTTAGAATAGGATAAAAAGGAAGTATTAATGAAAACACAATAAATGGGAGTTCTTTTAATTCCAACTAATTATTTGAAAATATAGAATTAGATGCTATCAAGTTATACTAATCAGTTATGTATATGTGAAAAAAGAAAAAGGCAAAAGCATAAAATATTTTGAAAAGTCACTAATGGGTGTATGTCATCATTATATTTATGTGGTATTAAGAATGTTTACCGATCATTTTCAGATAATGATGGATAATTCTGAAATAAAGTGCTTAGCTGCTATAAATCATTCTAAAATATAAAACAAACAAAAATCTATACATCCAAAGCAAATAATAGACAAAAATCAAATGCCTTTTTAACTCAATGAAAAGGATGATGGCTGACATATTGTTACAATATTCTACAATGCTTATCTAAGTTCACTCACTCATCAAAGATGTAATGAGTATGAATGATTTGAAGAGAAAATAATAGTTCATTAGTAGTTTTATATGATCCAAAGTCACAGAAATGATAAACATTTAGGCAAATAAATTCTTACAAAATGAAAGCAAGGGTGGTGAAGAAATATATTCAAAATTGATAAAATATACATAAGGCCATTGTACTATGATAACAGGGACACTTGGTGGTAATATCCAGAATTGATAATCTTAGAAAGATAAAATAAAACATCATCATAGTACATAAAGCAAAAACTGCTTAAAACATAAAGAGTATGCCAGAAACACAGTTATCAGATTCAGCTCATTATTATCACTGTGCGACAGTTATATTAGGAAAAAAATACTTAGAGAAGCTATTCTTAAGGGGTGTTTGGGACTATAAAAATCCTTGAAAAAAGGGGCATTTTTGAAATTAAATAGACTTTTGTCTCAGTCCTGACACTTTTATAGCTCATTTCTCTTCTTTGTACTGAATACCATGTCTAAAAAGTTGATGTGGCTACTGTCACAGCCTCAGTTATTAAGAGAAGTATGTCAATTTCTTTAGGTTCATAGAATGAGAAAATACCTGAAAACCATACAAGTAGTTTATCTATTTTTTTCAGTGAGAACACATACACACATACATACACATATTCCTTAGTAGGGAACATGTGTTCTTTTTTCTAAAAATAGAGCTCAGATAAAGAAAATTGAAAATTTAACAACTAAATTGCAGAAATCTGCAGACTTCAGACCCTAAGGACAATTCTTAAAAACTATAAATTAATAATGTAAAACTTAAACACAGAAATGTAATGAATGAAAACAATTTTTAAAAATGAACCTTCAAATAATAGTCAGGTAAAAGATGAAATGAGAGAAATAATGAAAGAATTTTTTAAAATATGTGAAAAGTTCTTTAAAATGCATTTCTAAGATGCTTATTAAAATGGATTATATATGCAAAAAACAATTTATTTTTCACCTCAAATATATAAAATGGAATAGATATTACATAATTTTTTTAAATTTGTTTTTTAATTAAATATGATAGAAATATGTAAAAAGCCTTTTACTACCTATGTATGACAAGGGTCCAGGGTGCAAAATATTATCTCTAAATGAATAGATTATTTCTTCCAGGCAAACTTGCAAGTGTCATTTAGTGGTCTAGAGCTATTATTTTAAACGCTGGGCTAATTTTGATGTTTAAGAATATCATGGACACATTGACTCAAGTGATGCAGAAGCAGAGTAAGGCATCACAGGGAACCAATTTAACTTTTCAAGAATTGGACATTGGGAAAAACCCCCACACAGCTCTAATCCTATTCTGACACTTTACAGGGCCAAAGTTTGACACTCTGCTAGTGCTGTGTCATGGTTATTTTTTGAACCTCCCTTTCATCTCCTGTAAAACAGGGTAAAGGAATAGAGGCATCTATTTTAGCCAATCACAGATGGGCTGAGGGGCCTCTGATGAAAAATGCACATTGGAAAAACGCACCTGTCTCTAGTTTTCCTTTAAGCTTGATGATAAAGGAGTTTAAAAATGTGATCATCCCTCAAAGACAGCAGAGCTTTTTATGGCCATAATGCTGGAGAATGAGCAACTGACTTAAAAACAAATTAAACTGAAAAAGCAGAGGAAATGCACATCTAAATGCCTGCAAAGGTGGGTGGCAATAGGAAAAGTGAAGTGGATGAGTTCTGTAAATCTGGGAAAAGACTCAGAAATTAAAGCCATGCAGTTTCTCAGAAGGCAGAAGGCAGGTTTTGGGTAAAATAAGAAGGACTGGATGAAAGTATGAATAAGCAGACAATTAGTTCCCCAAATCTCCCTCCTATCACATAGAGCCTAGAAACTGCCCAGCAACCCACACCTCTGTAGATGGGAAAATGCAGTTGACTAGTTAAATTGAACCAGAGAAGCAGGGGAGTCTGTGATACCTGAAATAGCAGAGAGCAGATATGAAAAGAATTGGACTAAGTGGAAATCTACATAATTAACCATGACACCCCACAGCCCCTTTTCTCTAACTCAGCATAGGATAGTTAGTAGCCAGAGGCACTCCCCAAACTGGAGACTGGAGGATTGTTAAAAATAAACGGATCCAACCTACAAATGAGGACATTTAGTGACAATCTCCATGCTCTGATCCGTTAGCCTAAAGTAGGCACAGTAGTGGACAAGTCTCACAGGAAACAGAGAGGTTCATTTAAAAACTTCTTTAAGTATGGGTAATACCTAGGGACCTCCCAAAATTTAAGAAGAATTTCTACCCAAAAGGAGAAAAAACAAAACAAAAAACCAACAAAAGGAATTGGGGAAAATGAAGAGAATTCCTAAACTATCCTATATAATAAAAGGGTAATATGCAAATAGACCCTAATGGTGGAATGACCAGGAACGACCAGTCGCTATGATGCTCACTGACCACCAGGGGGCAGATGCTCAAGGCAGTAGCTGCCCTCTGGTGGTCAGTGCGCTTCCACAGGGAGAGCTCTGCTTAGCTACAAGCTGGGCTCACAGCTGCGAGTGCAGCGGGGGTGGTGGGAGCCTCTCCCACCTCCTAGGCAGCACTAAGGATGTCTGACTGTGGCTTAGGCCCATCAGTTGGACATCCCCCGAGGGCTCCTGGGCTGCCAGAGGGATGTCTGACTGCCAGCTTAGGCCTGATCCCCTGGCCTCTTGTGCACCAGGCCTCTAGTAATGCTATAATTACTATAATCAATATCATTGAATAAATAAGGAAAATATTAAAGCTACAAAAATTACAAAACAATAAAGCACTCTTGAAAGTTAAATGGATAGCAAACATTTTAAAAAGAAAAAATATATTAGTAAAAATGAAAGATACATTTGAGGAAATTTAAAGGAAGAATAATGAACCTAAAGTAAAACAAAAACCAAAAACGAAAAAACAATAAGAGATAAAGAAGATGAAAATTTGAGCCATAGTGTAGGAGGAACAAAATCTGACTATTAGGGATCAGAAGGAGAGACTAGAGGAAATGGAGGGCATGACATTATCAAAGATAAATTTAAGAACATTTTCAAGAAGCAAAGAATAGATCTACCCAGATTGAAAGAGCCAAACAGCCCAGGCTTTGGGCTCAATCCCCAGTGTGGGGCTTGCAGGAAACAGCCAATCAATGATTTTTCACTCATCACTGATGTTTTTAATCTCTCTCTCTCTCTCTTTCTCTCCCTTCTCTCTGGGAAGGAAAAAAAAATTATTCTCCTAATAATTAAACAATTACCCAGTACAAAAAAGTTTTAAGCTCTACACCTTTGAACATCAGTAGAAAACTTCAAAACTCCAAGTATAATAATAAAATCTTAAAAGCTTATTAAGTGGGGAAAATAATAAAGGAATTACATTTAAAGGATCAGAAACCAGAATAGCATCACACTTCTTTATGAAAACAATGAAGAAATGCCTTCAAATATCTGAAGGTAAATAATTTCCAACTAGTACACTAAATCTAGACCAATAAATTACTTATCAGTTAGATATTGGCATAAATATCAATTAAATGTCAATTAAATTTTAAAAAATGAGTTTTCATTAGAAGATGCTTCAGGTATCACTAAAGACAACCAGTACCTAAATGGACAAGAAATAACACACATTATTCAAAAAGTATATAAAAGCTTTGAAAGTGATAGAAAGCTGGCTTGGGAAGAGGTGAGCTGGGAAACTATTTCTGAAATAATGCATGCATCCAAAATTTATTTTAAAAAAATGAAAGACAGTTATGCAAAAATGACAGAAGAGGCCAGAAAAGAGTGTCCTGGAGGACTATGTTTATATCCCTTAAAAGAGTGATTAAAGAATAAACATTTCACACCATGAGGTGACAGTCTCCTGTAGAAGATGGCAAAATGGGGCAGAAGGCAAGAGCTTTTATAAAATAAAGAATAAGAAAGAGACAAATTGAAAATATCTAACTGGCTGGGGCCACAGAGTCAACTCTGTGTGGAGTGAGAAGGCCCACAGGTGGCTGCTCTTTGGGGATTGGATAACCAGGTCAGATGGTTTTGGTCAAGCAGAGCATTTATAGGAACACAAAATCTTATCTACATTTTGGTTTGCTGGCCTGGCACCCAGAAAGGAATGGCTCTATCTTTGGCCTGGAAAGTTATTTTAACGTATCTGAGCTTCCCCAAAGTCAAGGCATAAAGGGAAAGAAGTTAGATAAGGAAAACACACCAGGGTTTGGGGCATGGATCAAAAATATATGGTTTCGAAAAGGAATATATTTTAATTTACTTTAAAAAATGAAAAAAAAGTTAGAAAATAAAAACTGACGGCAAATGAGATGCTCATTTAAAATATGCCTGGAAATATATAGTGATTTTTGTCAAATAAACCATTTGATAAGTATTCATGGAAAACACTGCATTTTAGAACTCAGGGCTGCAGGCTGGAAGAGTGAAATCAGATTGGGGCTCAGATTAAACAGACTCGCAATCCCTGAACAAGTATGAAAAATACGTGTCTGAGTATCCTGACCTAGAGCACCTATCTCTCCGTCCTGTTGGGGCGCAAAAGGAGTTCTGTCCGTGTCACTGCTGATTAATCCAAGTCTCAGCTTTCAGCTGCTTCACACTGGCTCCCTGTAACTTTACATACTGATAACCAGGCTCATATATCACAGAGCTGAGAGAATGACAGTTTCAGTGCATAATGGCTCAAGCTTTCTACAATAATCAGATATTCAATAATTCATGAAAATATATCCCCCCAAATCAAACTGGAAGCTATTTTGTGTAATATATTATTTAAAATTCAATATTATAATGCACACAAGTTCTCCTCAGCCAGAGGAGCACCATTTCAAAATGTGATTATGTGGGGACTCTATTTAAAAGTGACAATTCTGCTTTTCATTTGTTTAACGGCTTAAGCGGAGGAGCTGAACTGGAACCAAGTCATCTGACAACAAAACCAGGGCGGCCACAAGTGACTTTGAAAAAGTGACATTAAAACCTAAAAAAATAAAAATAAAAATGCACATACATTTGGATGGGAAAGACATGTGTGTTTTGGGGGGGAAATTTCTTTAGATTCAACATCAATTGGCTCCAAAATAGCCCCCTTCTAGTTAACTGACATCTGTCATCATTGTAAGATAAATTGTGAATTCTGACATCTGGCAGTCCAGACACCCCCACCCAACCCAATGTTGTTACAGTCTAGGTTGCTTTCAAAGCCATCCTTTACTAAGTTTAATTCTAGTGGATGGAAGCGGGGCGGGGATTGTCTCCTAAGCACATCCTCAGAATTCTGGTTTCATATTATTTTCTTTTTTTGGAAATTCCCTTCCACATCTCTCTTGCCTATCTAAAACCTTCTTTTACCTAATACATCACACTGAGTAAAGACTTCCCCAGCTTTCCAAACCAGATATGGTCCATCCTTACTCAGAGCACGTATATTGCTAATGATGTGCAGCACTCATATCATTCCAGTAGCTACCACTTATTAGTATTGATCATATGTCAGGCAGTGCCAAATGTCCTACCCTGATATTGTTTTAATGAGGCACTAGACCACCATTGCTGCCCCATGTTATAGCTGAGGAAACTGAGCCTCAATGGTGTCCAATCAGTTGTTTAGAGACGCAAATCAGAAAGCACTAAAGAGGCAGAAGTTTGTTTGGGTTAGCGTTTCCCAGGTGCCTGCAGTGGTGCATAGTTAGGGCTCCATACGTGTGGAATGATGGAATCAACAGACAAATCCCTGAGCATTCAACTGTGCAAATCTGTTGTTATGTTCTTACCTTGTAGGCAACGTGGTTGGAAGAGACCAGCATCATTACATTAAGCAAACACATAGCAGAACAAAGCCTGGTGTTTTAGAACAAGCACCGAATGCGATCGAGAGACCTGTGACTGTATGGACTCTCACAATTTGTAGTTATATGAACTTAAACCAAGATACTGACTTGTCTTGTTTTCAGTATCTTCATCAATAGTAACTTCACTCTATTGTATAATAGGATAACTGCCATAAAGTGGCATGACATTGTAAAAACTAGGCTCTAGCCCGGATGGTATGGCTCAGTGGTTGAGCATTGACCTATGAACTGGGAGGTCATGGTTTGATTCCAGGTTAGCACACATGTCTGGGTTGCAGGCTCTATCCCCAGTGGGGGGCATGCAGGAGGCAGCTGATCATTCATGTTTCTATCTCTCTCTCCCTTTCCCTTTCTCTCTGAAATCAATAAAATTATATTAAACAAACAAACAAACAAAAAACTAGACTCTAGGGCAGTGGTCGGCAAACTGCAGCTCGCAAGCCTTGGTTTGCCGCTCTGTTGACTAAGGAGTTTGCCGACCACTGCTCTAGGGCATCAAGACCCAGGATTGATGTAGCTCAGACCTGCAGGACACTAGGCAAATTATTCACTTTCTCTATGTCTCAGGTTCCTAGTATGGGAAATTTGCATACTAGTGCCTCTTATAATAGGCCTATGAGTTTTACATGGTTTCCTAAATGCAAACCCAGTAGAGAAATGTCTGCTACATAGTAAGTTCTAAATAAATGGTCTCTCATTGTTATGTATGTTTATAGAACACCACACATAGTAGGTCCACAGAGAATATTCCCTTTTCTTTTTTTCCCCCACCACCCTGAAAAACTGACTTAACTTTGTTGGAACTCACTTTCCCTCACTTATTAAATCAGAATGATAAAACTGACCTTTCTCCAAATAACAGGCTAACTGACATTTTAATAATATTTTCAACACTGAGATGCCAATAACAGGCATGCAGTTCAGAATATGTAAGCAAACATCCTCCTCAGTAAAAAGAAAGTTAAAATGGGAGGAACAAACTCAAAGCTATATAGGAAAGCAGAGAAAATAATAAAAATATATTGGGTAGGGTGATTTAATAAGAATCTATGCGAACCTCTGATTTGAACTGGGTCCTAATAGATGGATAATACTGGGAATGGTGGAAAGGATATAAAAGTATGAAAAAGAAGCCTAATTCACATAGATTTTTGCCATGATTTAATCAATTATTGGCTGGGTTAGATAATTTGATTACATATTACAATGTTTTCTGGCTGCAGACAGAGTAACATAGAGGAAGAACTTAATACTATAAACATCATCATCATATATATATATTTTTTGGCTGTCTATTATGATCTGAGTGTTTGCCTTTACTATTTTTAATTATTTTATACTAGAGGCCCAGCGCATGAAATTTGTACACAGGTATCATCCCTAGGCCTGGCCTGCGATCAGGGCCATCTTCCCCCAGCTGCCCGCAGTCTGCCCCGCCACCCGCTGCCAGCCACCCCTGGTTCCCCAATCACCATTGGGTGATTGGTGCCTGATGGCCAGGGGAAAGGGATCGAGAGATGGTCAGTGTGCCTCACATTGATTGATCTAGCAGCCGTGCTGGTCGTTCTGCTGTTAGGGTCAATTTGCATATTACCCTTTTATTATATAGGATACTTAGTGTTTGACATAAACTTTACCACTCAGAAATTAGGAACACGAGAGTCAGCAAGGTCAAGTCCCTTGACCATGATTCGCCTCATGAGGGTGACACTCAGATGTGAACCCCAGCTCTCCCCCATACCTCATGGCCTCCCTCTCTATGTTTCTGGCTATATCATTTTAAATGATTAGGAGTTTAATGGATTAAAACTATTATGCAACATGTTTTTTTCTATAAGAGTCCATTAACATAATGAAAATATGCAAATTATTAATTTCAAACTATCTAAACAACAGTAGGCACATTTTTCTCCTGCCAGGGAATACAAGCTTAATGAGATTGGACTGGCCCAGTGGTTCAGATGCCTAAGCCAGGAAATGAGAAAATATGAAAACAGGCATACAAGGTAAAAAAGGGCAGGGTTACTGGCCCCATCCCCAGACTTTATAATTATATGGACAACAATATCCATAGGAAATCAAACAATTTCAGCCTTAAATCAAGGACTCTTGTCAATTGCCCACTCACCCCTGTATGGTGTGATTTCCAGATCACAGAGTAGTTTTTCCCAGTAGTCTGATTCAAAGTGTAAAATTATGAAAATATTTTTCAATTATTCCACCGTTCCTTCATCCTTCCCTTCCTTCTTCATTTATTCCTTAACCACTTGTACTAAACACTGTGTTACATTTTTTGACCCATTAAATGATCTGCAATAAAGACATGAACTCTGCCTTCATTGAGCTTATGGTCTACTAGGGGAGATGGTCAGTTAAGCAAGAGATTACAATACATGTGATATTACATGTTGCTTGTGGAAAACCACTTAAGTATTACTCAAAGTAAGTTGAGAAGTAAAAGATAATTAGTAGTTAGATAAATACTCTGTTTGGGTGGGACTTGGGAGTGTGAGGATCTGATGCTTGGTTTAATGCTCTGCTTATGACCTTGATAATTTTAGTACTTTTTGAACAAGAGAGCCCACACTTTTTGTGTGTTTTTTTTTTTTTTTTGCTAGTCCCTGGAAATTATGAAAATATATATTTAGAGATTTATTGCAAGGGAGCAGCTTACTAGTACATGACTGTGGGGCTCATTAGGAAAGTAAAACATTCTGTAGGGCAGGCCATTTGGAAGAGCAGAGCTCTCAGGATGGCAAGCTGAGAGCCTTGGGAATGAGCTGAAGCTGCTGTCCACAGGAGGAATTTTTTTCATCTTTAGCAAAACCTCACTCTGTTCTTAAGGCCTTTCAGGTGATTGAATAGGTCCACTTATGTTATCTACAATCTGTTCTATAAATCTACAGTCTAGAAACTTGGAGACCTGGTGTCAGAAAAGTGAACTGTGCCTGTGTCCTAAATAACCTGAGATGAGATTGTCACTAAGCACATTTCCATTAGTAAAAAAAATCAGATTAAAGGTGATACCTGTACATTTCTATCTATTCACTTGTTTTCACTTGTTTCAGTGGCTTCAAGATAGGAAGCCATTGAATTGAAGGAGATGGGCATTACATAATAACAGAATCTAGTAAATAATAGAAGACCATGGCCAGGATTAAAAAATATGAACATAAGGACTATTTGGTTGTACAAATATAAGCACATAACTCCCTGTAAAGTGTAGATTGGATTAGATGTCTACTTTATAGTTGTTGCCCTTTCCTTTGTATTTTATTACCAAGAAAGCAAAAGATGTCATACAAAAGATAACTGTTCACTCCCAGATCATCTCTGAGGCCCTAAACTTGTACCATGATGAAGAAAGTAGCAACACCTACTAGCATCCAAGGACACTCTTCAATTTTATTTTTATGTATGAAAACAAGGTATATCAAAAAAGAAGTATTATCCAGAAGGTAAAGCCATGAGCCATAAAGACCATTGGGCAAATTAGTGCTTTATAGAGAGCAAAACCAGGGTCAAAAAAAAAAAAATTTCTTTACTACCAGGAGACAGCGTATTGCAGTTCTTGACAAGTATTATTTCATTACTAGAGGCCCGATGCATGAAAATTCGTGCAAGAGTAGGCCTTCCTTCCCCTGGCTGCTGGCACCGACTTCCCTCTGGCACCCGGGCTTTGCTCTGGTGGGACCCGGGCTTTGCTCTGGCAGCTGCTGGAAATATAATACTATATTTCCTCTGCTTCACTCCAGCCCTGGCTTTGTCCGGAATGACGCCAGAGGACGTTCGGTCTAATTAGCATATTACCCTTTTATTATTATAGATTGCTACAGACAAATGACTGTTTCTGTGGGTTTTTTTTCAGGATTTAGTTATAATTCCAGTACAGTACCTTGTTCCCTCATTGTACATTATACATGTGAGGGATCAGGAATGGGGTATAGTAGATATTGTATACTCAATAACAGATTCCTATACTTACAAAAGTCACCAAATAGGTATAAGGGATCCAGAGTTTGAGCTGGATGTGATTAAAATAAGGCCTCCAATAGGCAAAAAGGGAAATGTGTAGAGTATTCTTGGATTGTGGCATAGAATCCAAAATTTCCAGAATACATTCAATTACTGTTAATACTGTATTTCCTCTCTTTGCCATGGTTTAGTTCACTGTCCTTCAAGAAATCTTATTTCCTAAACTTATTTACAGCTAGGTGTTGCCATGTGAAGAAGTTTGAACTAATAGAGTGCCATTGGAAGTGACTGCTACAATTTCCAATTCCCTTTCTTAAAAATGAAGCTGTGTGTCCCGCGTCCCCCTACCTTTCTGTCAATAAATGACAATGATTTGATCCTTGGAATCAGAGATTAAATCCACATTTTGAGAAAAGCAAACCCAATAAACCCATCTAGATTCTGAATAACCTCATAAGAAAGAGTCCCTTCCACTTGGAAACCTCTGCACTATTAAGTCAGAGAGAAATAAACTTTATCTGATTTAAACCACCAGGATAAGACAGAAGATAGAGTCTCATAAACTCTATGTCACTCCTAGTCTGCCAATCCTCCCACAGGTGACAACTATACACTTTAGAAAAATTATAAAAATCGACTGCATAAAGACACTGCTGAGCGAAGCAAAGTGGATAATATTAGAGGGGCATTGAACCTTGGGAGAAAGTAATGATCAGTGAGTAGGTGAATTTCCTGTTATTTTGGCTTTTACTAATAGCTTACAAATTGTTCCCAGATGTCATCACGTGAAGAGACTAATAAGACATGTATGAAACCCACAGGTGCACTGACTTAAAGAATCATGGAACAGAATTTGGGGCAACCACAACTATAGAGAGAGTGGAGAGAAGCCCTAGGCATGAAAGAACCAAGAAGGAGGAGCTACAAATTCTGGGTAGGAAATCTTCCAAAACAGCTAGCTGACCCCTGAACTCTGAATGTGATGAGCAGAATTCTAGCATCCCAATTAAAGATAAAAAAATATTAACTGGGATTTTAGAATCTGGAGTTTGAGTTCAGACAAATCAATTGCCTGCTGAAATGTAAAAACACCAGCAACAAAAAAGCAGTACTTTTAAATAAATGTAAGATAATTCAGTCTTTACATCATATTATTTAAAATGTTAAGAACCCGCTTGAAGTTACCAATCATATGAAGAAACAAAAAAAAGGTGAAAATGGCAATTAATAGGGACTAACCTTCAGCAGCTACTATAACTCAGCTTAAGGGCATAAGCTAAAATATTTTTATAACAAATAAAAATGTAGGACACTTCAACAGAGAAATAGAAACTATAAAATTTCCAAGTGGAAATTGTGTAACTAAAAATGGCAAAATTGGAAAGAAAATTTAAAATAAAAGGATAGGCAAAAGAACAGATTTGAGATAGCAGAAGGAGTCAATGAAATAGATTAATAGAAATCACCTAATGTGGGGGAAAAAAAAGATTAAGAATATAGACAGAATCACTGGGTCCTTTTAGGGAATCTCTAACGGTCAAACACACATAATTGGAGGAGAGAAATTGGAGTAGCAAAATTATCTGAAGTCTGAATAAAACACAGTTTATTTTTCAAAATAATTGAAGACATCCATTTAAAAGTCAAGAAGCCCAGAGAATGGCAAGCAGAATAAACATTTTAAAAAGTCATGCCTAGCCCTAGCCAGTATGGTTCAGTGGACAGAGAGTTATCCTGCAGACTGAAGAATTCTGGGCTTGATTCCAGTCAAGGGCACATACCTTGGTTGCAGGCTGGACCCCCAGCCCTGGTCGGGGTGCAGGCGGAAGGCTACCAAACTATGTGTCTCTTTCACATCCATGTTTCTCTCTCTCTGTCTCTCCCCCTCCCTTCCACTCTCTCTAAAAATTAATGGAAACATATCCCCGGGTGAGGATTAACAAAAAAATAAAATAAAACAAAACAAAACACCAACAAACAAACAAAAACAAAAAAAGTCATGCCTAAACATAGCATAGTTGTGATTAAAACAAAACATAATGAAAACTTAAAAAAGAAGGGAAAAAAAGAGACACATAACATGTAGAATAATGGCAATGCAAATGATCTCTGACTTCTCATTAGAAATGATGAAATGGCATGTTTAAAGAACTGAAAGAAAAAAATCCCTAAAATCTAGAATTTTATATCCAATAAAACTGTTAAAAGTGAAACAAAGAATTATTGAGCTAGAGGAAGGCTAAGAGTATCTGATACCAGCAAATCTCCACTACAAGAAGCCCACAGTAAGTTCTTCAGGCTGAAAAGAAATAATAGCAGATGGAAATATGAACCTTTAGAAGAAAGGGATAGCAGTGGAAATGGTGTGCAAATGAAAATAATAAGTGTAATTACAAAATACTATTAATTTTTTCATTTGTTTAAAATATGTATGCCTATTTAACGCAAAGCTACCATTGTAATGAGTGACTTATAATGTCTGCTAAATACAGGGAGGGGCAAAAGGAGGTTTACAGTTGTGAATGCCTGAAACACAGAATTTATTCTTATATTATTTATTGTGTTATTTAGCATCCAAACAACTGTGAACCTACTTTTGCCTCACCCTGTGTACTATACATAAGTATATCATAAAGAGATTTCTATTTCAAGTTTCTTATATTTTCCTTGTAGTGTCATAACTTTATAAGTTAACAACTTTAAAAGTGAAAATTTAAAAATGTCTATTGCAGTCTCCAGCACAATGCATTAATTAGTCTAACAACAAAATTTCATGAACTGGTGGCTTAAAACAACAGAAATGTTTTGTCTCGTGTTTTGTTTTAGACCAGACATCAGAAATCAAGGTAGGGGGAGGATCTTTTCTTGCATTTTCTAGCTTCTGGTAGTCTTTGATATTCCTTCTTGATTGGTGGATAGCATTCTCCCTATGTCCTCACACCATCGTCTTCTCTCTGTGCATGTCTCCCTCTGTTCCCAAATTTCCCCTTTTTAAAATGTCTTATATCATTGGTTTGGGGCCTAATCTAATGATTTCATCTTAGCTTGATTATTTGCAAAGGCCCTATCATTAAAGAAGGTCAAATTTACAGGTATTAGGGTTAGGACTTCAACATCATTTTTTAAAAATATATTTTTATTGACTTCAGAAAGAGAGAGAGAGATAGAAACATCAATGATGAGAGAGAATCATTGATTGGCTGCCTTCTGCACGCCCCCTACTGGGGATCCAGCCAACAAACTGGGCATGTGCCCTTGATGGGAATCAAACCCGGGACCTTTCAGTCCGCAGGCCAATGCTCTGTCCGCTAAACCATACCAGCTAAGGCTTCAACATCATTTTGAAGGACTCAAATCAATACATTACAAATAACTACTAAAAAAATAATGCAGAGAGAAATATATATCTTCAAACAGAAATTTAGCATGTACCCTGAAAGTAATATAGAGAACTAGAGGCCCGGTGCACGGAATTAGTGCACCAGGCCTGGCCAGTGATCAGGACCAATAGGAATCTTCTTGCTGCTAGCCGGGGCCTCCCTTCCCTGGCTGCCAGCTGCTGGCCTGGGCCTTCCTTCATTCCTCACTGCCCCCTGGTGGTCAGCGCATGTCATAGTGAGCAATCAATCTCCCACTCGAACTCCCGTGGAGACAATTTGCATATTAGGCTTTTATATATATATATAGATAGATAGATAGATAGATAGATAGATAGATTACTATTGTCATTCCCATTTTCCTGATGAAAATCCTGAGGTTTGGCCAAATTAAATAGCCTACTTAAAGTCTAGCATCTATTAGGTGGGTCATACTCTTTGTGATTTTAAAATGGGCACTTTTACTCATTGCATTCTACATTTTGTTTCACTGAGATTCTGAGCAGGTAGCAAAAGGTCACAGCCCAGGCTAGGATTGAATGGAAACTAGAATACAGGAGTTTGGATTCTCAGGCCAGAGGTTTTTCCACAGTAGCAGTATGCTTCCTCTCACTCTCTTAGTTTTCAGAGACCTATAACAATAAAGGTTCAAAGGGAGCTCATGCTTAACAAAGTTGATTACCTTTATTTTTAAAGGTGACAGTCACCATCAATATAATTCACGGGGACTTCTAGTAGGCTTTTGATACAATGCACATCAAAGGCTAATCCATAAGGTTAATGTAGAGGGGGTGGGTGGAGAAGTAGTCAATTGGATAAACATTTTACAATGGGAATAGTAATGGAGGGCAAGAGGTCTATAGAAAGTGGCCTTGGCTAGGTCATAAAGATTATTCAATGTCAAGCTTAATCTAACTCATGCATCAGTTACCAGGAAATGTAAAAGCAAAAAACATAAGCTTTTGCTGGGGACAATCAACAGGATTCTAATAAAACTCATATAAGGAAATTTTTTTAACCCTTCTTTAAAATGTTGGAGAACTGAGGCTCAAAAGAATTTAGTAAGATGACCAAGAAAGTTTCTTTAGTTAGTAAGCGATAAATAGAAAAACCAGAATTTAAATTTAGGTCTTGTTAACTCCAGAGCCCTGGCTCTACACATGATTCCATCTTAATTTTTGACATCCTAGTTTCTTAAAGGGAGCACCCTTTCCTTTCATGCCAGGCACTGTGTATGACTCCCCATGGAGACAACCCCCTCTATGTCTTCTAGTGTGACCCACTGAAAAGATATACAGGGTGGAGCAAAAGTAGGTTTATAGTTGTTCCTATGGAAAGTAATACAGTAATTAATAAATTGCATATTCACAACTGTAAACCTACTTTTGCCTCACCCTGCATTCACTTCTTTGAAAACTTCCTAAACTTTACAAGAAGAGAAGATCAAATGAAGTGAAATTCTGTGAGGGTCATTAGGCAAAGTGGCAGGAAGAAAAAACCGTATCCATGTCATAGGAAGACCCTTTTACATCAGCCCCTTCAAAGTTAGGATTCAGGAGCCCTGATTCCTCATTTTGACTCTGTAATTAACTTATGGATTAACTAGAACCTTGTTCTTTCCTTTTCTAGTTCTCAATTTCTGCACTTTTAAGGGTAGGGCATGACTCAGATCATCTCTAAGGGCCCTTGCAGCTCTCAAGTTTTAGGATTCTGTGATCATACTAGTATGTTTCTAGAAATAAATAATAATAATAAAAAACTTTCTGCTGAGAAAAGAGAGGAGTGTCTTAGATAAGCAAACACTTTGTTATTATCAGAAACATAACCATTTTGTTATTCAGTTATATGCATGTTTCCATGTGTTTCTGAAGAACAGTTCAGACTTTGGCCATATGTGGCTGCACCCACAATTCCTGACGTCTGTCTTTCTGATTTCTATATGCCCATCTACTTTCCACCTAAGGGCATAATTTCTAATTGAAAAAAATAACTAACTCAGGATGGTAAAGAGGACAGAGAGTCTGTGGTTGTGCCAGGTATAGGAGAGTCAAATGGTAGCCCTTGAGATAAGTCATAAATAAGGACACTATTATGAAAGATTTTAGGGACAAACAAGCCCTTTTTCTAACAAGTAATTGTCCTGTGTGACCCAGCATGTCTCCATGGCATGTAAGTGTGAAAGTCTCCTGGGATGGAGATAGGGGGTTCCATGCTTGGGCACCACTGATTATTGGTATCTTCTTTGTCAACTTTTCTATAGTTCTTTGTTAATATTTTTTATTTAAAAAAGAAAATGTATCCATTTGAATCACATCCCCCTAATCCAAGATTTGTCCTCTGATAGTTTTATGGTTCGCTCTTTACTTTGTCTACTGGGAAACTCAAAGTGGAATTTTAGACTCCTTATGTATGCCTTTCCTTAGCCAATTTAGCAGCCTCAATGAAAAACAAAATGCAAGGAACACAGCTTAGTGGTTTAAACGCATTAAAAGTTCAACCTCTCATGTAGAAGTTGTCATAGGTAGGCTGTCCGGGACTGAGATAGGAGGTCCTTGCAGTCCTCAGGGACTCTGGTCCCTCCAGCTCACACTGGGTCCTGCGTGGTTTGTGGTGGAGTGAGCCCAATCCTCAGGGACCCAGAGGACTCCTAAACTATAACATCACACCTCTGCTTCAGGAGACAGTAATAGAAAAGAGTGGTGTGCCCGTTGGGGCAGACAACCACAAGTCTTTGTCCTGGCAGGGTTTCAGAGTTGTCTTTTAAGTTATAAGCCATACACACACTAGCACTGTCTGCCCTTTCCACTTTTTCTCACTTTCCAGATACACTGAAGAATTTGAAATGCGTTCATTTATTTCTAAATCCAGAGTGTGAAAGAGTCTAAACTGGAAAACAAATGTCACCCTCAGAGTAGGTGATAGCTATAGAGAGGTGAGAACTCGTTTTCTGAGTTACTCGCTGGCTCTTTAATTATAGCGGTGTAAAAGGGGTACAGCTAGTGCCACCAATGGGCCTTTTGATTCCTTCGGATCCTCCACTGGAAGGAATCATTTGTTCACATCCTAGCTCATTCTCTTCTTGCCTAATATGATTATAATAAAGGATACAGTCCATATATGTAATTAATTGTAGAAACACACAGCTCAGTCATGTTTTTGTTTTTATTATGAAGAAAATGGGACCCAGAGAGCTGAAGAGATATATTAAAGGTCACAAAACAAATTAAAGGCCAATATTGGCATATGCCACCCATTCATTATACTCGAGCATAGGAATGTAGGATTGAGATAGCTGTTTGACCCTAAAATCGTATTTCTGGGGTCAAGTCCTTCTCTTCCACTTCCTTGTTGTGTGCTTTTGGGAAAGCCATTTCAATTATTTGTACCTCATTTTTTTTCCCTCTCTGTAAGATGATAATAATACTAATAGTACCAATATCAAAGGGTTTTTGGTGAAAATGAAATGAGATCATTTGTGTAAAGCATTTAGCACTGTGGTTGGCTTATAGTTACTGCTTAATACATTTTAGCTAAGACTCAAGAAATGGCAGAGACTAGTAAATAATTTGTCATTGGACAAATGAATACAATATGTGGCAAGGACTTCACCCCAAGTTTAGAAGAGGCGGCAATCCCTGTGCACTCAGAGATATGGGAAGCACGCATGGAGGATTCCGCCTGATTTCACTGGCCGAATGTGCTTGCTTAGTAGCATTTTTTAAAAACTGCTGTCCAAGCTGTTAGCAGGAATTGAAAGATACAGTGATGGTTAGAGGGCCTATTTAGCAGGAGCAGAAAAATGCATTGGGAGTGAATCATTTGTCTGGACACAGAAGGCTGAGTCAGGGAGAATAGACTGTCACGTAGGCAGGTTGGGCCAGAGCCAGGAACACTGGGCAATGATGGCTCTGAGGGACCATTCCAGGCCAGGCATTAACACGCTATCCATACCCCCTTACCATGACCCTGTTCAGGGATTTGCAAGTGGTCCCTCAGTTAGAATTCCAGGGAGGAGAGCCGAGGCTGGGAAATGAAGGAAAAAGCCAGCTTGCCACCCACTGAATTACTAATGGCATTCTGGGTTTCCTGTCCAACAAGCTCTGTATGATAGGGGGAAATACTGATTAAATATGAGGAAAAATATGCTAAAACTCAGGACTCTTTAAAGACAGAGAAACCTCTTGCAGGTAGGGTGAGTTCTCCAATACTAGGGGTGTTCAAATAGACAATGTGCAATTACACTCAAGGTAAAAGATAGTACAGATTTGTCCACTAAGGAGAAGCCCTAATTTGATGACCTCCAACCCAACAACTCCACCATTTTATATTCTGGGTTGAATTGAGAGCCACTAATTACACATTAGCTTTCCTGGCTGAAAAGTGTAAAGATTGTGGCTGAAGTCAATGTAAAAATAATAATAATGATAATTAATAAATACATAGTTGCTAAGAACCTGTGGTAGACAGTGTCTTAGGTATTATGGAAGATAGAGACTTGCATTAAGCATGGTCACTGTCCTCAGGGCTTACAGCGAGGGTAGGTGGGAGAGAGTATTTTTACACCATTAGACTGTTCATTCTTTCTTTCCATCTGAAGGCAAATGTCATTTACTGGCAGCTATATTCCAAGCTCCTTTCTAGGTCCGCAGAGATGAAAACAATGATTAAACTCGGGCACTGGTCTCAGAGGAAGGACAGCTACAACAGGTTTGGGAGGTCAAGAGCTATTTCTTGAAGGGTATCCATTCAAGTGAGGAGAATAGGCGTAGAAGAGAACCTTTCACATTAAGGCCATGTTGTGGTCCAAAAGGGAGGGGGAGGGTGGCTTTAAGAATCTGAAGGAAGTTTGATATCTGGGTAAGGGAAGGGAGGACAAGGGATGCAGATGGATTCAACAGGCAAATCAGGGTGGGTTTTCTAAAACCATATTAAAGGCTCTGGGCTTTATTGTGAGAGTGATGGAGATTCACTAGTGAGCTTTCAGCAGAGGAATGGCATCATCAGATCGATGCTTTGTAAAGATCATCCCAGCTGCCAGGTGTGGAGTGGATTGGAGAAGGGAGATTCTTTGCAAGCTGTTCAAATAGTCAAGGTGGCAAGAAGCTATAACTTGGAGGCTAAGATGAGGTTGTAGCATCTGCTGATATGTTTACATCCTACTTCTTCTCTTGCTAGCTGTGTGGCTTTGGGAAAGCTACTTAAACTTGCTAAGCTCATGCCCCTTCATCCAGAAAATACAGATAATAAAAGTACCTGCATTATGAGATTATCACATCAAAAAAATCAGGCATATCATGTGTTGAGTATAGTGATTGCTACATAGTAAGTTGTCAGTAAATAATATCCATCATTACTCTTTTTCTTCTTATTGTTATGAAGTGTGGGTGATGGTGAACTGGGTATTGAGTGCATTATTACAGAGATACTTCAGAAACTGGAAATTAGGTGGTGGTGGTAGTTAGGAAAAGGCATATTTAGTTAAGAGTTCACAACTTGCCAGGACACATGGAGGCATGTAGCCACACTCATGTGATATCCTACATACACATGGAATATCACACATTCACATGTAATCTCTCTCTTTCTCTCTCTCACACACAGCTTCCTGTGGACTGAAGTAGTAAAAAAAATGAACCAGTGGAGCTTCCTTTGTTCTAAATCCAAATGCTCCTGGGAACAGGGTTACTGCATATACATTAACACACACACACACACACACACACACACACACAACACACACACACACAAACACACAGGACCCGTGATGATGTGGGGAGCTGGGAAGGTCGTCTGAAGGGGAGGAATAGAGGAAATATTCCTAGGAGTGCAGAGGGAGAGCCTCAGGAATCCAGATCCACAGCTACCTCTGTTCTAGAGCCCTAGCCGGCATGGACTGAACTTCTCTCATGTGTACATCAGAATGTGTGAAGCTATGACAATAGCAGAGAAAGTATGAAACATGTCTATTCTAATCTTGCAAACTCACTGTGTGACACAGAACTGGGCACATGACACCCCATACATGATTTTTCACTAGATGTTTGTATTTTACATCCTATGTGAAGACCAACACATATGCCAAACACCATGGAAGACATCATCATTAGAAGTAAATTCTCTTTCAATAACTTACAATTGCAGAGATGGGAAATGTTCTTTCAAAGGCATCGTTTGCCTGAAAGATGAGAAACTCCAGGCCGACTCAGGCTTAATGTTATGCTGTGTAACTAACTAGGTGTGCTGAACTGGTGAGTGACTTATCTTCTCTCGTTTCCAGTTATCCTGAATACAAAAGAAGGGGTCAAGCCAGGTGATGGGGAACTCCTTAACAGTGCCTTGAAACGGTAACATTTTGTGAACTGAACTAAAGTTCCTACCCTGTGTGGAAGTTTCCCTGGCCCTACAAAGAATTCCTGTGGGTTTTGAGTTCCGTCGAAACCTCTTCTAAAGGAAGTGTGCATTTCCCCTACGTATAGAATTTGGTGATGGGCAGGTTGCCCGAAAAGATATTTCACTGCAATTAGTTTCCTTTACTCCCTGACAGAAGGTTTTAGAGCCCACGGCAACTTTCACCAGGATAAAAATACCCTGCACTGTCAGTAGAAGATAATCTTATATAACACACACTGATTTTCTTCCCCCGTTTTGCAAAAGCGCAGAGGAACGGTGTGGTTTGCTGACATTCCCAAGCAGGTCATCACGCATTAATGCTTTACTCCGTTGTCTGTTATAAGCAGAACATTGCTGATTTCAACTATTCTCAGGGTAAGGTGCTGAAGAGAATACTAGGTCAAGGGTAAAGATTATTCTCATTTTTTATTTATTGATAGTATTCCTTTTAAAAATATTTTTTAAAATAATGAAATATTTTATGAAAACAGAGGTTCTCAAGTAAGGTTGATTTCGCTTACCCTCTCCCCCACCAGGGGATACTGGACAGTGTCTGGAGACATATTTCATTGTCACCTATGGGGAAATTCTACTTGTATCTAGTGGGTATAAGTTGGGAAGGCTGCTAAACATTTATTAAGGCACAAGACACCCCCACCCAAGGGATTATCATACCCCAAATTTCAAGTTGAAAAACTGTGTATTCCAATTATAAACTATATATGAATGTTTTGTAACATAACAGTTGATTTTATTTTCTATGATTCTTGTTTTTTTAAATAAATATGAATTGTATATTACAATCATGGTTTACATATAATTTAGCATTCTCATCTTTTTATTAATACAACATAATAAACATTTTCACATTTATGTTTAAGTCTTCCTAATTACCATTTTAATGGCAGCGAAAGAACCTATTGTGTTGATGTACCACAATATACAATACCATTATCCTACTGCTGATCATTTAAGCTGTTTCCAACTCATCCCCTTACTGTAAATAATTTTTCATAATAAATTTTCAGGGAAGCAAATTACTCTGTCAACATTATGATTATTTTAAGGCTTCAGCTTTCATAGTTAATATTGAAAGCTGAGATTTATTTTGAATGATTTGACCATAGACACTTAAAAGTATTTTGCAATATGTAAATGTCTCAAATTAACATGTTGTACACAGTGTTATATGTCAACTACATCTCAGTAAAGCTAGAAAAAAAAAGCTTTAAATTAAAAATAAAAATCACTAAGTGTCCCTTTTAAAAAAAAATAATAATGATTGGCTATGGCATGACTCAAATTTAGTTATTTAATTCTTGTTTTTCTCATTAAAAATACAATTTGGAAGAATAAAACCCCAAAGCATGAATAAAGTACTTTTTTTTAATTTCTAGGAATGCATTTATTTTCCAACCAAAATGAGAGGTAACTCCAAGCCTTCATTCCCACCTCCATAATTTTCCAAAAAAACATACATTTTATGAAATTCAGTGGAGAATCGGGACTAATCTCAATAATGCACAACACATTTCAAATACCCCCCTAGTTTTGTTCCTAGTCCTCAAGGAATGAAAAAAAAGGTGGGGTGGGGGGGAAATGAAAACCACCCTGCTGCCCTGTTGGAAGTAAATGATGAAAATGGTTTATGGTCAGAAATCCATTTTTCTCAAAAACTATCTTTTTTTTTTGCAACAAGTAACTTTTTGATGCTCTAACATTGTATTATCTCAAGTCTTCCTACCACACTCTAACCTCCACCATCTGAGTCTGGAAATTAGTAAATTATTCCTTTCCCTCTAACCATACTTTCTCCCTTGTTGAAAGGAAGAGCCAAATACGCAGTGATTTGAGGAATGCTGGAGCACACAGAGTTAGGGAGGGCTGAAGAAACAATGACAAGGTGAACAGTGAACTACCTAGGCAGGCTGTGGAGGGCAGCCCAGAGAAGTGGACTTCAGATGGGTTCCTGTATGCTAAGGAGGAGCTTATCCTATGAGCAGTATAAGGCAGATGGGCTCTCAGTGGGGGAAAGTTCGCAGACGATTGAATGGGCATTTGCAAATCTAGTTTATCTTTCACCATTCAGCACCAAGTGCTCTCTTTCCTCATCCTCCAAGTACGCAGTGACTGCTCCTGTTAACACACAGGACCCCTAAGAGTGTCCCTTTTGTGACATGCTTCATTATCTACATTTATTTTATTACAAACAACAATATTTGTTTTTTCTTCAGGACAGCTGATACAATGTATTAAAGGTAGTAGCTGCCCATTGAGTAGTCTGAAATAAATGAGTAAAAATTTACCAAAGATTACAATTAAAGAAAGGCCAGGGATGCTGACCTTTCAGTTATGCAGATTATGTTTGCAGAGACAAGATTTGTTTTGACGGTGACTGAGAGTAAAGCATTCTGATTCCTATAGTTCCCAATGTCACATAGAAATTTGAAATCTGTGTGCTTAAGAACAAAGATAGAGAAAAAAAGAAGTGAAAATAGAAAAAGGTTCAATAAAAAGGAATGAATGAAGAAGAGGAACATGAAAGGATATAGGCTGCATTAATTAATCTATTGCCCTAGAACAGTGGTCGGCAAACTCATTAGTCAACAGAGCCAACTATCAACAGTACAACGATTGAAATTTCTTTTGAGAGCCAAATTTTTTAAACTTAAACTATATGGGTAGGTACATTGTTATTAACTTAATTAGGGTACCCCTTCAATCGTACTGTATGTGCGCACCCGCACGTGGTATTTTGTGGAATAGCCACACTCAAGGGGCCATGTGGCTCGCGAGCCGCGGTTTGCCGACAACCACTGCCCTAGAACAAGTTACTCCGAATTTTAGTGGCTTAAAATAATAAACAGTACCTCAGAGGTCCTGTGGATCAGGAATCCAGGTGGGCTTAGCTAGGTCCTCTGGCATAAGGGTTTCTCAGGGGGCTCCAATCACAATGCAAAGAGAGGGCATCATTTATCTCAAGACTCAAGTGGGGCAGGATCTTCTTCCAAGATCACCCCCGTGGCTGCTGGAAGGTCTCCGGTCTCCAGCTGTAGGCTGGGCAACAGTTTCTTGCCCCATGCACCTTTTCCTAGGCAGAGGGATGCCTTCCAGAGAGAGATGAGGAAAAGCAAGATAGAAGTCATATTCTTGTTATAACATCAAGTTAGAAATGACATTCCATCACTTTTACCCATTAATAGTCTATTTGTCAGAAGTGAGTTGTTAGGCCCAGCATATGCTCCAGGGGAAGGGAATATGTGTATGATGGCATGACCACACGGTGATGTTCTATTTTAGAGGCTGCTTATCATGTGGGTCCACAAAGGAAAACGAAAAAGCTGATTGTGAGATTGGTTACAGAAATAAAGAGAAGAAAAAAAGAAGCTGGGGGAAAGAAACAACTAAAAGAAAAGGAAGAGAAGATGGTGGTGTAAACATTGAAAAATGGGAGGGAAATGTGAAAAGCAGGAGTCTTCACCCACACCCTTTCCAGTTTAAGCCTTTTTTCCCTCCTGCAGTTGCCCTGATGAGGGAAACACATCTCTCTAGAGAAGCGGTCTTCAGAGTAACCTGCCAAGAGGAACACAGGCCACCACACAGGACACAAACTGCTTTTTTATATGCCCCATCACGGCTCCCTGTCTCATTGGGCCTGGAACAACCTTTTAAAAAAGAAGTTTTGATCTGTAGCCTGGGGAAGAAACGTGCTTCAAAATTCGTGACCTTTTCCAATGTTCCTGGGGACCAACAGTGTTTAGAGAAGTGAAAAATTCAATTTCTCTTCTCGGCGTGTCATTCAGACTTGGAAAAGAATAGAGAGACAGAGAGGTCACTGCGAATACCCCCATAGTTTTGCTCCAAGTCTCTAAGGGATGGGAAAAATTGGGAATAGAAACCACCACTGTCTTATGCTGAACGGACATAACAGGGTGATCTTTAGACAGGAATGGGTAGATCCTCAACAGCAGTCTTGTGATTTTTTTTCAACAAACAACCTTTTAGCTATTCTAGCATTGCATTATTAGAACTCATCTGTATCTCCTTGTATTTAAAGTGTTATGTAATTTTTTATGCTTATCCCAAACCAAAAGGAAATAGAGCAATCCAAAACCTCCATCTCATTTCAGAATTCATCCCCTATCACTAGACAACAACATACCAGGGACAAAGCTAATTTCCTGTCTATTCATCGTTTTAAGAAGAAAACTATGGATTTACTAGATATTTGTATCAGAAAGGCTGATGGTGGACTCTCCTCCACACAGTTTCCTATGTTTTCACAGGTTTATGCCAGTATTTTTAAAACCAATGATCAGCTAACATCTTTTGCACATAAGCGTCTTTCACTGTTTACAATTTCTTCCAGAAAGCATTTTCTGTCCGATAGCTATGTTTTGTCATTTAAGGATTAGCGTAGTATTTCCTTTACAAAACCTTTCTGGCCCATGCCCCACACTCGATCATACTGAGTTTCCTGAACCTCCTATACTGGAAACCAGGGCACACCAATCACAACTTATAGTAGTGCATCTAATTATTATATGTTGAAAGCAGAAGCTGTGCCTTTCATCTGTAAATCACTGGCACTTAGCTTATTGCCTTACTCATAATATACTCTCATTAATATTTGTTGAATAAGTGAGTGAACAGAAATCAGATATATAACTAGGTTTTAAAACTAATCTAGGGAGAAAAAAACCCTTGTCTTTCCCAGGATTCCTTTGCAAAGGACCAAAACCTGCCATAGTGGCAATGCCCAGGTGTACTATCTACCCATTGGGCTATTTATTAGAAAACGGAACTAGTCCTAGTTTACACTCAAGGGGAAGGAATTACACAAGTACATCAAAACCTCAGAGCTGGCAGTGGATAGCTGATCCCATCTGAGGCAATTGCATTATGTCCCAGGGGAAATGCAAATATAGTCTCAGAGACCCTACCATGTCTCTACTGAATATTTGAACTGAACAGTCAGTCACATGGAGCCCAAGCTGAGGCTCTTGCCAGGTGATTTTGAAGGTGTGAGACTTGTCTTGGCTTCAGAGAAACCTTAAATGCATGCGACGGCTTGGCATGCACACACAATACTAGAGCAGCAGGAAAAATCCAGTAGAAAAGTGTTCAGTAAGGAAGGCTCCTGAGAGGACATCGAGTCCTTCACTGACTTTCATGGGCCTACGGAGCTGCTTCCCAGAGCGAGAAACTGAGGGGGAAATTCCCAGAGGGACAGTGATTCTCCTGATGTTCAGATCAAAAGTAAAAGAAACCCAACTCTTTCCCTTACTAACCATGGTAGTATGTGTAGGGTCTAGGAACTGTTTTGTAAGCAGAATCTCAGGTTTGAATACTGGCTTTGCTATTTGCAAATGTTCGTATGCAAATGTGGGCACATATTAAAATCACTATGAACCTCCATTTTCTTGTCTCTACTTGCAAATTTCTTGTAAGTATCAATCAACTAGTATTCATAACACATTTAGATTCTGGCAAATAATACTTGCTCCATTAATGTTAGCTATTGTTCTTACTATTATCATTATTGCTGTTTCGGCTCCTTGTGACTGTGGTCATATATTAGATACTTTTATTAAGACACAAATGAGTCAATAAATGGCTCATTGATGTTACCTGTTCTGTGATGTCCTCCTGAGCTTTCTTCCTCCTCATACTTTGTAAAACCCTCTGTTATAGAGCAAATGGCCTTTGTTTAGACACCTGTAGCTTCTTCGAATTATGTGCTGGTTAGAGTAAGGACTGTATTTTCTTCTTTAATTACTATAGGACTAACCAGGGGCCTAACAGATGTTCTGAAGTAGATTGTTTCTGCTTGTGAATGAAGGCTGATATTGTGATTATATTGGGAAAGGCCTAATAAAGTATGTTGGGACAAAAAAATAAAAATAAAAAAAGCACATAATAGCTTCAGTAACAGAGCTCATTGGAACACTTCTAAACTGCACATTTTATATCATCCTCTTTATCATTATCATTGTCATCATCATCATCATCATCATCATCATCACTGATAAGATGTTTTGAGAATTTAGTATATGGAAAGTATCGTTATTAATTCACCACAAGTTGGGTTGTAGGAATCGGTATCTCCCCCACTAAAAATGAGAAAGCATAGTATCAGAGAGTTTCCCTAAGTAAGCTAGTAATTATCTGTGGTAAAATTAAAACCTATACATTGTTTTTATTTCAAAATTGAGGTTCTTAACTATCATACCATGTTGTCTGTAATCTATTTTTCTATTCACCCATTTATTCAGCCGATCATTTATCCAATACCACATATGCACTTAGTATGTGGCAGGACTGTCCTAAGATAAAGTTTGTTATCATTCCATCTTGCATGCAAGTGAGTAGTTTGCAGAGAGACAGCATGAGATACTCCCTGGGTGGTTGTGCCTGGGTATACACATTTTACCCACAATCCTCCCCCATGCCTCTATCCATCCCATTCCCTATATTCTCATTTTTTCCCTTTATGAATGGGGGAAAAAAGAAAGAAAGGAAGGAACCAAATAGCCCCGTTAATTTTCTTAGTGAGAGCCAAGTTTTCTTGGCTCTGAAGGACTTGCCCTCCCGACTCAATGCACCATGTACCAAAGGTAATTAGGGCAACTTATTTAAAACTTACGATCTAATTAGTGGCTTTTAATGGTAGTTAATTACACAGAGAGCAACAAAGCAGTTACATTTCCAACCTAGCTTTTTCCCAGGCTGAGACAGGAGCAGGTATTTATTTGGCGTCATAAAGGAGAGGGGACACTAATTACACAGAATTGTGACTGGTAATTATGAGCAATGTGGTTTTACTTATCTGACAATTACAGGGACTTTGCAAAATCTTTGACCTGGGAGACTTGAAAAGGGGACAGAGAAGGGATTAAATGCGACAGTGTGCCCAGGCATATTTTAAAAATCATCCAGGTGACTGGAAGTTGGAATGGCCAGGTAAGAACAAGAGAGAGAAGTGCTCTCATTTCTATTAGAGAGGTAATATATGGCACTCTGGAATATGGAATATAAATAATAGAAGATTACATTAATGAATGAAAACTCTAATTCAAATACCAGCTTCATCACTTACTAGGTTGGCAGAAAAGTACCTAGTCACTCGGAGCCTCCGTTTTCTAAAATTAATATTTGCCTCGAATCTCTCTTGGAGACATGAACTCATTTCCCCCTTAACTGTCTACTACAGGAGTGAATATACTAGTAGCAGATTTAGAGAGAAATGATACCTTCTGTCTCTCCTTAAGAGTCTTCAAATTTAGTAAGAGGGACAAATATACAAGTAAATAATATTAACAGCACATTTTAGGTTCTAGAGATAATATTCTGAGATCATGAGAAAGTTACTTAATAGTATAAGCTATTATTATGTTATTATAAACAATTATGATGATAGTTGCCCCAATTATACCATAATTCAATTTTGATAAACATGCATTGAGAATTTAGTATATGCTGGGCACTCCAGCTGCCTGCCTGCCTATGGAAGCCTCTATAAAGTAGGACCTCAGCCAGAAGGTGAAGGGTGCTTTTGGCAATTCCAGCATCCCTGTCCTTTATATAAGTCTCCCAATTCTTCAGTGTATCCTCTCTATAGGGGCTGGGCTTTGGAGTCAGACAGATCTGGGTTCAAATCCAGGTCCACCCTTTTGTAGTTCTGTAATACCAGGAGACTCAATCTTCTCCTTGTCAAAATGCCAGTGATACAGTAATACTTTTTGGAAGGACCAAATGTTCCCATCTGATTTCGAATCCACTCAATCTACCCTTTATGGAGATGTTCCAATCAAATTACCCCCAACGAAATATCCATGTCTGTAAGTTGTAAATTCTAGGTCTGGAGGCAATATAGTTCATGAGAAGATGAGAGTTTCTGGACTCAAACAACCTGGATAGGTTCTCTTGACTAATGTACTCTTTTCTACCTCTTGACTTCTTTGGGTTGGGTATATACCCTTATATCACTGAAAAGACATACTTAACTCTTCTCTGTGGCACTTCCAGGTTTTATTTGAATATAACATTAAATTTTGATTTTTTTAATACATGCAGCATAGTGTATGGAAATAGCACAACACAGGGAAATAGTTCCAAATTGAGACTCCCATGATTTGGGTTCCTACCCCATTGTAGTCACATAATGTGTGATAATAGGTGAGTTGTTACATGTTTCTATTGCAGTGTTGGTGGGAGGAGAGGGGGACTCCAAGGTCCCTTTAATCATTAATAATTGATGGTTCTAAAAAGATTTTATTTTCACTTTCTTCCCCCACTCCCTCTCTAGAGAACATGAAAACAGAGTTTGCTCTGCCATCCCATCCCTCAGAATAGTAGTCATCCTAAAAATATTTTTTGAGAAAATAGATATTACATGCTAGAATATTTTGCAGGAGGGTTGTAAAAAATGAAGGCATGTTTTTTCCCCAAGTTCTTTATTTTTTATTTTCTACTTCATCAGTGAGATAATAAGACCAAGAAACTTGCCCTAGCTCCTGCTGCTAAGCGGTTAGAGCATCAGCCTGTGGACCAAAGTGTCACAGGTTCCATTCAGGTACCTGAGTTGCAGGTTCCATCCTGGCCCTGGTAGGGGCAACTGTGGGCATGTGTGGGAGGCAACCATTTGATGTGTTTCCCTCACATTGATCTCTCTCTCTCTCTCTCTCTCTCTCTCTCTCTCTCTCTCTCTCTCTCTCTCTCTCTCCCCCCTCCTCCCTGCCTTCCACTTTCTGAAAAGCAATTGGAAAAATGTCTTCAGGTGAGGGGGTGAGGATTAATAACAAACAAAATAAGCAAACAAAAAATACTAAGACCTGTGTCATGAACTGACTTTGTATCCTGCTTAGCGCCTTACAGTTGTGAGCACGTGATCTGTCCTGGCTGAATTGTCCGTCACCTCCCTGTGAATGTGGTTATTAATAGTGAAGAAGCATAAAAAGACTCCTTTGATCCTAAGGAAAAAAGAGTTAAATGTGTACATAAAAGATTTTGCTTTAACTGTTATTTTTTACTCTTACACCTCTGTAACCTACATTTTCCTACTTTTTTAAAATATATTTTTTATTGATTTCAGAGAGGAAGGGAGAGGGAGTGATAGAAACATCAATGATGAGAGAGAATCATTGATTGGCTGCCTCCTGCATGCCCCCCACTGGGGATCCAGCCCACAACCCGGGTATGGGCCCTTGACTGGAATCTAACCTGCGACCCTTCTGTCCGCAGGCCAACACTCAATCCACTGTGCCAAACCAGTTAGGGCTGTAACTTACATTTTCTATAGCTTTCTACCTCTAAGATGCAAACTCGGGATAAAGGGAACAATTCCACAAGCTGGCTAAAGACTGTTCATGGTTAAGACAGTGCACCTGTGGGGCGGTGGCGGAGGGGGGAGGGAGGGGGAGGGGAGGGCGTCCAGGAGGTAAAGGAGCATGCGCGCTGGCTCTAGGCCCAGCTCCCACTAAATCAAGGCAGCAACTCACTTAACCTCTGACTTGAGGCACTGGCTGCGCCCTTGCAGGGCACCGGCCCAATAAGTGTCTCAATTTATGTTCCCAGGCAAAGCTTACTCCTCTTAGGGTAATTCAAAATGCTACTTCCAGGCAATCGTTGTTCTTCATTTCTCCCTCCTTCTGCCCCTTCCCTTTTCCTTCTCATTGACCTATTTATTCAATATACTGTATACATATCATGTATCATTCATAGGCTAGACAGCTTATTAGTAATAGGGCCTCTGCCAGCCGAGTTATAATAGACAAAAATGCATGTTCTTAAGCAGTTTACAGCCTATTGGGGGATAAAGGGGGAGACCAACCATTTAGAAAAATGAATAAAATATGTTTTAGAAGGCAATGGATGCTACAGGGAAAAATGAAGCAGGAAAGGGGATCAGGAGTATGGGAACATGGCAATTCTAAGTGGGTGGTCAGAGAACACCTGAGTGGGGCCAATTAAGACCCCACAGAGATGAATGAAAGTAAATTAATCTGGGGGAAGAGCATTCCAGGTAGAGAGAGAACAGGTGTAAGGGATGCCATGTGTCTGGTATGCTTGAGGGACAGCAGGCAGGGCAGACTCATGCCTGCAGAGAGTAGACAAGTCCAGAGAGGTTGCAGAGGAGGTCAGAGAAACTGACAGTCAGATTATGCCTGGATTTGGGCTGTTAGCTTTTCCTTGGAGTGGAAAGGGAAGCCACCAGAGAGTTTGGGGAAGGGTGTCATATAATCTGATTTTTGTTTTAATTGGGTCACTCTGGCTGCTGTGAAAAGACCAAAGAGACTGTTTGGGGGACACTTGCAATATACTGCCTTAATCCAGACTAGCCACAGTGGTGGGTGGCACAGACCAGGACAGAAGCTGTAGAGATGATTGTGAGATGGTCAAATTTTGAATATATTTTGAAGATTTTCTTTTTACCTGTTATTAACCAGAGACTTGACTTTCTTCAGTTACTCAGCTACATGGGGTGCTACAAACTACTAAGTATTCAAGATGTGAAAATTAACAGGAAATTCCCCTCTTCTTAGGTGAGATAGCTATACCTATAGATTATAGCTTTGAACTGACCAAAAAGCCTGTTATGCTTTGTTTCCCATTCAACAGATATATATTTTTAATAACCTACCATGAGTTAGCCATATGAATCAGTGTCACAGTCTAATGGTAAAATAATTTGCAAAATAAGTTTAATTTTTATTAAATATATTACATGTAACTGATATCCAAACATACTGTATATCTAATTATAACTGCTCAGGACCCAGGTTACACTGATTCTTCCTTACCATTTAGCAAAGCATCGTAGCTATAGATCTAGTGCTACCCTAAGCATTGCACAGCCCGAACTGTCTTGATCCCAGAAACAGCTTCACCTGTCCCATCTTGACAATTGCTCTGAATACCCCCACCCCTGTCCCCTTATAGCCATTCTATCAGAGGTCCCTCCTACCCAAACCACATTTTCCCCAATGAGAGCATCTACTCAAGAAGTTCACGAGAGTCCATTAAGACCAACTCTGTGAATGCAAATCCAGTGATATATAAACACAGGATTTTAGGGTCTATATGTAGAGGGACCGAATATCGCAAATTTCTGATAACCTGGAGGTCACATAGTATTTGTGTCGCTCTGTATTCTTTACTATAAAGTAAAGGGGTCTGATTAACATATACACACTAAAGTGTAAGCAGTGCTGTTTGGGCATTCCTGGTATACTTAAACTTCAAAGGTGTCTGCATCATCAGTGTTAAATCCAGATGGAAAAAAAAAACAACAGTATTTCAGAATGTTAGGTGCCCTGGGGTAGATGTTTGGGGTGTTTTCTTAGGACTCCCCTAGGAAATTTGGCTTGGGTACAGCAGAGTCTTAAACAGGCCTTTGAACCGTACAAGCATGTCAAACTCGCGGCCAGCTGACCGCATGCCTCATTTGGCCGCGAGTTTGACATGCTTGATCTAGAACATCTTTTCCAATTTTCAGACAAGGCAATTAATCCAGAAGCAGGGGCGATGCTGACCGCAGTCACAAGATTAAGTGGCAGAGCTGGCATCTAACTCAGTTCTACTGACCTCTGTGTTGCCTTTCCCCTGTCATACTGTGCTGACCATACTCTTCCCATTCTAGCGGTCATACACTGAGTCCGGGGAGAGGAGATTCTCCCTTGTCCTCACTGTAATATATTTGTGTATTGGGGGGGGGGGGACCAAAATCTTGGTAAGTGAATACTGAAGTTTCACTTTGTATTTTCCCTACCAAACACATGGGAAATCAAGATAGTTAAAAATCATCCACTAATTTTCCCAGGATATTTCTGTTGGAACAGATATCTTTTGAAGCAAATAACTCTATTTTTAGATAAGCTCTAAATATATTTTTACCTTATTTTGTACCTAATAATTTTACTATTTTTAGAGAACTTTCTGATTTTCATCAAGATTTCTTTTCTTGGAAGCTCAGCTAATCTGATTCATGAAATATACATATATGCACCCAGGCAATACACACATATGTCGTAAGCTAATTCCAGCACGTCAAACATGCAAGAAGTTTCATCAAAAGGTTGATGGAACTTGGGGATTCAGCAGGGCTGAATCACATGTTATTGCCTGTTGGAAATGGCTGAGGGCATTTCCCCTAACCTGAAAAGGATGCATAAATGATTGCTTGCTGCCAGACAGCTGAGGGCATTTCAATTTACATGTTATTGCCTCCTACTGGCCAAACACCTGAACAGCCAAAGACAGTTCCCCCTGTATACCAAACTTGCCTTTGATATGTATATCTACTTTGCTTTAGGTAGGACAAATTGTGCTAATAAAGAGCAAGGGGTCCGGAGACTCAGGACTTGGTTTCTTTAGTTAAGTCTTCTCTGGCTCCCCAAAATGCCTTCTAAAATTATGTTTCATCTCTAGACCCTTTAATAATTTACTGTAGCCCTTCTCCAGATTCCTGAACCCTTCCAGATGCTGGACAAGACCCCCAGCACACATATAGGCATGCACATGTACACTTTTGTGTTCCAGTTACATGGACAAGTTTTAGACTCAGCATCTCAACATGACATTTTCAGGAAAGTTATTTTCCTGGAATTTGCAGATACACATTTGGAGAGCCAGAGAAACATTCCAAAATAGAATAATTATTAACAGATTAGACCAGTGTTTGGCAAACTCATTAGTCAACAGAGCCAAATATCAACAGTACAACGATAAAAATTTCTTTTGAGAGCCAAATTTTTAAAACTTAAACTTCTTCTAACACCACTTCTTCAAAATAGACTCGCCCAGGCCGTGGTATTTTGTGGAAGAGCCACACTCAAGGGTCCAAAGAGCCGCATGTGGCTCGCAAGCCACAGTTTGCCGACCACGGGATTAGACATACAGATTTTAAAATATATTTTATTGATTTTTACAGAGAGGAAGAGAGAGGGATAGAGAGTTAGAAACATCGATGAGAGAGAAACATCGATCAGCTGCCTCCTGCACACCCCACACTGGGGATGTGCCCGCAACCAAGGTACATGCCCTTGACCGGAATCGAACCTGGGACCTTTCAGTCCACAGGCCGACGCTCTATCCACTGAGCCAAACCGGTTTTGGCTAGACATATAGATTTTAAAGGGCTCGTACTTATATTTGCCATATTTCTAATATTATATTTTATACTTTCTCTATAGCTTATAAGAGCAACTTATTCTTGTCATTTTTAAAAGTAAACAATTATAAGTTAAATAAAGAAGGTAATTTTATGTATTTTATATAGATGTAGAAACTGTTAGAAAGTTAACTAGTGCCAAAACCGGTTTGGCTCAGTGGATAGAGCGTCGGCCTGTGGACTCAAGGGTCCCAGGTTCGATTCTGGTCAAGGGCATGTACCTTGGTTGCGGGCACATCCCCAGTAGGGGGTGTGCAAGAGGCAGCTGATCGATGTTTCTCTCTCATTGATGTTTCTAACTCTCTATCCCTCTCTCTTCCTCTCTATAAAAAACCAATAAAAAAAATATATTAAAAAAAAAAAGAAAGTTAACTAGTTAGCTTGTCTATGGTAATAGCTAATTTTGAGCAAAACTAAGAGTAGGTTTCACACATCCTCATATTTCTTTCTATATTCTGTTCACTTTTGTATATGCCAACGTTGTACTGATGTGTGATGTGAAGGGATGCTGGCTGTCCAGTTGAGGATAGAGCATAGTCTATGAGACTCCCTTAATATACCTTGGGAAGTCTTAGAGTAATAGGTTTGGCAAACATAACCAGCATTTTGAAGGTCATTAAGTTTATACCTATGCATTATAATTGATTCCTCTCCAAATCGTCAAAAACCTCAGCACTGCCTTACTTACTCATATCCATGGACTATCTACCTTGTGGTCTCCTGCTTTCTCTAGCAGCATCCGCCCCACTCCCCCACAAGACACATACACACATAATGTGGAATATATATCTAGTTGAAAATCAACCAAGTTGATAGTGACTCTACTACATTGCTTATCACATTTCTCTTCTGTTTGTGCATTGAGCCATGGGAAGGAGTTATAAAAACATTGTGTCAGGACAGGATGGGAACATTAAAGCCATCAATCATACTCTACAAATGTCAATGCTAAATCCTAGGGGGTTCAAATGACTTTCCCTGTGGTAAAATCGGAACTTGATTGAGGGATTCCTACTTTGACCCATGAGGGAGTAACAGCTATAGGATTTTCCCTCCTGCTCTAAACTACCAGAAAACTGGGCAAAAGATATGAAACAACTTTTTTTTCAGATATTGGACAAATAAGTGATATAGATTATGACACCTGAGAAGAAAAACCAATAAGGTATGATCTATGATCATCCATACTTTCTGAACAGAGGATATTTTCTGGCCAATATGCAAGCGTCTAGTGAGTCCATTGAGTTGAGGAGACAGAGATCAGAATTCAGGGAGATTGAAATGGCTAGAATTTTTAGGAAAGAATTTGGAGAGAGCTATACAAAGCAAAACTCAGTCTAGACCACTCTTTGAGTCTTGGCTGAATAGTATCTGCATAGATATAGGATTAAATACCAGAAAGTCACATGACAAGAGCGAACTGCCAGAAAAGGAACCCGAGAGCTGCAAGCTGAAAAAAATCTCTAAGATCATACATGGCTAGGAGTTATTTAACAGCCCCCCAGCTTGAATGGAGAAAATTCGGTGAACACAAAGACCATTCAGTAAAGACCCCAAGAAGGTCACACTTAGGTTGTAGAGTAATGACTGCTCTAAAAGATTCAAAATTATCAAGTTGATCCACAGATAAATTAGCCACTGCATCAAACTACATTCAACATATTTTAAAGAAAATAACAGAATTCAGCCCTCAGCAATGTAATATTTGCAATGTTTGGCAGGCAGTCAAAATTTACTAGATATGAAAATAAGCAGGAAAAAGTGACACAGGATGGGGGGGATAGTCAACAACAAAGACTCAGAATAGCAAGCAATGATGGAATTTGATGACAATAACTCTTAATTAGCTAGTACAAATTTTACACATATGCTCAAGGAATTAAATAAATATGTAGAAACAATAAAGAGAGAATCATTACCTGAAACAAAATATCAATATGACTTAACAACAGAAGACAAATCATTGAATTAAAAGACAGAGGAAGATAAATTATCTCAACCAAAGCACAAAGAGCTAAAAGGTTGAAAAAAATAAACAGCATCAATATTCCATAGAACAGTACCAAGCATGGCAGTTAAAATTCAATAAAGTTAAAGAAAGAGGAAGGAGGACAAAAATGATGAAGGAAATAATTAGTTCATGTTCATATTCAGCATAAATAACAAATCCATGAATCTCAAAACAAAAACAAATTTAAAAAACAACCACACACAACACAAATCAAACAAAACAACCAGGTTTTCTCCTAAAAAAACAAAGAGAACTATAACAAGGCAGATCACAATCAAATCATTGAAAATGAGCCCAACCAGCATGTTTCAGTGGTTGAGCATCAACCTATGAACCATGAGATCATGGTTCCATTCCTGGTCAGGGCATATGCCCAGGTTGTGAGCTGCAGGCTCAATCCCCAGTGGGGGCAGGTGCAGGAGGCAGCCAATCAATGATTCTCTCTCATCATTGATATTACTATCTCTCTCTCTCTCCCTTTCCCTTCCTCTCTGAAGTCAATAAAAAATATATGTTTAAAAATGTTGAAAACCAGTGATGAAGAAAAAAATTTCAAGAATGACAAAGGCAAAAAGACATATTAATAATAGAATAAAAGAATGTCTGAAAAATTATAGACTCCACAGAAAGAGCAATGGTATCTTTAAAGTCCTGAAAGAAAACAAAAATTGACCTAGAATTCCATATCTTATGAAAAAAAATGCTTCTTTCAATGAAAGCTACGAAAATTTGCCTGCAGCAAACATATTCTGAAAGAATTGTTAAAGGTAGTTCCTGAGACAGAAGAGAAAGGTAATCAGATGGGAAAATGGAACTATAAAAAGGAGTGAGAGGCACAGAAATGTTAAATAAAAAGATATTCAACTTAATTTTAAATATAATTAATTTTAAATCAAAATTAATAGTTTTATGAGGTTTATAATATATATAAACTGTGTGTTCTTATCACTTCTATTCAGCATGTATCAGCAGTCTAAACCTGAGGAATAAAAGAAGAAAAATGTTTAAAAGCTACTAGAACTATGAAGGGATTTGATCAAACAGCAGAATACAAAGTCAGCTCTAACATCAGAAGTATTTCTATACACTGGTAAAAATAATTGCAATTGAGAAAAATAACTGTTTTGCAATATCATGTAAAATTTTAAATAATTTGGAATTCATTTAATTAAACATATACAAGACCCATACAATAAAAACTATAAAATATCTCTAAGAGAATATAAAGTGGATTTTAATAAATAGAGATACACAATATTAACGGGTTGAAAGACTCAATACTACTAAGACATCCCAAATTTAACTATAATTTTCATGCAATCTCAATTAAAATCTCATCAGGGCTTTTTGTAGAAATTGACAAGCTAATTTAAATTTTTACATTAGAAATTAAAGACAAAGATAGCTCAAATAATAGAAGCTGAAAAAGATTTTAAGATTTAACACTATCATATTTTAAGGTTTATACTTAAATTACAATAAATAAAAGTGTGTGACATTCCCATAACCACAGATACAGAGATTAGATAAGGACAGAGACACACACACATATATGGTCAAGTGATTTTCTAAAAATTGCTGAGGCATTTAAATAAAGTATGTTACTTTCAGCAAATACTGCTCAAATTACTGGGTATTCCTATGGAAAAAAATAAATCTTAAGTTAGCCCTTACCTCATATCATATACAAAACAAAACAAAATAAAAAACTTAAAGTGGATTATAAATCTAAATATTACTAGCTTTTAGAAAAAAATCTTTCCAACTTATAGTAGTAAAAATACTTATAGATAAGACAAAATGCACAAACCAGAAAAGCACTGATAAATCAGACTTTATTAAAATTAAAACTTATTCAAAAGACACAATTAAGGACATGAAAATGAGGTACACACATTGTCCAATTACTAATATCATATTATATATAGAAAAACAACACTTACAATTTTATAAAATAAAAAAATAACCATTAAACATAATATAAAAGGATCTGAACACACTCTTCAAAAAAGTCAATATACCAATCTATAATAATAAAAACGTAATATGCTAATTAGACGGGACATCCTTCCAGACGACCTTCCAGGTGAAGCCAGGGCTGTGAGGGCTGAGGCAGAGGCAGCCACCACCATGGCAGGGGCCAAGCCCCTTGCACAAATTTTGTGCATCGGGCCTCTAGCCGACAAATACAATGTTTTAACATTGTTAGTCATCATAGAAATGTACATTAAAAACACTCGACACTCACTAGAATGGCTCCATTATAAACACTGACAACATCTAATGTTCCTAAGGATGTGGAACAACTGGAATTTTTATCCATTGCTAGTGGGAATTCAAAATGGTGCATCCCTTTTGCAAAACAGTTTGTTTCCTATCTAAGTTAAACACATACATAACACATAGTACAGCACCACTTCTAGGTATTTACCTGAGAAAAATTAAAATATATGTCTCCACAAAACTTTTATGTAAATGTTCATGGCGTTTTTATTCCTAATATCCCCACAGCAGAAACAGTGCAAAGGTCCATCAACAGGTGAATGGATACACAAACTCTGGCACAGTTTCTCAGGAAGTACCACTCCGCATGACACATTCGATGTTCATCCATACTGCTGTGGGTTCATTGCTTTTTATTGCTAAGTGAAAAGAGCCTGACACAAAGACTATATACTGATGGATACATTCTAGAAAAGGCACAACTACTGTGACAGAAACCACATCAGAATATCCTGCTATTGGGGAAATGGACAGAAGAGACATTTTGGGGACCATGGAAATGTTTCAAGTCATGATTATGCAAGAGGTTACATGAATACACACATTTGTCCCAACTTTCAGAATTGTGGCTCTGAAATATGTGCATTTGTTGTACATGAGATAGACTTCAATAAAGTTGGATGGAAAAGATCTGAACTAGATTGTGCCTCCACTCCTCTCTACAATCTATCCTGTTTTCTCTCTAACTCTATCCTCTGCGTTTCTCTGTTTTGGCCACACCAGCTGAAATTCCCCAAGACATGCCAGGAGCACTCCTGCCTGAAGGCCTTTCCGTTGGCCATTACCTCTGCCACAGATGTCCTGTGCCTCTCCCCTTCCTTCCTTTAGGACTTTACTCCAATGTCATTTTAGGATTGAGGCCTTTCCTTAAAACCCTATCCAAAATGTCCAATTCCCTCCTTCACCCAAATGCCCTAGCCCCTTTCTCCACTTAACATTTCTCCATTGCCCTTATCATCTAAACTGCTATTTTACTTATTTAATCACTTACCTGTCTACCTCACTAAAATGTAAGCCCTGTGAAAATGGAGATTATATTTTGGGTTACTATTATTATCCCAGTTTCTAGAATAATGACTAGAATAAAGTAGGTGCTCAGCGTCTTTTCTCCATTGTATTAATATTTTACCTTTTTAGTTTTACTACATTCATATTTTCTTCTGGCACAAGCTTTTTAAATCTGTATTAAAGAAAATTACAAAATCTCTCACTGTAAAATGTTCTAGTGACATTTCTCCAGAGGCTGGTTTTAGAAATAAGGGTAAATGGTGAGAATGTGAGGTGGCAGTGGTGCCATTTAATGGTTTTGTGCTGAAGAACTTGGAAATAATTTAGTATTTTCTGACACCACAGAAGTCCTTCATAATAAAGTTCTTAAAGAATATCTATGTATGAAATATTTCCAAATGCTCAACAACATAACACTTTATTTTTACATGAATCTCTGACCACAAAATTTCTAATCAGTAAGACTTAGACATATGGAGTGCTGTTTTTGGCCAGCGCTTGCTATTCTTCTCTTCTACCCTCCAAAATCCAATCTCAGATCTGTTATCTTACCAATGTAGTTGTAGTCCTTACAAGGTAGGGAGAAGAGAGAAGTAGATACAGATAAAGACAGAGACACGGAGAAAAGAAAGAGAGACACAGGGAGAGGGAGAAGACAGAGACAGAGAGAGAATGAGCATTTGGGGGATATTTTAATGGCAGTGAGCCTTCACACCCACTAGCCAGTAAGGTGCAATCAGAGACTTGACATCTGATGAAATACACTGGTGTTTCTTCTCATTGGGAAGAGCATAGATAGGGTAAAAATTTAAAACAACAACAAAAAACAAACAAAGGAAAACCCTGAAGGTTAAAAAAAAAAAGAACCCTAGTGCCTCCCCTCCCTATAGGACTTGAACAATAGTGAGGAAGAAAATAAATTCTCTTTGTAAGTGATTTTTCCAAGAAGTTCCCACAGACCCTCAGCTACTCAAAAAGCCACATTCTAAAACTCAGAGTGGCCAATTAGCCAGCACTGTGGACATGGATGAAATGGCCTTAATGTCATCAAGATGGGTGACCATCTCCCATGCTGAGGTATTGCTGTGGACAGATTTGCTGCCATTTCTATGGTCCAGTACCACAAAGCAATTAATAGTGACTGAGTGAGCTTCCCCAACCTTTACTAGAAATGGTGGCTGTTTATCATTGTGTCAGACTCTTGGCAGATTCAAGAAATCTAAATTTAACAGGTGACTGCTTCCTCTATGGCTGATTGCAGTCAATGGATCTTCAGGATACCTACTCCCAGTCTGGTGATCCAGACCAATAGAACAAGCTGCTGGAAAGGAAGGAAATGGATGGGACCCACTTGAGAATCAATGATGTACAAGGACTTCTACACAACTTTTGCACTCCTGCTTTATGACATTTTCAATTGATTTTAGCAGATTCTGATGACTGGTTCCAATTTAAGCTGTGGTGGCAGAAAAATAGGTGGATGGATAGATATAGAAATAGATTAGATAGAGACAGAGACAGAGACAGAGATAGAGATAGAGATAGAGGTAGGAATATTTGGTCATTACCCTATCTTATTTATATATAATTTATTATCTTCTTAGACTACTTTAAAACAGTTTTATTTATTTTAATTGTTTGAAACCAAAACAGAGCCAATGAAGGCATGTTAATCAATATTTAAGATCCAGCTCCATCTGGATTGGTCAGCATGGTCCAAGGTATAGTCATCCTAAAAAAACTATTTTCTTGTATGCTCACTGGGTAGTAGATGATACGTGGCACTGGAATGTATGTGTGCTGGTCAAACGGTACAGGCGAACAATTGAGGTGGATGGGGAGGCCCTCTTTCACTGAGGTGGAGGGGAATGATTCCCAGAAAATCTGAGCAGGCTACTATTTCTCAGAAAAATGAAAATGGGGAAACACCAGTGCAATCCTGAACTAGGAGAAGGTATAATATTATCTTCATAATAAACCTACATAAGAGGGCTTATTATTCCCATTTCACAGATGAGGAAATTGAGCAGGAGGAAATTATATTATTTGCTGAAAATTGTGCGAAGTGGCGAAGCTTGCTTTTAATGCAGGCATCTGACTCCAGAGTCTGCGGTCTTAAGTAATATGCAATAGCATCTTTCAATGCTAGGTCTAATATAATCCTCTACCTTGAGAATCTGAACATTAGCAGTTATCTGTGATTTTTAATTATTAGGGAATTATATACTTGGAATCTATATAACATTAATGTCACCTTAATACATTGAATACAATCTTAAAATAAATTAAAAAATTAATTAAAAAAATTAAATTGTATTTATTCTCCTAAACTTATTTCAAATTTTCCTAAGAACATAGTCAGGAATAAGGAAAATATGATGTATTCATATAATGGAATATTATTCCACCATTAACAAAGAATGAAGTATCGGCATGTGGGTGAACCTTGAATACATTGTGCTTTGTGCAAGAAGCCACATAGTAAGTAGTGTATGAATCTATTTCTATGAATGTTCAAAACAGGCAAATCTATAAAAATAGAAAGTAGATTCATGGTTGTCAGAGGCTGAAAGGAGGAGGAACAGAAGAGTGTCTACTAAGATGTACGAGGATTTTGGGATTTTTCCTTAGTGGTGGTTTAAAAAATGTTCTAGAATTAGATAGTAATAATTATTGCACCACCTTGTGAATACACTAAAAACCACTGAATTACACACTTTCAAACATCAATCTTCATGGCCTGTGAATTATATCTTAATTTAGGAAAAACTAACATAGTCATGACTGAGAATATGAGGAAACAGCAATAAGAATTACCATTTACTGAATATACATCCCAGGAACCATGCAATAATTTAAATATACCATCTCATTTAATTCTTATGAAAACTCAGAGAAGTAAGTACTGTTATCACTAAGCTAATTTTTCAGACAAACAATATGAGGCTCAGAGAGTTTTCATGAAGTGACCAACATAATGAGGTAAGTGGCGGTGGCAGGGAATAAAGTCAGTTCTGTCTGACTCCAAAGTTAGCCTGCTGTTCTACAGCCACTTGCAGGGCATTCCCTGCGTATTCCCTGGCTGGCCAGCAAAGACTTTGTAAGAAACATAAAGGTCAAAATAGGTGGTCCTGGAGAGTATTTGATATTCTCTGCTTTCACAGCTCCCTAGTGGCTGGAGAATGAATGCTTCCCATCTGGGTCACCACACAGAGGTGGACATGAGTGTGGGCATGCTCACAGCAGTGTGGAAGGGGGAGGAGATAAGGGAGGATGCTGGCCCATGCTAGAGCTGGTATCTCCAAAGGTAGTGCCTCCCCACTGTCTCAGACAAGCCTCACTGGAGGTGTGTTTCTTAAAATACCAAGCTTTTCTGGGAAATCCCTAGGAATTGTACAAACTCAGGCTTCATTAATAATCATAAAAGTTTATGATTTTTGAGAATTTATTATGTGCCAGTAACTGTGTTTAGACTATTCATAAAAACCCTATAGAGTGAAGTGCTTTTATTAACCCACTTTATAGGTAATAATATAGATTAATTATGTAGCTAATGATGACTTGAGCACTTACTATTTCAGTGGCAATGATATAGTATATCATGCCTTCTGTTTATGAGATTTGGAAAACTGAGGCTCAGTTAATATGCCCAAGTGAACACAGGTACTAGAAGTCAGAACTTGGATTTAAAAGCCAGTTTGAGTTTTCACAAAGTAAACCAATCCATACAACATATAATTGACATCCAGATAAAAATATTGAACATAAACAGCATCCCAGAAAAATCTCTCATACCCTCTCCTGGGCATTTCCTTCTCCTGCCCAAAGGTAAGCAGGACCTTGACTTCTATCACTGTCAACTCACCTTGCCTGTTTTTGAACTTTACATGGATGGTTATCATATAGTGAGCAATAATTTATATCTTGCTTCTCTCCTCAGGGTTAATTTTACTTATTTGAAATTCTTCTCTGTTTTTATATTTAGCAAAAGTTTGCTCATTGTATATAATAAAAGCCACATGGTCACGAGATGGCCGCCACAAGATGGTTGTGGGCACAGCGAAGGTGGGGCCTGGTGGCCACTCCACATGGTGAAGCCTGGGGGCTCCCACAGCTCTGTGCAGTGCAGAGGAGGCCGGTCCTGGTATCTCTGCCAGCTCGCACAGAGGAAGCAGGTCCCGGTAGAGGAGGCGGGTCGTGGCAGGGAAGGTCAGTTGTGGGTGATCAGGTCAGCAGGGGAGTGGTTAGGGGGCAATCAGGATGGCAGGCAGAAGAGGTTAGGGGCAATCAGGAAGGCATGCAGGCAAGTAGTTAGTAGCCAGCGGTCCTAACTTGTGAGAGGGATGTCCGGGGGGTCCCAGATTGGAGAGGGTGCAGGCTGGGTTGAGGGACACAAACCCTGTGCACGAATTTCGTGCACCGGGCCTCTAGTTGCTACATAATATAACATTACATGGATATATCACACTGCATTGTACTGTAGATGGACATTTTTGATGCACCGAGGGTTAAAATATTTCTACTGCTATAAATATTATTTTATGTGTCTTTGGGGAGTGCACAAATGTATGTACTTCCTATGAGTTAAACTGCTGGCTCATGGTGTGCATAGGACCAGCTTTAGCAAACTCTATTAAGCAGCTTTTCATGGTAGTTTTAACCATGGACACCCTCATCAACAATGGTGACCAGTTCTAATTTCTTTCCATCTTTGCTAATGTTGATGGTGTATATTCCCTTTTAGTTTAGCTATGCTGGTGCCTGTGTAGTTTTATCAATTTATCATTTTAATATGTATGTCACTAATAACTAATGAAGTTAAATACATCCATTACTTTTGAAATGTTTGTTTAAATCTTTCCCCTCATTTATCTAATGAGCTCTCTGTATTTTTCTTCTGGATATGTAGGAGATATTTACTGACCTATTCCTACTTTTAAGACTGTGCATTTTTCTATGTGAGTGATATTTCAATTAAAAATAATTTAGTAACTAAAACAATCTGATACCAGGGATTATATATTTAACCACTAAGTTTATGTTTGCTTTACTTTTATTACAGTACTTATATTTTAACTTCAGTCTATTTGATGTGTCTCCAAATTATTTGACAAATAGGTTGCATCATTATTTCCATTTTTTAGATGAAAAAGAAACACAAAATGTGGTCCTTAGAGACAGTAAAGTAGTGGTGTTGGTCCTGGACACCATACCCTCCAACTTCATGTTTAGATTTCATTGACATTTTTTGCAACAGTTTTATTGAAACACTAGAGGTCTGATGGACAAAATTCATGCAAGAGTAGGGCTTCCTTCCCCCAGCTGCCAGCACCAGCTTCCCTCTGGCACCCAGGACCCGGGCTTCCCTCCAGCATCTGGGACCTGGGCTTCCCTCTGGCCGCTGGCAGGCACCCAGGACCCAGGCTTCCCTCACAGCCCTGGTTTTGTCCAGAAGGTCGTCCAGAAGGACATCCACTCTAATTAGCATATTACACTTTTATTATTATAGACTAGAGGCCCAGTGCATGAATTCGTGCACTGGTGGGGTCTAGCCACCCACCCTGATTAGGGGCTGATTGGGGCCAGGCTGGCTGGGGGGAGGGGCTGTGGGCAGGTGGCTGGCCAGCCCACATCCCTGGTTGAACTCCCAGTCGAAGGGACAATTTGCATATTAGCCTTTTATTATATAGGACTAGAGGCCCGGTGAACGAAATTCGTGCACTGGGTGGGGGGGTGTCCCTCAGCCCAGCCTGCACCCTCTCCAATCTGGCACCCCTTGAGGGATGTCCGACTGCCCGCTTAGGCCCGATCTGAGATCAGGCCTAAGCGGGCAGTCGGACATCCCTCTCACAATCCAGGACTGCTGGCTCCTAACTGCTCACCTGCCTGCCTTCCTGATTGCCCCTAACCGCTTCTGCCTGCCAGCCTGATCACCCCCTAACCGCTCCCCTACCAGCCTGATTGATGCCTAAGTGCTCCCCTGCCAGCCTGTTTGCCCCTAACTGCCCTCCCCTGCAGGCCTGATCACCCCTAACTGCCCTCCCCTGCAGGCCTGGTCACCCCTAACTGCCCTACCCTGCAGGCCTGATCCCCCCTAACTGCTCTCCCCTGCAGGCTTGGGTCCTCCCTAACTGCCTTTCCCTGCAGGCCCGGTCATCCCCAACTACCCTCCTCTGCCGGCCTGGTCACCCCTAACTGAGCTCCCTGCAGGCTTGCTCACCCCCAACTGCCCTCCCTTGCAGGCCTGGTCCCTCCCAACTGCCCTCCCCTGCTGGCCATCTTTTGGTGGCCATCTTGTGTCCACATGGGGGCAGGATCTTTGACCACATGGGGGCAGCCATCTTGTGTGTTAGAGTGATGGTCAATTTGCATATTACTATTTTATTAGATAGGATAGAGGCCTGGTACACGGGTGGGGGCCGGCTGGTTTGCCCTGAAGGGTGTCCCGGATCAGGGTGAGGGTTCCCTTGGGGCATAGGGTGGCCTGGGTGAGGGGCCTGTGGTGGTTTGTAGGCTGGCCATGCCCCCACCAACCCAAGTGGAGGCCCTGGTATCTGGGATTTATTTATCTTCTACAATTGAAACTTTGTAGCCTGGAGCGAAGCCAAGCCTCCTGCTTGCTCCATGGCGGCAGCCATTTCTGTTGGGATTTTTTTATCTTCTATAATTGAAACTTTGTAGCCTTTAGCGGAGGCCTGGGCCTGCCAGGGTGTGCAGAAAGCTTGGCTTCCTCCATCGCCATGGGCAACCCTAGTCTCCTGCTCTCTCCAGCTCCATGGCTGCCGCCATTTCTGTTGGGATTTATTTATCTTCTATAATTGAAACTTTGTAGCCTGGAGTGGAGGCCTCAGCCGGCCAGGGTGTGCAGAAAGCTTGGCTTCCTCCATCGTCAGGGAAACCCAAGCCTCCCTCCTGCTCGCTCAGTGGCCGCAGCCATCTTGGTTGGGGTTAGTTTGCATACTCACTCCTGATTGGCTGGTGGGCATGGCTGGTGGGCGTGGCTTGTTGGTGTAGCAGAGGTACAGTCAATTTGCATATTATGCTTAACATTGTATTAGTCCAAAACATACAATATAATGATTTGCTATGTGTATATGTTGTCAAATGATTACCATAATAAGTTTATTTACCATCCATCACCTCACATAACTACAATTTTTTGGTGAGGACAACTTTTTAAATCTACTCTCACAGCAACCTTGACTCGTATTTTTAATTGTGGTAAGAACACAACTTGAGATCTACCCTCTTAAACTTTTCAGTGCACAACAAGTACTGTTAATCAGAACCACAATACTTTACAAAGATCACGAGAAGTTTTACATTTTGTATAACTGAATCTTCATACCCATTGAACAACTCTCCATCTCCCCATCCACTAACACACACACACACACACATACACACACACACACACACACACACACACACACACACACACTCCTAGCCCCTGCCAACTACCATTTTATTCTCTGTTTCTATGAGTTTGATTATTTTAAATACTTCAGATAAATGAAATAACAGTATTTGTCTATTTGTGAATGGCTAATTTTCCATAGTATAATGTCCTCTAGTTCACCTATATTGTCCCATAGGGTAGGATTTCTTTCTATTTTTGAGGTTAATCTTCCATAGTATGTATATGCCATATTTTCTTCAGCCATTCATCTGCTGGTAGACATTAGGTTGTTTCCATATCTTGGCTTTTGTGAATAATGCTGATGTGAATATGGGTGCTAATATCTCTGAGATATTCTGATTTTACTTCTTTTGGATGTATGCCCATATGTGGGGTTGCTGAATCATGAATGTTCTAATTTTAATTTTTTGATGAATCTCCATAATGATTTCCCTTATGAATACTATACAAGGGTTCTGGTTCTTTCATATTCTTCCCAGCACTTTCTCCCCCTTCTTTTAATAGCCATTGTTGCAGGTGTGAGGTAAAAATCTCATTGTAGTTTTAATTTGTATCTCTCTGATGATTCATAATGTTGAGGGCCTTTTCATAGATCTGTTGGCCATTTGCATATCTTTTGGAAAGTATCTATTTGAGTCCTTGAATTGTTTGCAAATCAGGTTATTTGCTATTTCTGTTTTTGATACTACTATTGAGTTGTAGGTGTTCCTTATATAATTTGGATATTAATTCTCATCAGATATGTGGTTTGCCAATATTTTTTTCCATTTCTTAGGTTGCTTTTTATTCTGTTATTTCTTTGCTGTGGGGAAGCTTTTCAATTTGATGTAGTCACACTTACCTCTTTTTGCTATGGTTGCTTGTTTTGGGTGTCATATCAAGTAGGTGATCTCCTTCCATGCTGCTTGGTAAATTCCCGAGTATGTAGCCTCTCCGAAGCTTCTCACATACGAATTAAATGTGACCAAGACACTTCATCCTCCACCTCCTCCTGGAAGTATTTTCTGACCTTCCCCCATTCTCCTCTGGAATTCTATATAATCATTTACTTATGTCATTCTTTTGACTTAAATGATTGGTTAGTTTTTAGTGCATAAGCATTCTATCGCCTCAAGTAGGTCTTGAGGACGAAGATCATGTCCTTGGACCATGTCTATGGTTCAAATAGCATTTATCATCAAATAAAAAAAACTAGATGATGGAGAATGGCATCCTTATCTATTGAGGTTGGTCTCTGATTAATACCAAATACTCAATCTTTTGGTAGAGTTGGGGAGGTAAAATGGTGAAAAGCTCACAAGATTTGGTGTGTGAAGCCTACTCAGTGACAGGAACACTCAAGGACCAAAATTTTCCAAGTAAAAAAACTCCAAATCTTCCTAAATAGTGAAATGTCAGACATTATCCCTGTCCAAGGAAGGTATTGGGGGCCCTGTCTCCTGTTGCTGAATCATAGTCTATGGAATTAAGCTGCTCAGCCTATTGAAAGGTCCATCTGGGAGAAGCAGCAGAGGGAAAAGTTGTTAGAAAGTGTTACCGTATACAAATTAAAGAACAATAGAATGGGGGATGGGGACCTCTAGATATGTACGTTGATAGAAAACAAATTAAATTACCATTTTGTCAAGATTGAAAGGTACTTTAGAGAACATCTAGTTGAGGCCCCCTAATAGATGCTTATTTGATCCCTTCAACACTGTGTCCCCAAAAAGCACTTACAAACAACTTCCATTTTTATGTGCAAAAATTGTGTACAACCTCATATTTTGGATTCCATTTACACCGGCCTTTGTCTTCCTGGCTACTTGCCAAGGTGCCACCTTGCCTCTCAGTCCCAGCAGCCAGCCCCCAGTAAACCAGAGGGAGGCTCTGACCTTCCCAACAGGGCTCAGAACCTTGGCTTCCATTCTCCAATCTGTTACTTCAGACCTGGGGCCAGAGTAAGGAACGCCCATCAAAATGCCTGTCATTTGCAACATGGCCTGCTCTTGTTAATGCTCCCAAGCTGAGGACGGTGAGAGTTGCTGCTTAGAAACAGTGGCCTAACGTTGACTGCTCTCTGCAAACGGAGAGAGGGCACCCTGCAAGACAATGAGATCGACTAGCTTCTCTCACCAGCTTATGCTCATGTCCAGAAGGAACCAGAAAGAGATAAAGTCTTGACACCAGCCAGCTCCCTGATCCTAACCTGCCTCATTCTTTGCTCCCTGTGCCAAGCTGAATGCCAGCTGGCTATGCCCCAATGACTGTGGTCGATCAAATATGGAGAACTTTTAGGACAGAGCTTTGTTTTTTTTCTTTCCCCAGACTGCTGTGAAGCCAGCTGTGCTGCCTGTACAAATGTGACCTAGAGCTCTTTGTGTGCCAGATGTGAACAGATGTGCACTTAGCACGATAGTCTTTGTGCCAGCCAACAGCTAGTGGAGCAGCTGATTAGAAGAGACAAGATAGAGAGAAAAGTAAATGTGGCTGGGTAACTGGCTAACACAGCAATCCAGCCTTGCAAGCTAAGCAAAGGTTGAGGATGCAGGTAAATAGGGCCAGGCTTGAATAAGCAAGGTCAAGGAAAAACAAACAAAGTAGAATATAAAGGAGGACTGGGGAAGACATATCAACCTTTATTTACTCAGTCCTTTTGGTCTTTAAAAATGCTGGTAAGCCAAAGCTCTGCAAATTTAGAAACGCACACTTATTTAAATGCTGAGGCCATTCAGGAAACAGCCAATATGCCACTGAGACCGAAGTATAGGCTTCTAGCAGGCATTTTGGACATTAAAGGAGGTGACCTCTGACAGGCAGAGGGCTTTGCATGGCCTATGGAGCAATTAGGACTTCGGCTTCAGGTAGGTTGGTCCTAGAAGGAGATGCAACTCTAAAATAATGTGGTTTGACTGACAGTTCAGAAGGAGCTCTCTCTAAGATGTGTTGGATAGAAAGAGAATGTAGGTGGGGAGACGAGCTGAAAACCTCAGACAAGGGTCTTAGCCAAAGTGATGTGGGGCTCTGAACTGAGGCAAAAGAGGTGGGATCCTAGGGTGCTGGTAGCTAAATGGAAAACTCTACAGAGATGAGAGTCTGAGGGTTGTGGATTGTACTTGAGGGGGAGGATTTGCAGCATGAGGACCTGAGGACAGAGGGAGGAGTAACCAGTCTCCCGTAGCTGCCTGCTCAGTGATTGGTGCTATATTGTTTACCCTCACAGCAACCCTACAAACTAGCAAATATGACCCTTTGCTTTGTTTTTCTCTCAGCGGTGTGGCAACCACAGTGTGCAAACTCTCTGGTTTCCCCAGGAGTAAAGGATTCCAGAGCCACAGGACGTTCAGTGTCCAACTTGCAGAATTCCCAAGCAAATGGAAACAAGTAGATCACTCCTGCACCTGAGCTCAGTGTTTTGATCACTTGGCCAAATTCATACACTCTCTCTCTCCACAGCCCACACTTTTCTCCCCACACCACACTGATGCGCAAGGGGAAAAAAAACTATCGTGCTACCCAGAACAGCAATGCAGAAGGAAAAACACATTTGATTCAGATCGGGGTGGCAATGGTGGTAAATAAAACTTTCTATTTTAGAAAATTGGAATTCAGTTCTTCTAAAATAGAGGCTTTCATTATTAACTTTTTTGTTAGTCTTTTTCTCTCATACCCTCAATGTTCATCAGACCCTCCTCCCTCATTCTGTTTAAAGGCTCGATGCTGAGTGGTTATTTTCGTGACTGGATAATTATATATATTTTAAGCTCAGGATTCAAACTCTGAGTAAAGGTGTGATATGCATCTAATGAATAAACATCTGCCTGGTTAATGTAATCCAGCTGTGTCAGGTTCTCTTCCTAATTTTCTCCAAGAAGCAATGGCAGGTCAAGTATCTGTCAGGGTCAAGCTGGGTGGGTATGGGGTGAGGCTGAGAAACTCAGACCAGGTACTGTGAAGGGAATCCAGATGAGATCAGTACCATCTCATCACTCCCCTTGCCTGGAATCCCTGCTCATTTTCTTATTAGTTCAGAGGAAAATGAGGCCCCTTGACCAGAGGTGTCAGAACCCTTTGGGAGTTTGTAAGAAATTAAAATTCATGGCTGCACCCCAGACTTTCTGAATCAGAATGTTAGGGTCCCCAAAATGTCTGGTTTTAAATGTTTTCTAGGTGATTCTCATCATCACAAAAGAATTGAAGCTCAATGGGCCAACAGACAAAATCAAGGATATCATGTAGGTACTTGTATAAGGTCTCTGTTGCAAATACTCAACTCAAACATTGTAGAAAGAAAGCAACCCTAAACAAGGATGAATGTGTGTTGCAATGAAACATTATTAGTGAACACAGAAATTTGAATTTAGTATAATTTTCACTACTCTCAAAATACTATTCTTCTTTTGATTTACTTATGTCAAAATTTTGAAACACCCAAACCATTGCTAGACATTTAATGGCACATAAAAATTACTAGGCAGGATTTAGCCTGAACCATAGTTTAAGAATTCCTACTTTTGAGAATCTAGATTTGGTAAGGGAAGAGAAGGACAGAGACAGGCTATGTGAAACTTCCATTAGGCAATATTAAAATGTCCCAAGAATAACCTATACTGCTCAGTGGTTGGTGCTCTGCTGTGTATTTTCACTGTATGAGATTTTTTAATATAAAAATGGAAATGGAAGTTATTTATAAATGTTTTTCTAAGACACAGTGTTGAAGGGGTCAAATCAGAATCTATTAGGGGGCCTCGACTAAATGTGATTGAGGGAAATTAACATCCACTTTCTGCTTCCTCATTTTTATAGTGGATTAGACCAGCCACTGGTTCAAACTTTTGTTAGGACATAAGAACAAATGGAGATCTAGTAATAGCTGTGGATTTTCTCCCCAGGAGGGAAAATTGCACACATGCAGTGCACACACACACACACACACACACACACACACTTTTGTAGTCTTCATGGGATCACTGCTTTCTAACCTAGGGCACATGTTTTCCAGATTAAGAGCCCTGAGATTCAGGGGCCTCCAAGACACATCTAATTGTATAATTCCACCTTGTCAGTTTTGTTCAAAACATTCTTTCCTGCTGGATCTTTCAGGCATAAGGGTGTGATTGAGAACTGGTACTCACCTGCCTGCCTCCCTCAGGTCCACAAAGCAAAGCATTTGGCAAGCAGATGCACAATTAGCCGTCCAGGTCTGAGTGCGGTGGGGAGAGGAGAAGGAAATGGGGATTCCAGTGATAGCATAGTGTATGTCTCCTGCCTGCCTTGCTGGGTTTCACTTATTGAATTAGGACAAATTGGAACTTCCATAAACTGTGATATAAATCATTATCTCGAGTTAGCAGATGCAGTCGCACCAGGGTAGAGCTCTGTTAATAACTCTGCTGGATTAGGACTGATTGGAACAATTTGAAGCGTGTTTCTCTCAGCTTGATCAGCCTCGTTGTAACCACGGCAATTATCCCATTTCACTTTCAATGGCTCAGCACAGACATGTGGCCGCTTTATATCCATCCTCCCTAACGAAGCCAGCGTAGACTTTTGTTTGTCAAAGAGCTATCCTATGCAAACAATAAAGGACTCCACCCTCTGGGGTATAAGGTGGATGCTTACAAGGCTGTGCTCTCCAATGTGCTCCACAAACAGAATTCATACATTGGTGATTTCGTAAATTTATTTATACATTTCATTCTTTCACATTTGAGCAGCTGCTATGTGCCAAAAAGTGATGTGTTAGGCTGTGTGACTACTAGAATTAGAATAAAATAAATCATGTTGCACCTGTGTCATTGCTGTTTCTTCTGATGGGTGTACATTATCAAGGGCAAGGAACATCCTTTAACATGGTTATGATGTATTCATATTAAACAGCTATAATGTATCAGCTCTCTACAATGGTCCAAGAACTATGGCAACTGATGTCTACCTAGGAAGCTCAAGGCAAAGGAGTTGATAAGTGGGAGTTCCATATTTGTACAGAACTTAGCAGAAAGACTTCATAGAAACAGAAGCACATGAGCATGTCTTTTTTTTTTTTTTTTTTTTTTTTTTTTTTTTTTTTTTTTTTTGTTTGTCAACCTATCTTTTTTTTTTTTTTTTTTTTTTTTAATTTCTTTATTGATTAAGGTGTCACATATTTGTCCTCATCCCCCCATTCCCATCCCACCCCTCTCCCCACGCATGCCCCAATCCCCTGTTGAACTTAACCGTTGGATAGGCTTATATGCATGCATACAGGTCCTTTGGTTGAACTCTCCCCCTCCCCCCACCCTCCCCCTACCCTCCCCTATCCTCCCTCTGAGGCCCGATAGTCCGATCGATGCCTCCTTGCTTCTGGTTCTGCTCTTGTTCCTCAGTCTATGTTGTTCATCATTTCCTCTAGATGAACGAGATCAAATGTCACTAGATATATACTAATAAGAACTGAATGTGAGACGAGCAATAATATTTATGCTGACAGGCAAATGAATCAATCTGTAGCGAGCTTCCCCCTGGACCAACAGTTCTTTTGAGACCCAATTTCGATGTCCAGTAGTTCCTTATGTGTACATGTCAGCACTGACCCCTCAGCTCTGGATGGTGGACAAATGGTGGTAATGGAGGTCCGACTCCCTCTGGTTTGGTCTCGGCCGAACCCAGGGGCACGGCGTCACCTGGACTAAGGGGCACGTGGCCTCACCCATACCCAAGGGGCGCGTGGTCTCACCCGGGCCTGGGACCCAGCCTCACCCGGATGGATCCAGGGGCGCACGGCCTCACCCGGACCCAGGATCTGGCTTCACCCGTACCCAGGGACGCTTGGCCTCTCCCAGACCCAGGGGCACGTGGCCTCACCCGGGCTTAGTTGCACAAGGCCTCACCTGGATCCAGGGACACATGGTCTCTCCCGGACCCAGGGACGCTTGGCCTCTCCCAGACCCAGGGCCACTTGGGCTCACCCGGGCCTAGGTGCACGAGGCCTCATCCGGATCCAGGGACGCATGGTCTCACCCGGACCCAGGGACGCTTGGCCTCTCCCAGACCCAGGGCCACTTGGGCTCACCCGGACCTAGGTGCACGAGGCCTCATCCGGATCCAGGGACACATGGTCTCACCCGGACCCAGGGACGCTTGGCCTCTCCCAGACCCAGGGCCACTTGGGCTCACCCGGGCCTAGGTGCACAAGGCCTCTCCCGGATCCAGGGACACATGGTCTCACCCGGACCCAGGGACGCTTGGCCTCTCCCAGACCCAGGGGCACGTGGCCTCACCCGGGCCTAGGTTCACGAGGCCTCACCCGGATCCAGGGACACATGGTCTCACCCAGACCCAGGAACATTTGGCCACTCCCAGACCCAGGGCCACTTGGGCTCACCCGGGCCTAGGTGCACGAGGCCTCATCCGGATCCAGGGACACATGGTCTCACCCGGACCCAGGGACGCTTGGCCTCTCCCAGACCCAGGGCCACTTGGGCTCACCCGGGCCTAGGTGCACGAGGCCTCATCCGGATCCAGGGGCGCATGGTCTCACCCGGACCCAGGGACGCTTGGCCTCTCCCAGACCCAGGGCCACTTGGGCTCACCCGGGCCTAGGTGCACGAGGCCTCACCTGGATCCTGGGACACATGGTCTCACCCGGACCCAGGGATGCTTGGCCTCTCCCAGACCCAGGGCCACTTGGGCTCACCCGGGCCTAGGTGCACGAGGCCTCACCCGGATCCAGGGACACATGGTCTCACCCGGACCCAGGGACGCTTGGCCTCTCCCAGACCCAGGGCCACTTGGGCTCACCCGGGCCTAGGTGCACGAGGCCTCACCCGGATCCAGGGACACATGGTCTCACCCGGACCCAGGGACGCTTGGCCTCTCCCCGACCCAGGGCCACTTGGGCTCACCCGGGCCTAGGTGCACGAGGCCTCACCCGGATCCAGGGACACATGGTCTCACCCAGACCCAGGAACGTTTGGCCACTCCCAGACCCAGGGCCACTTGGGCTCACCCGGGCCTAGGTGCACGAGGCCTCACCCAGATCCAGGGACGCATGGTCTCACCCGGACCCAGGGACGCTTGGCCTCTCCCAGACCCAGGGCCACTTGGGCTCACCCGGGCCTAGGTGCACGAGGCCTCACCCGGATCCTGGGACACATGGTCTCACCCGGACCCAGGGATGCTTGGCCTCTCCCAGACCCAGGGCCACTTGGGCTCACCCGGGCCTAGGTGCACGAGGCCTCACCCGGATCCAGGGACACATGGTCTCACCCGGACCCAGGGACGCTTGGCCTCTCCCCGACCCAGGGCCACTTGGGCTCACCCGGGCCTAGGTGCACGAGTCCTCACCCGGATCCAGGGACACATGGTCTCACCCGGACCCAGGGATGCTTGTCCTCTCCCAGACCCAGGGCCACTTGGGCTCACCCGGGCTAGGTGCACGAGGCCTCACCCGGATCCTGGGACACATGGTCTCACCCGGACCCAGGGATGCTTGGCCTCTCCCAGACCCAGGGCCACTTGGGCTCACCCGGGCCTAGGTGCACGAGGCCTCACCCGGATCCAGGGACACATGGTCTCACCCGGACCCAGGGACGCTTGGCCTCTCCCCGACCCAGGGCCACTTGGGCTCACCCAGGCCTAGGTGCACGAGGCCTCACCCAGATCCTGGGACACATGGTCTCACCCGGACCCAGGGACGCTTGGCCTCTCCCAGACCCAGGGCCACTTGGGCTCACCCGGGCCTAGGTGCACGAGGCCTCATCCGGATCCAGGGACGCATGGTCTCACCCGGACCCAGGGACGCTTGGCCTCTCCCAGACCCAGGGCCACTTGGGCTCACCCGGACCTAGGTGCACGAGGCCTCATCCGGATCCAGGGACACATGGTCTCACCCGGACCCAGGGACGCTTGGCCTCTCCCAGACCCAGGGCCACTTGGGCTCACCCGGGCCTAGGTGCACGAGGCCTCATCCGGATCCAGGGACGCATGGTCTCGCCCGGACCCAGGGACGCTTGGCCTCTCCCAGACCCAGGGCCACTTGGGCTCACCCGGACCTAGGTGCACGAGGCCTCATCCGGATCCAGGGACACATGGTCTCACCCGGACCCAGGGACGCTTGGCCTCTCCCAGGCCCAGGGCCACTTGGGCTCACCCGGGCCTAGGTGCACGCGGCCTCACCTGGATCCAGGGACACATGGTCTCGCCTGGACCCAGGGGTGTGTGGGCTCTCCCAGACCCAGGGGCGCTTGGCCTCGCCCGGGCACGGGATCCAGCGTCATCCGGGTCCAGGGGCACTTGGCCTCACCCGGACCCGGAGTCCGGCCTCACCTGGACCCAGGGGCATGTGGCCTCAGCTAGACCCAGGGACGTGAGGCCTCACTTATACCCAGAGGCGTGTGACCACACCCGAGCCCAGAGGCGCGCAACCCCGCCCGCACCCGGGTCTCAGTGGGGCCCCGTCTTCCCGATCCCAATTCCTGACGGTCAATCCCCCCTCAGCAATTCCCCTGGCCATCCTTCCGGAGCTCCAGTATGGCTGCTGCAGAACTCGTCGGGCGGCGGCTCGGCGAAGCTCCGGTGCACCCGGTGCATAGCGGTGGGCCAGTCTGGCGTCGCTGCGTCGGCCCTTGGGTCTGCATCGGTGGCCGGTCGCCGAGCATGCGCACCTGGCCGCTTCCGGGGCGTTGAGATTCTTGACGGACTCAGAGGTCAGCAAGCGCGGAGTCTCCCACCCCATGTCTCATAGGGGCTCGTCTGTCCGTGCTTGGCTGCCAGTGGAGCCGTCCCCTCAGCCGGAGACCGCCGGGGGAACTGCGCCGAGTACGTTCCAGGCCGCTGTTGTATCGCCTGAGCCATAGTTCTTTTGTGTCGCCTGAGCTGTAGTTCTTAAAGTGTGGTCTTTGGGTCACCGGCATCAGCATCATCCCACATACCCCTCTTTTATTCTAGTTGTAGAGCATCTACTCAGCCAGCCCTATGGTGGTCTTGGATGGTGTCTGCTCTGCTCTTTTGTCGTAGTCTCAAAGTTGTTGTGGTAGGCAACAATCAGGCTTCCGCCCTATGCCTCCATCTTGGTTCTCCTTTGTATAGTTAAGTCTTGATTGTTGTTGGTGTCACTGGGGGGGCTCTCTTTGTCTATAAAGGAAGAGTTGCTGTGCAGGAGACACGTTTATGGGCCGGGTCTTGGTGCAGCAAAGCTTTGGCGCTCACTGAATATTCCCGTTGAATGTGTCCCTTATGCACGTGGTTGAAATCTGGTGTCATCTCCCACAGACCACTAGATGCCCTCGTTTCTGGGTCTCCAATGGGGTGTAGATCAGCTACTGCCTTAGGCACTCAGCAAGGATTACAGCAAAAACTGTAGTTTCTTCCTCCTGTCTGAGTGGCCCTGGAGCAGTCCGACTAGAACAGCAGATCATCTGGTCCGCTGCCAGAGGGCAGGCCACCCACATGCATAAGCCGTTGCTTGGGGCGCAGGTGTGCCTGCAAGACTTGCGGGGCAGGTCTTCAAAACGTGCGGGGCGGGTCCCAGGGCGGGGCGGGGTCTCAGGGCGCCAACAGGCCATGGTGCGGCGAGCCTCGATGGCTGTGAGTCTGGTCCTTCTGCCTTCCATGTATCTAAGTCCCCTCGTTCCGCACTCCAGCGCAGCAAACACTGATTGCTGGGCGCACCTCTGCAAGAGTCCCGCCTCTCCCCGCAGGCATCTGGGTCTCCCGGGGTTCGCCAGAAGATGGGTTTCAGGGTGATGGAGAGCTAATCTCCCTTAGGTTTGGAACAAAAGCCCCTTTCCCCCGCCACCAGCCAGACCCACGCACCTCCACACCTCATCCCCTCCGATTTCGCTGGGTGCGAGGCAACAGAACAGCCTTTAACCTCCGCCGCCATCTTTTTCAAACTTCTCAATTTGTACTTCTTAATCCCTTCATTTCAGTCAACTCTACTGAAGTCTAGCGCCGCCGGGAGGTGCACGGAAAGGGCGCCCGGGCCTCCGTCCGGTGCGCGGTGCGCGCGTCCCGCGGAACCAGACGCGCGAGGGCCGCGCGGCTGGGACGGGCGCTGGGCGGCCGCCGAGCTCCAGGCACCGCCATCGCCGTGTTCCGGACGTCGCCGCCGCGGCGTCCCCCCAATTTATACTTCTTAATCCCTTGAATTCAGTCAACTCTACTGAAGTCTAGCGCCGCCGGGAGGTGCACGGAGAGGGCGCCCGGGCCTCCGTCCGGTGTGGGGGGCGCGCGGCCCGCGGCACCAGGTGCGCGGGGGCTGCGCGGCGGGGACGGGTGCTGGGAGGCCGCCGGGTTCCGGGCGCCGCCGCTGCGGCGGCGTCCCCAGCGTCCCGGGCCGGGCAGCCTGCGGGGGCGGCGGAGTTGCGAAAGTGAGTGAGTTTCCCAGGGTTTCGCCCGGAATGGGGTTCAGTGCAATCGGAGCCGGTGCTCAGCGCACTCCGGAGCCTTTATCTCCTTCCTGCCAGTGAACTCCGGCCAGGTCATCAGCCGCCCCCTCCTCTCTGGTTCCATCCTCCCCGCAGGCGCGTGTGCTCATGTCTCCGCCCGTTTCTCCATACCTCAGGCTTTTACGGCTTCCCCGACTGTCCCCGTGGCCTACTCCTTCCCCCCAGCTGTGGGCATTTCAGTCCGCCAGCTCTCCTGTGGTTCTGGACGATGTCCGTTCTGACCTCTAGTTGTATTTTTGAAATTGTTGTGCCCGGCTGCAGGTTAGGTGTTTAACCTATGCCGCCATCTTGGTTTCTCCAGGATCTTTTGAGCATGTCTTAATTACCAAAGTAGAGTGAATTTGATAGGGGAAGGATGAGAAAGTATACTTTATACAGACAGAAGAGCATGATCCAAAGATACCTTTCATTACTTTGGGGAAACCCAAATGAAATATTAGGTGGCACAGTCAGGCTAGATAATTGGCAAATAAGGGTTCCTTTGAAAACATTGAAACCTTGGACTATTTGTCAATGAAATATAAATAGAAATTAAACATTTATGAAGCATTTAGCTTATTTGTGATCCTCAAGGTACCTGGGGTCCTAGACCTCTACTTTTCTTTTATTGTGTTTACATTGGTCGATAGAATAAGTTGCAGGTAACATTATAATCTGCCACCTGTATACACTACAGCATGCTTACCACCAAAGGACTAGTTTCCATCTATCACCATACAATTGATCCATTTCATCCTTTGCCCACTCCCTTCCTCTATGGTAGCTGCCAATATATTGTCTGCATCTGTAAGTTTGTTTTTGTTGTTTATTTGTTTTTAATATTCCTCAATGAGCAAAATCATATGGTATTTGTATTTCTTTGTCTGACTTATTTCACTTAGGATAATACCCTGCAGGTCCATCCATGTTATCACAAATGACAAGATTTCATCCTTTTTATGGCTAAGTAGTATTCCACTGTATATATAAACCACATCTTCTTTATCTATTCATATATTGATGGACTCGTAGGTTGTTCCTAGATCTCTACTTTTACTAGTGCTCAGTTTATCTTAACAATGATTTGCTCAGTTCTTTAGTGAATAAATAGGCAAATCAGACTCAGTAATTTAATGGTCTTCCATTTAAAAACATGAAATTTTCAGGTTGGAAATTTATATCAAAATGTAAATAAGAAAGTTAATAACAAATAGGTTAATTTAATGGAGCATTTTCCCTTTCTGTTCTTCACTTCCACACTTTATCTGGTTAATTCCTACTGAAGGGTATTTCCATGGAGACACTGAGAAAGCCATCCTACTTATACTGCCTTCCAAATCAAGTACTACTGATATTGATTTAATATTACAGAGTCATTTAAAATAAATTTTACAGCCTGTGATATCTTTTTGTAGGGATACTTTATGTTAAGAAATACATATAGAAATATTTTATACACTCACCTTCTAAAGTAAGAAATAAAATTTCCCTAAAATCGTTGAAGACTTCATAGGTTTCAGCTTGACCCCACTTCTCTCTTTCATACTTAAAGTAAGCTCTATCCCAAATCTGGTTTCTAGTATTCTTTGCCTGTACTTACAAAATCAATGGTAACATAATGTCCTGTACCAGCATTGCACTTCCTTTGTCCACTCATGTAAGTATCTGAGATGAAGCGATGTGGATAACTTCAGTTCATTTTTACTGCTGCATGGTATTCCATGTAGGAAAAGTAGGTTGTCCATGCAACCCTGTATATATTTGCCTCTCCCACTAGAGAAAATCTGCACAGTATCTTAAGGTCAGCTGTATTCATCTCTGTATTCTCTGTGCCCTGCACAGCACATGACACTACGTGACACTACCCATATGGAAATCTTGGGAAGATAAGGCAGCCTTCAAGTTTCAACACTCACAATATTTTGGGGGAGTCTCTTGAGGGGTGGATATAAAATAAAGAAAACCATGAATTAAGTATATATTAAGGACAAATATGGGGATACAGTAGACTGGAAGTTACCTATGTAAGAAAGATAAATGAAAAATTGAGCTGGATAGAATTTAGGGGTCTTAGATGATAAAAGATTAGTAATGATATATAAAGGAGGCCTGTGATTTTCCTACCAGTTTGCTTTGGTGACAGCTGATGGCTCTACTCCATACTTACTGACAAGAAGCAAAAGGGAGCAGGCTCCCACTTTCACCATTGTCAATAGTGAGAAAAGTCTAAATATCACATTATATAGCACCTTTGAATTATAAGAAGTCTTCAAAACCTATCATTTAATGTCCTAATACTTAAACCAGTGGTCGGCAAACTCATTAGTCAACAGAGCCAAATATCAACAGTACAACGATTGAAATTTCTTTTGATAGCCGAAAACCGACTTCTGCGCATGGGCCATGAAGTTTCAATCGCACTGTACATGGCGCCCACACGTGGTATTTTGTGGAAGAGCCACACTCAAGGGGCCAAAGAGCCACATGTGGCTCCCGAGCCGCAGTTTGCCGACCACTGACTTAAACCTCTGCTACTGGCTACCACCCCACCAACAGCCGCATTCCTACATGGTCTTTGTCAGGATTTGGCCAGTGACTGGGAGCTTAATGCCTTCTTGGACAACCTTGCTAGCTCTCTGACCTTTAGAAATTTATTTTTGGCAATGGATTGGATAATAACAACAACAACAACAGTGGTAATCACTTTTAGAATTTATGTCCTGTGCCAGGATTCTATGAATTTGTGTATTTAATGCACACATTATCTCTATGAAACACAATAGACACACACAATACAATTTCAACAAATATCAAATGAAGGAATACCATATTTACCCTACTTTACAAAGAAGGGAATATAAGTATAGGAAAACCAACATTTGCACAGTCGCACAGTTAGTAAAAGGCACTGTCCTTATCCAAATCTCATCTTGACTCAACAGCCAGGAAGATTGACAGCCAAAATGTACAGGTCTCCCAAAGAGAAGCATCTGCCAATAACTGCCTCTCAGTGATTATACTTCTAGACCTCAGTCCAACCTTAAATTTTCTTTCTCATGTCAACATCCGACATATTTAAAGATAGTTAACTGTGACCTTACAGTGCATCCTTTTTCTAATTATCCCAACAGTCTTTGTTCCTTCAAAACTGTTTCTTTAAGGACAGAGTTGTCTTTATCTGCATTATCTCTGTATGGGATTTTGAAATGAGGCTAGGTCAGAGTGAATTCAGTCCGGGTTAATTAGGAACTGAAACACTCCAGCAAAGGTGGTCTATTTGGCATTTCAGAGCCTAGTAATGTTTTATCTACTGCTGTGGCGGAGTTCCTGCAAAGACTCTTTCTCTTCTACGTTTCTGCCCTAAAGTAATTGCTGGCTGGCCCTGCCTGCTTGAGGTAGGAAGTCTACCTTTTTGAAAGCTGTGCCACTGAAGCAGGTCACAGGAAATTGGCATAGGAGTTACTAAGTTCTGAAGGGCATAGAGAATGTGATTAGGGGTGATTATGTCCAAGGTTGTGAGCTAAGATCACATTCGTGTTTAGATCGCCATGGAAACAGAGCTCAAGTGACCTGCCTCTTTGCCCATAACTGGATCTCTCCCTGAGAAGTTGATTGAAGAGGAGGCTTTGGATGGTGCTCAAAAGAGTAAGGACATGTTAAATGACCTTTTATTTGGCAGTTAGGGCCCCCGAATGAAGGTTACAATATAAGGAACAGAGAAGGAATGATTGATACCAGTTGGAAACCTCACAGCATTATGTGATAGAGTGGTGATTGCCTAGTAAATTGGAGTAAAGTAGACAGCAATTCAAAAAATGTCAATGTCTAGTTTATTAAAATGGTGTTGATTCCTCACTGCCTAAATTCATCAGAATTACATCCAGGAAAAAAAAATATGTGTTAAGAAGCATTGGAGTAGAGATTTGATACTTAGCAGGAGAAAATGAAAAATTATACATTAATTCCATTAGTCTTTCATTCAGCAAACTTTGAATACCTTATAGAAGAGTCAAAAGAATGTAGGCATTGGAGCCAGATGAACCTGTTTCATTAATTACCATTATCATGACCAAGTCTTTTCAACCTTAGGAAGCTCAGTTTCTTTGTCTGTAAAATGGGAATAATTATATAAGCAATTATTAAAATGGGCATAATAAAAAGTTGAAGAATATATTTTAATCATTACTGTTGAAAGTATTACACATGTCCCCTTTCTCCTCCCCCACTATTGACCCCATCTAGCCTGTCCCCACCCCCTGCCCCCGGCCTTCACCACCCTATTGTCTGTGTCCATGGGTTATGTATACCAGTTCTTTGTTTGATCTCTTCCCACCCCCTCACCCTCCACCCCCACCTTCCCTCTGAGATTTGACTGTGTGTTCCATGCTTCTATTTTGCTCATCAGTTTATTTTGTTCAGTAGATTCCATATATGAGTGATATTATGTGATACTTGTCTTTGAAGATGATTTTAAATAAAAACTTACTGAGAGCTTTAAATGGTAAGTGGGATATTGCCTATAATCCTGTCAAGTCTACCCTACTTGTTAGCTGTGAGACCTTGGGCAAGTCACCTAACTTTTTCTAATCTGTTATTTCATCTGTTAGTTATAAACAATCTACCTGAAGGAGGATACAATACTTAAATGACAAATTACCTCTAAAGGGAATAAATAGTGCAGTATACTGGATGTAGTAGCCATTCAACAAATGAGAACAATTATTTTAAAGTTGGGGAAAACGAGGCACAGAGAAGTGAAGTAACTCTCACAGTTAATAGTAACTTATTGCCAGAACTTCCTTCTGGCTACAGGAGTAAACAAACAAAAACACAAATAAGTAAATTGCATAGCATATTAGAAAGTACAAAGTGCCTATCCAGAAGAAAATGAACTGAGCACCATGACAAGGATTGGGAATGTTAAATGGGTGGTGAGTGGTAGTTAATTATAAATAGGGTGATCAGGGTGGCCTTTATTGAGAAAGTAATGTTGGAACAAAACCTTGAAGGTGGGCCATGTGCATAACTCATAAAAGACAGTGTCAGAGGGCAGGAAGAGTCCTAGGCCTTGCAAGTGGGGATGGCAATGGCTCCAGAGTGGCCAGCACATTATAGAGGAGGTGAAGAAAAGAGAATGGTGTCCTATAGTCAGAATGGTTATGGCTTGATGGCCCCTGGAAGGACACTGGCTTCTACTGAGAAATGAGGACCCATAGCAGGGTTTTAAACATAAGAGGACCATGATCTCACCTATGTTTAAGAAGGAAGTTAGTTTCAAGTGTAAAAGCAAAATGCGTACATCCTGAAGCTTGGGCAAACTCAATGACAGAGGACCCCCAAATATCTTCCTTGGAAAACTTCTGTATTATTTCTTACAACTACATGTGAATCTACAATTGTCCCAATTTTCAGGACAGAACCCCACACATAAGATAAACTTCAGAATCCCAACTTAACAGGAAATGCACAAGAAAGGCAAAGGAAAGGAAAAGTCTAGAGCTGTGTCCTCCAAAACTGTAGCCACTAGCCAAAGGCAGCTACTCAACACCTGAAAATGGTGTGAGTAAAATGCAGACTAAGTATAAAATGCACATCAGATTTTGAAAATTTAGTAGAAAAAAAACAGACTGTAAAAATAGCAAAACTTATTAATGATTTTGCATTGATTATATGCTAAAATAATAGTATCTTGAATACATGGGGTTAAATACTAGTAAAACATATTATTAAATTTTGAAGAAACAAAAACCTTCTGGAAAATGAAATCAGGCAAACAAAATGATAAATGATGACAAAGTAATTGAAAATGAGGAAGCCATAGGAACAGGATCAGGGGTGATCACAGATTCTTATTCAATATACAATTAAAATGAAACAACAGCGAAAATTGTGGTTTCAGACCAGAAAATGTAAATGTGGTTAAGCTCGCTAATAATAGCATATGAGAGAGGGAGGACTGGGGACAGAGAACAAAAGAGAGAGGAGATGGGAATGCTAGTTGCCTCCTAACAGAGAGTCAATATAGGTTCAAATGAAAACATATATGTTTTTCTGAATGTTAAATTCAAGCAAATCTACATTTGTCATTTTATCTTAAAATAACCCTTATATTAACATTACATTTTAATCCATTTGTCTCCCTACTAATCTATATAATAAATCTTAAGCATTTTTAATGTAAAATTAAAAAAATAATGATAGCTGGGTTGCAAAATAAATTTGAGGGACCACTAAAACACTGAACAAAAAAACAGATATAGAAAACAAAAAAGAGAATAATCATTATAAGATACATCTAGGAGGCCCAGTATGTAACTAATAAGAATATAGAAGATGTACAAAAAGGAAATTATACAGAACATTCAAGAAACAAAGGACATTATATTTGAGATTGAAGGATCATGTAAAGTTCTCATCCAAAAGGATGAAAAAACTAACCACAACAAGACTCATCCAAGAAAATTTTGAGGATGCAGGGAAAACAAGAGTCTTTAACATCTTCTGTAAGGACAGCCAGCATTCTTCTGTCCAATCTACTACCATCACCACATATATGATCCAAAGGGCATGGACAGCACAGAAATTAGAAGACGACAGAAGAATTAAATCCAGCAATGCAAAATTTTAAAATATATTACCATGGATAATCCATTACCATGGATCAGGGTGGAATAAAGACATTTTTAGACAGGCAAGATCTTAAAAACATGCCTCCCATGGAAAAATATATGCTCCCACAATTCAAGAGTATAAACCAAGAAAGAAAAGATACAGGATCTTGAACAGAAGATTCAATTCAGGAAACAGAATAAGACAATTTCAACATTATGATGAAAGGGGTCCCCAGATAATTCTATGAATTTCTTCTAGAGAACAATTAAGCCCAGTACCAAGCAGGTCAAAAAATGACAGAGGGAGTTGTTTCTAAGCACATACCTACTGCGGTGTTTGACTGCAATAAAATAATTTCTATGGTTAGTGTTTTGGGGAAATTTCAGAATGAAATAATGTCTGAAAACTAAGCAAATCTATATATATAAAAGGTTAATATGCTAAGTGTCCCCTCAGGAGTTTGACCGGGATTTCGATTGTTTGCTATGATGTGTGCTAACCACCAGGGGGCGGCATGGAATGAAGGAAGGTCCCGGCTGGCAGCCAGCAGCCAGGAAGGGAGGCCCCAGCAGGCAGCTGGAAGGCCCCAATAGGCCCTGATCACTGGCCAGGCCTAGGAACCCTACCCGTGCACGAATATTGTGCATTGGACCTCTAGTGTTAAAAATAAAGTAATTATCAATTCTAGGGGAAAAGGTCAGAAAAGAAAGGAAATGATTCATAGTAAACTTTACATCAGAGCTGTGAACACTATCTCTATAGAGTCAAATAATATAAAATATTTTCATTTTGTATGGCAGCTATGTGCAATAATGACTATGGGAGGAGTATCTGTTCGTTCAGGTGAGTAAGGAGGTGAGAGCATTGTTATAAAGTTAATTCTTCAACCTCTGTAATAGAATCAGTAGCTATTACCATAAATTAAAAAAAAATATTAAAATGCCCTAAGTGCATATTTTTTTCAAATTAATATAAATATCAAAAGAAATCTGAAACAAATACATAGCAATGCATTCATTTCATATATGTGTGTACATATGCATGTATGCACATGTGTGTATGTGTTAAGAAAATGATATGGTCTATGCATTTTCAGGAGTAAAGACTGGAAGGACACACATATTCATACTGATTTTCCAAAAATGCAGATGGAGCCAGGAACTCACCACCAGGAGGTGAATGAATGCCCTGGGCAGAGAGTATCAGGTAATCCAGGGAGCACCCCTGAATAGAGCAGCCAGCCCTTGGCAGCAGGTGAAATGGGGAAGGGATGGCAAGAACCCTCTTGCTTCTATCTATAAAACCCACACTCAGCATCTCAGTGAATATGTCCTTTCTGCAATGCTGGTCTCCATAGCTGACTGTCCCAAAAAGCATTTTTTAAATTCCTTAAGACCCCAAACTTACTTTCTCTGAACTTCCATAGCTAGCTCACTTCCAGTAACATTCCTGCTTTCATTATGTGTGAGTTTTGCCTCCCCAGGTAGAGTCTGTTCTTAATAACTTGGTCCCATTCCCTTGCTTTATTTTTCTTTATAGCTCTTCTTATTACCCCAAAATAGATCCACGGCCAGAACAGTGGTTTTCATTTCAAAGTACCTTCCGACTAAGTGAAACATTTAAATGCATATAAAATTTTTGGAAAACTATAAACTACAAAAATAAAAACAGGGTACTTCGGCAGAGGGTAGTGGGATGTGAATAGCATTAATAGCATTTCCATTTCTAATCTACTTGCATATTTCTTACACATTTTTAAATGGGCATATTTTTATCATTGTCCTTATATAACAGGAAAAGGTGGTTTTACCATGAAAAATGGAAAACTTGTGATGAATGAAAATGAAGTGCAGCTGAAGCAAACGAGGAATAGCACTTCTCAATCAAGAAAATCAGAGACAGCCTTTTGGACACTGTGGCTTCTGGTCTGGTTTCTGATAGGCGGGTGAGCGTGTGAGGGGCAGAGGTCAAGTGGAATACATGGAGGGGGAAACTCAGGACACAGAATTACAAAGGCACCAACATAGCGATGGAGAAGCATGCAGCAGGAGTCTGGGATGCACTGGGGCCTGACAGCCAAGGGGCCTGGTGGTAGTGGGGAACCCACTGGGTAGACAGAGCAATGATGTGACTTGGGACCTTCTGCAGTGAGGTTTCCCCATTCTCCGGGCGAGGACTTATGAAGTCCCAGATTGTTCGATTGGTCGGTATAGATTCTTGCTTATGTTTAAGTAACTATTTACAGTGGAATCATGAATTTGTCCAATTTTTCTCTGTCTCAGTTATCCACCCCACATCTCTCCTCCAAAATGACAAAGAAAGCTTGCTCTGCGTTTCTATCATTTGTGCTGTGAAAATAAGGAAACAAGAACCATCTACTGGGCAGATACAAGCCTATTTAAAGGAAAAGTAAGCAGTCTGTGACACCATTAAGGAAGGATTGTGCCAAAGCACATAGCTCTCTTCGTCTGAAATGACTGTTTGTTGGAGGTAATGGTCACCTGGCTGTTATATCTGCCACCTCGTGGACCGCTAGGGGAAACATAAGCAATTCTCTTCGGCACCATGATGTTCTTATTTCTAAACTCCTCTGCCTTCCTTACTCGTTCCCTGTGAGATAAATAAGGTGTTGGTCACGGGCTCTGCAAAGGTCTGATTATTCAGGCAAGATACAGAGAGGTTGGATGGATTGCCTCAGGCCACACTTCAGCTGTGGGTGAGCCCAGGTCTGCACAGGGATGAAGGACACAGCCTCTGGAGAGAAATGGATGAGATTTGAGGTTGACTCTGCCTTTACCACATAGCTGTGCAAACTCAGCAGGTAACTAGACCTCCCTGAGCCTAGGTATTTCTCATCTACCAACCTGATGTTCATCTACTTGGCAACATCACAAACTGAATGACTTTGAAATTACTCTTCTATGTTTATGAAGCACATATTTTGGAGCAAGTTGTGTGTTCAACACTTTGCAAGCATCATCTGAATTACTCCTAATAACAACTTGCAGTGTAGAAACATGAGGTTATGAAATGTCACACCAACAAAGTCTTGGATCCTGGTTCTACAGCCTCCTGGCTGGATGTCTTGGATAACTATTTCACCTCTCTCTAAGTCTCAAATTATACATTTTTAAAACAAAATAATAGTGTTTATTCAATATTATTTTGTGCAACTCAAGGAAATGAACATAAAGCAATTAATAGCAAATACCTAAAATCTACTTGCTATTATTGTGAAGATGGTGATTATTTGGCCTATACCATGAAGACTCTTTTCAAATAAGTAGCTAAAATATTATTATTATTATTTTCAACCAAAGGTTAATGACATCTGAAGACTTCCTATGGGGGAAAAATTTATGGTTTTAGAGTCAAGAGAGGTTATTTTGGGAAAAGAGGGAGGGGATAGATCTTGGTAAGTTGTACTCCTTTCTTTCATGAATAAGTTCTGGCTCTTTTAATATTTCTTTGCACCTTACTTTCTGTGTTGGGCATGTGTGTGTGTGTGTGTGTGTGTGTGTGTGTGTGTGCGTGTGTGTGGCATGTGTTTGTCTAATTGCTTCCACTGGAGTGAGAATCTCTGGAGAGCAGAGAAAGTGTTCCATGCCATTTCTGTCCCCAGAGCCCAGCATGGTTAGGTACTCAAGTATTCATTTGAGTTGAATGTAATTGAACACAATTATACCTCTTAAGCAATGACTCTCAGATCCCAGGACAGGCGGTGATGGTATATTTAGGTGATGATGACACTGAACATGAATCTCACTACATCTAGTCCCTCCTTGTCCCGCACTCCCCATCCCCCACTCCCTGTCTCCAGTCCCACTAGCTTCCATGCCCTGCTGCCAATGTGCCCAGGGAACGCAGGGGCATATTTGAAAATGTTTGGATGTAGCCACACAGTGTTTAACAAACAACATAACAAAGGCATCTGTCACAAGGCGTCACCTTCTGTTCCTGGGAGACATCCGCCAGCTCAGTGGCATGCTCACTGCCTTTTCTCTTCCTCTCTGCTCATTCCCTCTAATTACATGTGGCGTTCTCTCTATCACACAATGAAAGAGGCCCTCATTTTGGCAGGAAAATGGAGAAGACTGGCTGGGGAATAAATCCTGCCACGAGCAACGTTTCTTTCTCAGACAGAGAATTTGGGCCAGGTCACCTATAGGAATTGATTTACAGGGTTTGAAAAGCCACTACATGCCTAAATAAGCCCTCTGACTGACAGAAAAGAAATATATCTCTATTTTCTCACTCTTGTCATTAAAGCCCCAAATCTTTAGAACCACATTTCACGTCGTCATCAGTCTGATTCATACCTACTTTTCCATCCAAACCTCCCTCTGCATTTTCTCCAAAATGGAGCTGGCTTCGAACTTTTCCATTTTATAGCCTCTTTACACCCCCAGTTTATGCTGCTTCGTCCCTGGGGATGCAAACACAACTATACTAATAACATCAATAACAACAGCAGTCAGAAAGCATGCCAAGTGGTTTTATGCATTTATCTCATGCAATGCTTACGAAGGATATCGTATTATTTTCTCCATCTGTTATATAAAGAAACTGGAGCTTAAAAAAGAGGTTAAATATAAAGTCAAATAAAAATAACACCACGTAGGCTAGGAAGTGAATTGTAGAAACACAATTTCTAATAGGCGCATGTTATAAATATAAAAATGTAATCCCTAGGCTGTCTCTCTATTCCTACCTGTGTGGAGCCCTCTCCCAATCCTGGCAAAAGCCAAGCCCGTCTGATGCCACCATCCCTACAAAGCCTGCTCAGATCCCCACCCATGGAATCATTCCTTTCCTGTCTCTGCCCCCATCACTGTGTTAGTTCTCCTTTCCTGGTTGGATGCAGCTGAGCCCATTCTGCCCAGGGAAGAAAGTTCTCCCCCATGGGACCCCCTTTGCTTTCTTTCATGGGAGTGACATGTTAGCAAGCAGCTCATTATTCCTGTTCCTGGAGGTGTGGGCTTCAAGTAAGATCTGCACTGTGTTTAGGTAAGAGGAAGGCCAGATAAATCAACCTTCACATTCAAATTACCTTTCAGCCAGCTTTGAAAGCTAACTAGCCTATGGATTTTATCTTTCCTGGATCCTTAAAATATGTATTGTTTTTCCTCCCATTAAACTCACTGACAATCACTGGCATTACGGAAGGCTTAAGGATAGTGACAGCATTGGGGCCTTTGTATAGCATATTGCTTTAACTCCCTCTTTGTTATTCAATCCATTTATTAATTAATCGGATATTTACTGGACACTTATTATGTTCTAGGCACTGACTAGGTGTTGGAGACTCAGAAGTAAATAGTCCAGACAAAGCCCCTATGCAAAGAAGCTTAGAGTGGTCGCCCCTTATCTGTGGGGATACAGCCCAAGACCCCAGGGGATTCCTGAAACCATGGACAGTACCCATCCATGGATAGCAGATAAATAAAATGGTTTTTCTATGCATACATACCTATGATAAAGTTTAATTTATAAATTAGGCAGAGTAAGATATTAACAATAACAACTAAATAATAAAACAGAATAGTTATCCTACCTAATAATAGACAAATATGCAAATTGACCATACCTTCACTATGCCCACGATTGGCCAGGAGGCGCAGGGGGGCGGGACTCGGGGTGGACGGGGTGGCCGATTGGGCCAGAGGAAAGCTGAGCTTTCCAGCGGCGGCGCAAGCTCAGCGTCTGCGCCATGGCTGTGCTGCGGCACAGAAGGGGCCTCTGGGGCAGCAGGCCCACGTCCCACTGTGGACCATCAAAAGCGGAGGAGCTGGGTGCCTGTCTCCTCCAGCATCAGGACTTTCAGAAGCCTCCCCCCGCGCCGGAGGTTTCTGAAAGGCCTGGTGCACCAGCGGACAGACACCCAGCTCCCCCATGATCCAAAGCGGGGAGCTGTGTGTCCGCTCCGGCACCAGCAGACCCCCTGCCATCAAAAGCGGGGAGCAGGCTGCTAGCAGTGTCCGCAGAGCATGCTAGGCTTTGCGGGGCAGTAGATATGGCCTGGATGGCAGGTTAGGCCTAGGGGACCCTACACGTGCATGATTTAATCATGCACTGGGCCTCTAGTAATAATATATTGTAATAAAAGTTATGTGAATGTGGACTCTCAAAATATCTTTTTACTTAAAGGAAGCACATTATGCCTTCTCCGTGGCATGTCCAAATTGCCAGCATCACTGTTCTTGTGCTTTGGGGTCATTGTGAAGTGAAATAAAGGTGACTTGACCACAAGCACTGCGATACTAGGACAGTCGATCTGATAACCCAGACAGCCACCATGTAACTAATGGGCAGGGAGCGTATCCAGTGTGAATAACTGGACAAAGCTGATTCATGTCCCAGGCAGGATGGCACAGGACATTGTGAGTCCATCATGCTACTCAGAACAGTGTGTAATTTAAAACTTATGAATTTTTTACATTTGGAATTTTCCCTTGATGTTTTCAGACAGTGATTGATCACTGGTAACTAAAACCACAGAAAGTGAAGCCACAGGTAAGTGGGGGCTACTGTACTGTCTAATCACATTGGCAGCCAAGTTGGGGGAAAGAAAATACAGCAGATTACCACAATAAAGCCAGAGCCAGGCATTGTTAAGAATAATAGTTTACATCCACTCAGCGTATTCTCTCCTAACACTGTGCTTTACAAAGATCAGATCATTGTATCTTTATGAAATCAATGCCATCACATTTTACAGAACACTTTTTCAGATGAATTCAGTCCTATTCTTATTTCACAGGTGTGAAAACTTAAGGCTTTGAGAGGTCAGGAACCAGTGATAGAGCTGGGATCTGCATCATGTTCAGTGACCGGGTTCCATGCCACTCACAGCCATACTAATGCCAGGGCAGCACAGACTCCCTGAAGAACCGGACACTCCCTTTACGCTGTGATAACAAAACCCTCACTCCTGTAGTACCCAGCCTCTTCCTCAAGAAAAGCTTATTCAGTCTGCATAAAATTCTGATACTAAATATATATATATATAATGAACAAAATAAGCTAAGGAATAAAATAGAACCAGAGACATGAAAACAAGGAACAAGCTGATGAAAGGGGAGAGTGTGTGTCGGGGGAGGGGGGTGTCATGGCAAAAGATTAACCAAAGAACATATATGTATATTTGCACTGTCCATGGACACAGACAATAGCATGGTGAAGGCTGGGGCAGGGGAAATGGGGTGGAGGGGGGTAATGAGAGGAAGGGAGGGATATCTGTAATACTTTCAACAATAAAGATAAAAAAACATTTAAAAACTTGTATGGATCAAAGGGTGAAATCAACAGAGTGAAAAACAACAACCAGGGAATGGAAGAAAGTATTCACAAATGTATATCTGATAAAAACTCCTACAACTCAACTACAACAAAAAAAAAGTTATAAATTAGGAACATTTATTTTCAACCTGGGGAAATGTTGCCCCTAGGAGACATTTAGCAATGTTAGGAGACTTTTTTTTTTTTAATTATCACAATTGGAGGTGGAAGTGGTGCAACTGTCATATGGCGAGTAAAGGTCAGAAGTGCTCCTAAATCCCTACAATGCACAGGGCAGTCCCTAGTACCACACCCTAAAGAATGTACATGTCAAATATTTTGCTGTTAAGAAACCCTAGCATAGAGGAAAGAGAGCATCTGGCTTACAGAAAATACTTACATTATAGTTGAGCATGTGTGTGTAGATCTGACAACATTTCCTGGAGTCTGAAGTGCTAATCTGGGTTCTCTGATTACATGGGTAATTTCAGTTCAGTCCACAGAAACACCCTAAACACCTACTCTGTTTGAAATGACACGAGGCACTTTTCATACCAAAACAAACAAACAAACAACAAAAAATCATACAAAATTGGATTCTGCTGTAAAATGTAATAATTAAGATCGCAAGGTCTGGAATCCAAGAGTCCCACATTGAAATCCAGGCTCAACCTTCAGGTGTGTGACCCTCCTTCATGAAGCACCTCCTGGAACCCTCCTGGAACCCTCACTGGTCTCATCTGAGGATTGGGGGAAAACACGTTTTTTCTTTCTCATAAGTTGTTTGGGAGTTAAAATAAAATGATGCCTATTAGGTGCTTACCAGTAGGAGTTTGGCACCTGGCTACAGCTCAATACATGCCAGTTCTCATCGTGAGTGTTATAGGCAGAGACAAAGTGGGTCTGGAGGCTAAAATTGCCTTCTCAAGATTGCACAGCAAATACATGTCAGAATTTGACATAGACTCTAAGACCTACTTAGTGGATCTAAAGTGGATCATTCTTCCATCTATCTTCCGTGCTGCATGTTTGCATTCCCTTAGTGCAGGGCCTTTATACTGTCCTTGCTATTTCAACTGGATGGTTTTCCTCATTCAGCTGGATACCCCCATCACCCATGGAGTATCACAGTTGGAGTCATGGCTACCTTTTGTTTGAACACTGGCCTTGTTTGGCTCCTGAACCCGCCTGACTAGGGCAGATGGTACACTAGCCTCAGGCCCACCAGAGTGTGTGATATGGAATGAATCTTGCTGCCTTAAATATCCACCTGCTATCTGGTGTTCAGGAAACTCTCTCCAAACCTGTGTGCACAGTCATTTTCTTCCTGATTTTCCCTGCTGTCTTGGTTCCATTTGTATGCCTGAGATTCTGCCTCAGTTTCCCTGTCCGGCATTCTAGTTCAATGATGTATCTGAATTTCTACTCTCTGACTCAGTCCATTCGATTATGGTCCTGACACTTGGCTAGCTATTGGCAGAGGATTAGGACCTGCGTCTCCCAATTCCTTGACAGCCTACTATACACCAATGGATCCCTCTACAAGGAGCCTCTGAGCCTGTTTCTTTGTGGGCACCAGTGGCAGGATCGCATGCGGCCTCATCCATTGAATTATCCTTATTATTTTCATATACCATAATTGAAATTTGCAATTCTCTGCCAAGTTCTGTGAAGAACACTTAAAAATATTAATTCTTTAATCTGTACAGCAATTCTGAGACATATTACCCCATTAAACAGAAGAAACACATGCTGTGAGGCATTAAGTAGCAAAAGTAGGCTCTGACATAGTTCTGTTTACTCTCCAAATCCATGCATATCACCTTGAGGCTTAGACATGCTAGCTACCTCAAAACACCGAACTTCTCATTCTAGATACATTAGAGGGATCTGCTTCAATAATCAGGCTCATGTGCCCAGCCCCGCTTCTACTTGGTCTCTCTGGCTTCTCTCTTCTGGCAGCCTATGTTGCAATAGATTAGTTTCCTTTACACCACCGCGCATTGGATTACACAAGACGCCGAACTTAAATGCACTGTCAAATTCTCCACACCTTCTCTCTATCTACATTAACTTGACAATTTTCCATCTATCCTTCCTGTGACTATAATCTAGACTTCTATGATTTATCATTGGTCCACTACTACCCATGACCTAGAGCTGGCAGATTTTAGAATCATTGTCATAATCACTATTAGCAATATCATTGTCATTGTCATCACCACCACCACATCACCACCATCATGACCATCATCATCACCATCACCATCAATCATTATTTTTGTCATCATCATCATCATCATCATCATCATCATCATTACCATGTGGCTTCTACAATGCACAAATAATTAATTGGCGAATGCTGACCTAGTTCACAAAGTTATCTATGTTTGAAGATGTAAGGTATAGACATATGCAAAACTAAGCAACAATACAAGAGAACAAGAACCAAGTTCACCTGTATAGGTATATTACAAATATTTAGGAAATGGTTGAGTTGGAGCTGTGGTAGAAGAATAATCAGGAGAGACTAGGAGAGAAAATAACAGATGACTAAGGGGAACACAATTTACCTGGATGTGCATGGTTGGTGTGATTTAGGTAAAATAATATAAAAAGGATATAACAGGAAACACAGTGGTGTGAACAAATATTAGAGGTAGAGGAATTCATGAGCTTTTCAGTTTTTGGTAAGGAGACCAGTTTGGCTCTAGCCAGATGTCTACTATGGAGGAACAGTGAGAAACAGTATTGGAAGTATGGGGACTGAGAATAGAATGAGCATCTGGCTAGACGTTCTCTTCCTGGTTCTAAACAGACATGTAACTCGGAGTAAGTAGCATGCACAATCATCTGAAAAACAGCAAGTGAAAGCATCTTAAAATTCTTTAATACTTGGTCTTATTAAACATTCTAATATTCATCATTTCACACGATAATTTGAACAGTCAGTCCTCTGAAGTAAATATCGTTAATTTCCCTGTGAGCTAGGTATCATGTTAGGCATGAGAAAAAAAGGAATAGTAAAGGATTTACTCAGGGTCATCCTCCTATGAAGTAAAGGGAGCAGAATTTAAATTCAGGTCTGCTGGTTTTAGTTAGGTGCAACTTGGAAACCAGTATTACATTTCATGATGAAATGTGAGAAAGGGGAAGTTGAAGTTCATTCCAAGCAAATCAGGCAATGGTCTTTCCTGATTGAAGAGCATTTGGACAGATGTATATAGCATACCTGGAATAGGAAATACTAGAGTCACAAAGATTTGGGTTTCCCAGCCTACTTCACCCATTTTAACCAGATAGCTATAATAACCTCTATCACCAGGGCTATAAACCAACAAACAAGAATCAGAAAACAACAACCAATATTACAGGTTGTTATTAAAAAAAAAATAGAATACCTGCAGCTCTGTGCTTAAAGACAAATTATTGCTATCTTGCAAGTATTTCGATTAGATGAGATTCTTTTGTTGTCTACTTCACGATCATATTTTCTCCCCCAAAAAAGGGAAGGCAAAAGGGAAGAAAGCCCAGCTAACATATTTCAATAAGAAAATAGCCACACCGATTCCCCATGGTGCTGGTAAGCAGCAGAGAAGCAATCAGAAGGAAGGGGAAAAGTTCAGCAGGAACTCGTCTAAAAAATAGCAAGATGTAGCTTGACAAACACCAGTCTGCCAGAGCCTCTGCCTTGAGTGGCCATTTCCCCTCAGAGTGACACTTTCCAATTATGAGATGGTAGCTGAGAGCATTCTGGGCGTCTCTGCAGCTGGTGGCTATTTCCTTGCCCAATTTTTACACATGCTGGGAAAATAAGCCCTTGTTTCTATAGCCACTCTTTCCCAAATAGTCATAGTAAAAGGGTGGGATGGGGCAGACATACATGCATATACAGCATGATGGGTGACTACTATGTGCCAAAGTGGAGATCTGTGAAGCTTCCTGTGGGGGAAAGATTCCTGCTCTGATTTGGGGTGGTTGATTAATGTTAATGTTAACTTAAAGAAGAAATGAAAAACATTTCAGACAGAGGATAATGAATGCCTATTACTTCAAGAAGCACTGCACATTCATGAAGCGATGCACATTCGTGAGCTAATAATCATTTGGTGTGACTAGGTCATGGTGTGGAAATTGGGGAGTAAGAACAGAGTTGGGAGAGTATTATAGAGAGATGAATAGCTCATAATTGACCGCTTATTCTTCTATTGATATATAGGATAGGGCAAAAGTAGGGTTTCAGTTGTGAATATGTGAAACATAGTTTATTCTTCAAGTATTATTCATTAATTATTGTATTGTTCCATATGAACAACTGTAAACCTGTTTTTGCCCTACCCTGAATGCTATGTAAAAAAACAAACAGGAAAACAAGCAGGTGCTTAAAACAGTGACTGCTCATAATAAGTAAATATTTGTTCATTTGAATTTTGTTAACTCTGCAAATCTTATAATATCAGACTCATATTAAAAATTCTGTTATGGATAAGGGCATTTCAGATATGTTTCCTGACTTCCAAAAGCTTATAATTTGCTACAGAAAGAAAGTGAAAAATAAAAGATGTATCCACAAAACTCAAAACTAAGGCATCTGAATTAATATCAAAATAGAAAAAAATCATAGGGATAAAGTATACTTGCTGTAGAATATTGGAGAGGAGGGAGACCAAAAATAGGTTGAGTCTGCATGGATGGAATCTTCAAATAAACAGAAATGCAGAAGAATAGTAGGACCTGGATAACAGTTTAGAGGTGTGAGGGATGAGAATGAATGATGCATGGGGGATGAGTTTACCATGCAAAGGACTAATAGGAGAGCTTGGCCTAGTCAAATGGTGGGGGGACTCATAGGGTAGGAATAATCAGCATAAAGTTGAAGAGAATACATTTATTTGGGAAGAAAGCCTTAGATTTGAGCTTATCTGCCACTTACATGTGTTTTAGAGGCAAATCATCTACCCCTTTCCAGATTAAATACCTATTGCTTTATCTATTGCTAGCAGTCCTCCTCTTCTTACAGGGTTTGTTTCTTTTTCCACTCAAACTACATGTCTGCACAAAGGCTGCCATACTCTTCAAAGTTGTATTCCATCCTTTGACCATTGGCCACATTGATCAGCACAGGGATGAACACCAGACGCAAGCTGGGCTAACCAGAGTCCTTTCCTGGGAACTTATATTCAAATTGCATTAAGGAAAGAGGGGGTTTGTCTTCCTTTTGTGATGTGAGTTACAAGATGTAAAACTAGAGAGCTGTCAGCATCTATGTTTTTACAATATTGAAATAGCTGTTCAGCAATGACAGAGAATAAATATAATATACAGAGAGAAGCAAAGACAAGAGGTATAAAGAGAGAGTGCTGGTGGGAGTAAAGTCACTGAGTTTTGTTGATTCTGAAGCCTAGATTTATCTATTTCTTCCTTGTGGTTTATGTGCCCAGACTTTTGTTTGATTCTGTGAAATCCTTCCAATAAATCCTCCATTTTGCCTAAGTTAGCACAAGTTGAGCTTCTGTCTTTTGCAACCAAAAGAACCCCAGCTAACACATTTCTATAGCAATTTCTCACTCCTAAGACAGAAATAGCAATCCCTCATCTAAACAAGCTTTTCAAAGCCTCTGAAACCGTATGACTGAACATGACAGTAACACACTAAGCACAAATAAATTGTTATTTTTATTGTTATTATTAGAAGAGAAGAGTAGGTAGTTTGGCATTATTATTGTTGCTGTTGTTGTTATTATCATTAGTTATTGAAGAGTGGGTAGTTTGGCCTCACTAGAGTGTGGCATTTTGGAGTTGAGAAGAAGATTAGCCATGTTAGAAGGTGAGATGAGGTTGATGGTAGTATCAAATGTTTTTTGCTGGAGGATCTAGAAATATGCAAATATGATTTTGAACCTATAACCTTTAATGCTAAAGCAGAGGTGTGTGTGTGTGTGTGTGTGTGTGTGTGTGTGTGTGTATGTGTATGTGTGTGTATGTGTGTGTGTGTGTGAAATGGAAATTTGGACTACAATGTAATTATTAGCCTGTTGACAAATCCTCAATGCAGAACTCTCCTGTAAAGAGCAATAGCATATCACTTAGGCTCAAGTCAGAAGTAAGGTCTTGTCTCCCCAAGCAAAATATTTTCCAACCCTGGCAATCACACTGACAGATGAATGTCTTGGAGTGTGTGAGAAAAGGGAAATGGAAATGGCATCTAAACATCTAATGCACAGGTCGTGGCCTCAGAAAGCAGCCAACTTTGGACACACAGTGATCCCACCTTCTAGCAAACAAGGCTCCATCATTCTGAGTCCAAAGATCTTTCCCATCATGTTACACTTCTCTCCCATGGAGAGAGGCAAGGACAGACTGCCTCTCTGGTACAGGTCATTAACTATTGCTTTAATTGTATTGTTTTTAACATTTTTCTCACTTTTATTGAGGTCTGATTGATAAATAAAGTTGAAAGATATTTAAAGTGTATGACATGATGTGTTGATATACATATTCATGGTTAAAGGATCGTTCCCACAGATTAACACATCCATCACCTCACATATTTACCTTTTTTTGTGTGAGAACATGTAAGTTCTCCTCTCTTAGCAAATTTTAATTATACAGTTCAGTGTTATCAATTATAGACACTATAATATACATTAGATCCTCAGACCTTATCTTAACAACTGAAAGTTTGTATGTTCTATTTCTTTAGAGTAATTTTCTTCTATTAGTCTGGGTCAGTGAGACTTGGTAATTGAAATCATTAGAGAGGACAAATAATGAATCACTTTGAATAAGTTATTTCACTACTCTGTAGCTCAGTTTTCTTAGATTTAAAATGGAGATCACAGTACTATATATTGCATCTCTTACAGAGACTAGCCGGGCCTGGTCTAAATCATTGTATATGTGACCACATACTTTTATATGATTGCTTTGAAAGCAGATTTCTCCTCAAAATCTCTCCGACATTCCAGGGTCTAACACATAATTGGTGGTTCATAAATGTCATTTGAAATAAATGGAAGCAGTTCTGTAATAGAAAATGCATAGAGTGCTATATGGATATAAGTTATTATTATTTTGAAAACACCAGCAAGGTAGCCTCCTTTTTAGAACATTGCAAAAAGAATGCTACAAAGAGCCGTAAAGAAAGAACAAAGATATTGTGAAGGATTCAATATTTCCCATCAGTATAAAGTGTGTATATGAGATAGAAAATGGCCATTTCCTTCCACATTGTCTCCAAGAATGACTCAGTCCCCAAGGCATAAAATGGTTCTGTGGTCATCTGATGCAGTTCCAAAGAAGACTAAGAAATGTGCCTGAACTGCTGCTTAGAGTATGGTCAAAAATGAACTCTCTTTTTTTTGTAAATATATTTTATTGATTTCAGAGAGGAAGGGAAAGGGGGGAGAGAGAGAGAGAGAGAGAGAGAGAGAGAGAGAGAGAGAGAGAGAGAGAGAGAGAGAGAGAGAGAAACATCAATGTTGCCTCCTGCACACCCCCTTACTAGGAATCGAGTCTGCAACCTTGGCATGTGCCCTGACTGGGAGAACCAAACCATGATCTCCTGGTTCATAGGTCCATGCTTAGTCACTGAGCCACAAAGGCTGGGCCAAAAATCAACACTTAAATGATCCCTGACAATAATGCAGTAAAGGCCTGAGGTTGGGTGAAGCCCCGGTGGAGAGGGCAAAGGGGGTGGGGAGGGTAGGGAGGCATCTATAATATTGTCAACAATAAAATTTAAAAAAGAAAAATACTGACTCTCAGGCTTCTTATTTGATTACAGGTGAGAGTATCATATTCTGAGATGGGAAAGAAGGCTAAGGTAGTAGAAACAGAAGTTATGAAAGCCCTTAGTTGGGTTATCTGAATGCCATGACAGTTTTAAGAGCCTGTGTCTCTTGGCCTGATGGCAGAAAATATGGTAACTTGGAAAAGTGAAGGAGGCTTAGTATGTCCACTACAGCAGGAAGTAGAAAAATGGCAGGAAGAGTCTGGGGTAGGAGTGAAGATGAACAGTGAAGTTGGTACATGAGACAGGAGACAAATTAAAGAGAGCCTTTCAAGACATGCTACCAATTTTAAATTGTATCCTATCAGCAATTAGAGACATTAAAGTTTATTAAGCAGGGGAGTGGCAGGATTCATCTACAGGTTTAGAAGAATCACTCTATGTGCTTCAGGAAAACTGACTTAAAGAGAGCAGAAGAATAAGACCCTATGTTCCAAATGGTGCACTTTGGGGAACACTCTTCCTTTTAAGAGAGAACAACATTTAGGATAAAGCTTAGCCTGATGAGACAGTGACACAATTTTCATGGAAAGACCCTTCTGGCACCAAAACTGAGGACAGGGTAAAGGGTGAGATCCTTCAGCGATAGCCATATCCTTCAGATATGGATGTCTATGACCAGTCCCTCCCATTTTACAGAGTAGAATGGTCTGTTTGGATTGTCTCTGTAGAATTACAAGTAACCTGGTGCATGAAATTTGTGCACATTAAAAGGGAATTAGAGGAAATATTTTAATATTGCTATTTGCCCTTTCTCTATAATAGATGTGTCAGAGATGAAAGAAAATTAGTAAAATGTATATGAAAAATCTTCCTCCTGTCAGAGTCTGGGGCGTGCCACAGGAACCAGAGTCAGGTCCCCGCCCACCCACCCACGTGTGCCTCTAAATCACGTGAGACCCAGACCTGCCCGGCCCACCCCCACTAGGCTAGATACAGACCCGACCAGCCCCACCCCCGTCAAGCCCCGCTGAGTTGGGGGCATGGTCTCAGGTCGCCTGGCCTGGCGCGAGGGTGGGTGATGCAGTCTGAGGTCCACTGGCCCGGGCCGGGGCAGGGGGCATGGCCTGAGGTCCCCGGCCTGGGGCAGAAGGCATGCCTTGAGGTCCCCATCAAGCCCCACGGGCGGGGGTCGTGGCCTGAAGTCCCCCGTCAATACCCGCATGGTGCCGGGGTGGGGGGGACAAGGCCTGGTGCTGGGGCAGGAGGACAAGGCCTCAGATCCTCCGGCCCGGCGCCAGGGCGGGAGGTGAGGCCTGAGGTCCCCTGGCCTGGCACCGGGGCAGGGGATGCACCCTGAGGTCCCCTGTCAAGGCCTGCCAGATAGAAGGTGTGGCCTCAGGTCCCATGGCCCGGCGCCAGGGTATGGGGCGTGGCCTCAGGTCCCTTGGCCCAGTGCTGGGTCGGGGGGCATGGCACGAGGTCCTCTGTCAAGCCCCAACAGGCAGGGGGCACAGCCTCAGGTCCCCTGCCCCAGCCCAGTGCCATGCAGCCTCAGGTCCCTGCTGATTGCTGGTTAAGGCTCATTATGGGAACTTGGCCTCTGCTGTGGGCACAGCCATCTTGTTATGGTGTGATGGTCAATTTGCATATTCCCTTTTTATTAGATAGGCTAGGATGGACTCCAGGAATTTTCCAGGGCTCTCAGCTCCCAGTACGTTCAGTTAACCTTCTTTATCAAAAACAAAAAAAAAAAACAATACAAAATTTCTTCATCTTCCACCTTATTTTTTGAAGGGAGAGAAAGGCAGTATTTCTGCTGCTTAGCTCTCCTATTATGTCTGTTCTGAGGTAATTTTCTAAAAGAATTAAATAGTATAACAAGTTACCAAGGTTACCTAAACTATATCTGAAATCTCTGTTACATGGCTGATTTTGGCCTTCCTCCTCCAATATGGGTTCTGAAATATAATACCGGGTGTGGCAAAAGTAGGTTTATAGTTGTGAGTACAGGAAACAGTTTATTCTTATATTATTATTTATTCACTAGAGGCCCGGTGCACGAGATTTGTGCACTTGTGGGGGAGGGGGGTCCCTCAGCCCAGCCTGTGCCCTCTCGCAGTCCGGGAGCCCTTGGGGGATGTCCGACTGACTGCTTAATCTATGGGGAGCAGGCCTAAACTGGCAGTTGGACATCCTTAGCGCTGCAGCGGAGGCGGGAGAGGCTCCCACCACTGCTGCTGAGCTGGGCAGCCATGAACACAGCTCAGGGCTTTTGGCTGAGACGTGCTCCCCCTGTGGGAGCGCACTGACCACCAGGGGGTAGCTCCTGCGTTGAGCATCTGCCCCCTGGTGGTCAGTGCACGTCACGCCGTTTGGTCAATTTGAATATTAGCCTTTTATTATATAGGATTATTGTACTATTTTCCATACAAACAACTGTAAACCTACTTTTGCCCTACCCTGTGTTTTATGATGACGTTGTTTGACTTCCATTTTTATACTTCTCACGAAAATGTAAAATCTCTTATTTTCCTTTTCTTACCCAAAGATAACTACCCAAAGATTATTTTAACCAAGTAATGAGCTCATTTCTAATACTATAAGCCCTACTTTGTGTCTCCAACAACCCCAGAGAACAAATCCCAGCAACCCCTTCTCCCCAGACAAAGGGATAAGAATGGTGGTGAGCCAGAGGCAAGAACTATGAGTGCATGTAATGGTGACATACCATTTTTAGATCCAATTATGTAAATTCATCTTAGACTACTATAAATGAGGGTTGGGTGATCATTTTCCCCACTACCACTGACACAACCCAGGATTTATAGCAATTATGTCAATTGTCCTATTTATGGTTCTTGACATGTTTAATGTAAGAAAGGGACAATGCATCCTATCACCTCTCATTACAATGCAGCATGGTGATGAATGATATAATAGTGATGATAATTAAAATGTGTTGTGCATACTTAAACGTGAGCTTCAAGGTTTAAAGAAGTGTCTATTATTCCAGCCCTTTTTCTCTAACTCGTCTTCTAAAGAAAGACTCAACATCTTCCTCTGCTTGTCTGCAATTACTTAGGTGGTTCAGAAAAACACTCATATTACCTGGAGTTGATTCCCCTTTGTGCAATTCTTTCTTTCTCTTTGCTGCTCTGTGTGGGACCTCAGAGTGCCCTAAAAATCTCTATCTTTAGCTCCTGCTGCTGACAGTTCTTCAAGCAGAGGCCCTGAACCCTCACATCTTCAAAAGTCATTACACTTAAATTGCCATAGAAACACTGGGGAATAATGTTAAGGTTCTGAATGTCAATTTTCTTTCTTCTTATTTTAATATGTCTGTTCTTGTTCTGTGACCAAGGCCTGTAAAATGTAAATATGCTGCCCTGAGTTTCTAACAGAAGCCAGAATGAACTGGGTGACTTTGGTGAGTCACTCAAACTATCTGAACCTCCATCTCCTCCTCTACAAAATGGGAATAATATTAGCTACCTTGGTCCACACACAAGATTATGGGAGAGACAAAAAATTTTAAGAAATTACTATATGCAAATATGTATTATAATACAAAATATTATGCAGACTTCAAATGAAAACGTAAGAAAAACACTTGTGTCTGTATGGTACTTTCGAGTAAGCAAAGCTTTTTAACAGAGTAATTTTTTGAACTTTACAACAGTGTCATGTATAAAATTACCACCACATTAAAAAAAAAAAAGGAAACAGGTTTAAACCTAATAATCCCATAGTCATAATGATAATAAATGGTTAATTTGCTATTAGGATCTAGTATTTCCAGGTTTGGACAAAGGTAGCCACAAATTTATATTTCTCTTCTGTGCAAAAGAGATTAAGAAATAGGACAACTGCCCTAGTTGGTTTGCTCAGTGGTTAGAGCATAGGCCCTGAGACTGAAGGGTGGAAGGTTTGATTGCTGTCAAGGGCACAGACTTCGATTGTAGGCTCAATCCCTGGTCCCTGTGCAGGAGGCAATCCATCAATGTATCGCTTTCTTTCTCTGTCTCTCCCCCTCTTCAACTCTCTCTAAAAATTAATGGAAAAAATATTTTTGGGTGATGATTAACAAACAACAACAAAGAAGTAGGACAATTAAAAAGAGAGAAAAGCAGCATTAGAGGTGCAGTAGTTACAAGCAGACTCAGATTTAAGTTCAACCTTGCTGCTGCCTGATGTCTTATCACCATCACCAATGCACAATCCAATCCCTCCCATTCTCCTATGTGCCTTTCTCCATGTTTTCTGTCCTCCTCAACCTTCCCACCTCTCCACATCCATGTTTAGTCTCTCACCACGATATTCTACTTCATTGAGAAAATGACAGCAATTAGGAGAGAAATTTCACACATTCCCATTGCCCTGTCAACTGTGTGTCCATATTCTCTGATCCCTCATCTACATTAATATTTGGACCTTAAGATTATTCCTCAGTGTTTCTTTTACTGTCTGTGCTCCTGTCTAAAGCAAACTCTTCCACTTGTCCAGTAGCTTCCTTTCCTTCTCACTTTCTCAAAGACACTGCTCTAGCAATCATTCCTTCCCTTTCTGTAATACTATTCACTTCTCTTCTCTACCAGGTTATTCTTATCACCACACAAACATGCATTGTTAATAGAATTAAAGAAGAAAAATAATTCTCTTTACTTCATATGTCCTTTTGATGAGGAAAATAAGACATTTTTTGGGGGGAGACCAGTAGCCTCAATTTGTACCTAGTTAATCAGTATCCCTAATGCACATTCCTGTTAGCCTATAGTCTAGTCACTGCCCCTTCCTCAATTATCTGGTCTTGCAAGACTTGTTTACCTAAATACATTTTACAGAGGCCATAAACCATGAACAATACACAACCCCTGGAGGGGGTTATCAGCATTGGTGCCAGGCCAGGCCTTTACGTGTGGTCTCACGGCCCCCATCCCAACAAACGGGGTTTTTTGCAAAGCCCATGAAAGGTGCAGAAGTCTGATCCTTATTTGGGGGACAAGGAAACCAAAGGGTATAAAGAGAAAGCTTCCTCCATATTGGTTTGCTCAGGATGTGGAAACAGGCTCCCCTGAGTCATGGTACAAGTACATCTGGAAATAAATGTGTGTGTTTTTTCTGTACCTCTGGGTACTCCTGTGTATTTTTCAGTTGCCTGGTAAATTCTGTAACACTTCCACCTTCTGCCTTATTTCTCTGCTTCCCTTTACTGCAAAATTTCCTAAAACTGTTACCTAATACCCTGTCTCCAATCCTTTTCTCCCATTCTTTCTTGAAGCATTCCAGTAACTCACTAGAAACTGCTTTTATCAAGGCCAGTAATGGTATTCACAATTGCAAAATTCAATAATCAATTCTCATGGAAGGGATTTTTGTCTGTTTTTTTTTTTTTTTTTTAATGCTATATTCCTAATGTCTAGAGCAAGTATGTCAAACTCACAGCTGCTGGGCATGAGTTTCACATACTTGGGAGTAAGACCTAGCATATAGATCAGGCGTCCTCAAACTACAGCCCGCAGGCCACATGCGGGTGTTTCTGCCATTTTGTTTTTTTACTTCAAAATAAGATATGTGCAGAGTGCATAGGAATTTGTTCATAGTTTTTTTTTTAAACTATAGTCTGGCCCTCCAACGATCTGAGGGATAGTGAACTGGCCCCCTGTTTAAAAAGTTTGAGGACCCCCTGATATAGATAGTGCTAAGCAAGCATTTAGTGAATGAACCTTATATAATAAAAGCCTAATATGCAAATCAACCGAAAGGCAGAAAGACCAATGGAATTACCGGTTGCTATGATGCTCACTGACCACCAGAGGGCAGATGCTGAACGCAGGAGCTGCCCCCAGCCTGCAGGCCCCAGGCCAACCAAGGTGGGTGCCAGCGGGGGCGCCCCCCCCCACCCCATCGCCCCACTGGTAGCCCCACAGATTGGCCCTGATTGCTGCCAGTAAATGTATAAAAGACAGACCTGGGTTTTAATCCAGACTTCCTCAGCTTCTTGTTGCATGCCATTGTGAGTCCTTAAACCTCTCTGAGCCACTGCTTACCCTCTTTGAAACAGATATAACAACAATTACCTGCTGTGGATATCATAAAGGGGAAATAAAATTATGCATGTGTATTAGTGACAAACAGAAAATGTTGTGAGTTGTTACAGGTCTGTGTTCAAATGCTGCATTATCCATCATTTGCAGCAAGGCTGATTAACAAAGTGGGAGTTTTCTGAGGATGTTTCAGATGTCTAAAAAGTTTGCTCAGAGGGTAAAGTAACAAATTGTATAATAGTTTTTTGGATTTGTTTACAGTTGGAATTTCTTGATGAGGCTGGGACCTCCCAAACATAACTGTTGAATATATTGAGGCGGCCAGTGTCTCTAAGGGAAGACAATGGGAAAGTTTGGTGCATCATTATCCTGTGCAATTGCTAAATCTACAAAAATAAAACACGTTGCCCATTAAGACTTCCTCAGGGTGCAGTGTGGAAGACAAGTAAGTAATTCATTCCAAATGGGTGATGACTGCTAACTGAGGTCTTGCTCATTTAACAGCCTAGAAAGGGTATTCTGTCAGCAATCAATGCCATCAATGGGCTGGGTAAAATTCCCTGGTCTTTAATTAGTGGAGCTGATGACCTTTCAGAGGTCAATTTGGGTAACCAAGGCCCTGATCTTACTGTTCCTCAACAGGAAGCATGAAATACCAATGCTCAATTTTGTTAAATACTTACTTATTCACATCCTCCCTACCAATATTTTCATGTTGATTATTCCATAATGACACTGATGGGACTGATCTGTTTATTTAAATGATGGCTGCTGTCCTCATTTAGGGCTATTAGTGCCCAGGAGTGAAGCTTATACATGAATAAACAGAATACTGACTATCGGAGGCTATGGGAAGTTTAGGGACCATCATGTCTCTTCTCGTTTTTGGAGCTGTCAGGAATGTCAAGGCAAGCATACTAAAAGTGAAGACATGAGACATCCCTACTTCACTAGGAACAGGTAGAGAATAAATTAATTTTTGTCTCATCAGCTCCTATTGCTTATGTTTTTCTCTTTTCCTTATCAAACATATATTCACATACACATATGCATGTACACTCAAAGAATAAATGTATCCATACGGCATTCATATTTTCTGCATCCTCACTTATCTGCTTGTAATCATGCATGCATGCATACACATACACATACACACACAAATGCTAAAACATATATGTTATATCCATTCACCAAGATGAATATTTTCATATATAGAAACTAAAGTGTATAGATTCACACCTATGCATATTTATGAATATCCATGAGACATGTATAATCTCATACATATGATACCTATATATACTTAAATGTGTATGCAGACACATAAACATATACACATGTGGTGGGGAAAACACCAATTTAATGACCAGATCTTTCTTTTTAGTAGAATAAGTACTTTGAATGGGCACTACTTTTATTTATGTTCCCTTCTGAGCATATTGATGGATTTAGAATATGTAACTATGGCAAGATATTTTTTTAACACACCATTATATTTCTATAATTTTACCTTGCATAAAGTAAATAATTGCCCTAGCTGATTTGGTTCAGTGGACAGAGCATCAGCCTTGGGACTAGTGTCCCAGGTTCAATTCCAGTCAAGGGTATGTACCTCAGTTGCAGGATCCCAGCAACTGCGGTACGGTAAGGGGGCATGCAGGCGGCAACCAATGATGTGTCTCTGTCACATCAGTGTTTCTCTCTGTCTCTCCCTCTTGCTTTCACTCTCTAAAAATCAATGGAAAAATATCCTCAGCCCTAGCCAGTTTGGCTCAGTGGATAGAGCATTGGCCTGGGGACTGAAGGGTCCTGGGTTCGATTCCAGTCAAGGGTACATGCTGGGGTTGCAGGCTCAGTCCCCAGTAGGGGACATGCAGGAGGCAGTCAATCAATGGTTCTCTCTCATCATTGATATTTCTATCTCTCTCTCCCTCTCCCTTGCTCTCTGAAATCAATAAAAATATATATATCCTCGGTGAGGATTACAAAATGAAAGTAAATAATCAATAAATACTGATGAGTGAGAGTGTGAGTGAATGAATGAATAAGTATAAACAGAAGGGAGTGAATTACTCTGTAAAATAGAGGGCAATTCTGCAGCACTATCGTCAATGGGGTAGAGAATTGCTGAGGAGAGTTGGGGTGAGGAAGAAGAAAGCAAACAAGATGAAAGGAGCTCAGAGTACAGAAGGAATGCAAGTGTTGGCCACCTTCCCATATAGCTATTAAAAGAATAAATCTGTTTTAATTGTGAAGCCCATAAACATTGGTCATTTCCTCATCATGATATCATATTTAAAGATGCCACCAACCCCCATCTTCTCATCTATATTGCTTGGTAGAGAGAAAAAGAGAAAGGCACTTATGAATTCCCTTGATCCCCATGACCAAATGTATCATTCATTGATCTATTTCTTTGAAACAAACTACTATTTGACATAGTGACTTAAAACAACAGTAATTTAATTCTCACAATTCAAAAGTGTTGGCTGGACTGGTTTCACCTGGTTTAATCATGAGTCATATTCATTTGGGTTGAGAGGTCCAAGATGGTCACACATACCTAGCAGTTGGTATAAGCTCTCAGCTGGGTCCCGCTGGTTCTGTTTCTCATGGCCTCTCAGTCTTTAGTATGCTAGTCTGTCTTGCATGGCAGCCTCAGGGAAGCTTCCAAAAGTGAAAACAGTGACTGGAAGTATCTTGAGGCCTAAGTTATGGACCCGGCACAATTACACACCTGCCACTTTATATTAGTGGAAATGAGTCACAGGCCAACCCAGATACAAAGGGTTGGGAAGTTGGCTCTATTTTCTTCTGATAGAGGAGCTTCAAGAATTTTGAGGCATTTCAACCCTACACACAAAACTTTTCCCATTGCCATAATTTCTTTCTGCCATCTTGGAATTTCTGAAACCTTTTCCAAGTTCCATCTATCCTCAAGGCATGAACACATTCTGAGGCCAATGGATAGAAGTGGAAAACTGCAGACCACAAAGATGGTCTCAGCTTTGTAAGAGAATATGGGAGTTTCGCTGATTCTCTTTGCCTTGATCATGATCTAACAGCCAAGGGATCCTGATATGACCATTGGTAGAGGGGTATTTGTCATTGGGACAGGTGTCCATTAGAAATTGGCCAAAGCCATAGATTCATTTGTTGTAGTTCCCAAGGGAGCCTTCACTGATAATGAGTTCTCAGTTCTAGGGCCAAGGTCAATGTGATTAAATAGCCTCCTTGACATACGGGAGAAAAACACTGGGTGAGAGAGAGAGAGAGACAGAGAGAGAGAGAGAGAGAGAGAGAGAGTGTTCTACTATGCATTGAGGTTACAATACAGAAAAGATATAGAATTTGCTTCAGCTAACTTTAAGAGTCTCATGCTCTACTGACTGAGCTAGCCGGGCAACTTCAACTAACTTTAGATTCTTTTCTATATATTTCAATGCTTTTACATATTTGTAACCAGAGCATGCATTTATTATTTTATGCTCTCATTTTCTCAATTAGCATAGCATTTCCCTTATTATTATAAACATATAACTTCCTCTTTTGAACATCCCTTGTGAAACATATAAGCTTCTAGTAAGGCAGTCATAAAGTCCCCATTTACCTTATTATTGCTAACTTCGGGTGTCCCCCTCCCCCTAATTCATCATCAGTGTTGCTTTTATCACCATTTTCATCATTATTGTCATCATCATCATCAAAGGCATTCATCAAGCAACCATCATTAACCATACACCATATACTTTACAAACATTCTCTCCAAAGCTCATAAAATTCTAGAGAGATAAGTTACTGTCCCATATATTTAATGAAGAAGAAAGCTAAGTCTCAAGACATTTACTAACTTGCCCAAAGTTCTGTCACTAGTAGGTAATGGAGTAAAGTTTTAATTCTACACCCTATAGTGTGATTGTAAGTGGAGGATAAGAAATCTGAGGATAAGATTCATGTCACAATTATCATCATATACTCCATTATAATTAGCAGGATCCATGCATGTATGATGCACTAATAAATAATTCTAGAACAATAAATTATTTTATATAGCATGTCCATATATATGATGTTCATTTGGGATTTAATTAATAAAGTATATAATTATATTTAGTTACTATGAGATATTATACCTTTGGTATACTATACTATAGTATATCATTACATCATACTTTACTTGACCATTTCCCTACTGCTGGGAATGTCTGTCATTTACATGTTTTATTTTTTTAAGACTATACCAGTATAATTTCAAAGACAGGAGAACAGAGTAATTAAGAGTCCAATGGACCTGATTGAATCCTCTTGCTTTTGGGAGAGTCACTTATCCATCCAACTCAGGACATAGCTTTTTTAATGCTGAGATAGAAAGTATAATAGTACCAATGTCTTAAGGTTGTTACAAGTATTGACAAGAATTCATGCTTACAACCAGCATTATACAACACCGAATGTGCACTAGGCTAAACTTCGTCGGGGGTAAACAGGAAACAAAACAAAGTCCCTGATCGAACGGTGCTTACATTCTGGTGGGGGACATGTGACAGAAGCATAAAATAAAAATAAATGTAATATCCAATCAAAATAAGTCTTTATGAGCAAATGTCTATGTTCTCTATTTTGAGATCACCTTATTCCCTACTTATTCTTCAGATTTTAGTTTTAATGTACTTGCTCAAGAAAAATCATTTTAATACCTCAGATTGGTCAAATTCCTTTAGATTAGACTGTATATCATATGAGGGCAGAAGATAAAAATATAGTGCATATGTTGTATCTCCAGGGTCTCACTGTGAAGTGCCTAGCAAGAATAGGTACTAATAAGCATTCATTGAGTAAATGAACTTGACAGATGATATAAATGAATAAGGTCAGTTTTTATAATAAGAACAAACTTCCCAATTTCTTCTCCTACAACCCTTTTATTTCAAAACACCATAAAATCACAAATTCCTTTAATGCAATCCAGCAAGAGGCAAAATCAAAGGGTGCCAGGCCAGCAAAGAATCAGGAACATTTTAAATCACCATCAAAAAGGAGTTGAACACATCTAGAGAGAGTTTCATCATCATTTGTTTTATTCAATTAAAAACCCAGAGGCAGAGCTGAGCTCTCTGCTGTCCTGCGAAAGACTTCTTTGACATAGCAATGACTTACGATTTTCTAGACGATGTCTAACTGACTTTCATCAAGCATCTGGAGACATTTTCATACCACAGGACACTCCTGTTAATTAAAAATTGATTCCTGACAACAGTCCCATGCCCACTTGAATTTGGATAGCAAATGATGTATATCAATCCCAGGGAGAAGAAACAGAAATCAGCAAGTGAGAAGAGGAAAGGCTTTATAATTAATATTACAGTAAGAATAAATGGGTTCAGCTTAGAATTACCACCAATGGACATTCTGGACTTGACTTGGACATTTGAATACAACGTTTTATGGCTTTTAAGTATAATATCTATAGATACATACCTAAGGGCTTATATGGGTGTGGGGTCCAGGGATACTCACAAGACTGTGGATATAGTATATATCCCTATGTATGTGAATATATAGTTGTGCTTGTATGCATGTGTATATACATCTGTGTAAAGATGTCTAATTTATGCATAAACATATGAGTGTATATAGGTAAGTACATTTATTATTTTCATTTTTCATCCTGCCTTTCATTCCAAAAGGAGGAAGTAGCCCTGGATAGTTTGGTTCAGTGGATAGAGCGTCGGCCTGCAGACTGAAAGATTCTGGGTTTGATTCCAGTCACGGGCACATGCCCGGGTTGTGGGCTCAATCCCCAGTGGGGGTGTGCAAGAGGCAGCCCATCAATGATTCTCCCTCATCATTGATGTTTCTATCTCTCTCTCCCTCTCCCTTCCTCTCTAAAATCAATGAAAAAAAATTTTTTTTAAAGGGGGAGGACGTTAGGGGAGCCAGACAGGAAAACCATAGACTTCTATCCATTTCCATTCATGCCAAGGCAGTTCTTAGTCCTTTTAAATTGGTTACTTTTTAATAGTAACCAAAAAATAAAGAAAAAAAATTAAGTTGACACTTTAATGTCCGCTGTTCATGAACCTTCAAAGAAAATCAAGTACACGATCTGGGAGAAATGTACTGCCACTAAAATCTCCCCTCAGCCCTGTTTCCTATTACCCACACGCATTGGCACAGTCAAAAGCTCTGGAACAACATTTCTTTATATTATTGATTAGAATACATTTTTAAATTAAAGGCAAATTAATATGTTTCTATTGAGACTTTGGGAAATAAAACACAACAGCAGAGTCCCTGAGACACTGAGTGTTAAATACCAGAAATGAGGGGCTCAGGCCACTCCCTGCCCATTGGTCCTGCTCAGCAGAATGCAAATCAGGATGCTTCTAATCTAAGGCCTGGCTCTTAATTTTACTTCTAGATGTGTGTGCCTTTGCAGCTTCAGATGCATTTGCAAAATTAAAAGCATAATTTATCTCCAAAAAGCAATATTCCATCAGCCTAGTGACTTAGTTCTGATGAAAGACTGGCTCTAAAGAATGTTTGTTCACTGTTTGGTCAGATCCCAGGAACAGAAGTGGGGTCATTATCTCCCATATCCAGGATGGGTTATGGAGATTAAGTTAGTTCCTCTCCCACATTCGAACAAATATAGGTAAGTCAAACCAGACTTGTCTATTCCCCTACCCTTCACCTTATATCATTAGCCAAGGGGTTCAGCAGACATATAAACTGCCAGAAGAAGTTCTGAGGGTGCTGTCGCCAGAAGACCCAAGGGCAGGTGCTTCCCTTGCATTAAGTAGCTGGATAGTGCTCTTTTGTTCTGTGAGCACCAAAATGGGAATGGAAAGCCACAGATAGATTTTAGCCTAAATAGCATCAAAGAGGAGCTATGCAAACTAAATAGAGTTCTGGAGACTCGGGGGTACAGTCCTGAGTTGATAGGTTGAGACTATTACATCCCAGGAAGGGATCTGTCCATATATAAATCAGAGGGTATAAATACAAGACCAGAGCTGGGCGTAGAGGGAGTCTGTTAGCAAGCAAGCACAGAAGACTTTGAGTTGAAAACATTTCTCTTGTCTGGGTCTGTTTTGAATCCTCTTCACTGTCACTCCAGAACCTCCACAATGTGTGATCATGTCCTGATTAATATATTTCACTCAAAGATAGATCCTAGGATTTATTCATGTGTATGCTCGCTGCTTTGTTTTACTATTTTATAGTTATAAGGATTCTTAGCAATCACTAAGGAAAGAGAGTGAAAGGTATTTATCCAAGGTCATAAAACAAGTTGAAAAATAGCCAAGCTTGGAAGACATTAACTAGATTCATGTCTAGCAGTCCTCTCTCTCGTGTACTTCCTAATAAATGAAGAACCAGTCTCATGGTGAGTGTGACTATGAATTAAAGGGGATGATAGGCAAGTGATTATGCATTAGGGAATTATGGATGATGGTTGACCTATTTTTTAATTCTAAAGTTTTCTTAGGACTGATACATTTATAGCATTGGTTCAGAATCAATTTAGCTAAAAGTGAACACAGCTGTTGTCTTAGAGTAGTGGTATGATTTTCATTTAATATAAAAATAACTACCTTTATTGATGTCAGTATATTACTTTTAAAATGTTTTTTTAAATCAATGCCTAGAGTACTCTTAGAATTGAAGAACCAACTGGAGAACAAATTATTGAGATTATTTTATGAGTTTGGGCTCTTTTTTTTTTTTTTTTCTTGATTCTCCACTCTGAGTGCCCTTGTTTTAAAGTTCATCTGAGAATGTTATTTTTCTCTTAGGGGCATGCACATGTCCCCATTTCCCAAAGGTTATGAAAGCTAATGGGCAACCAGGGGACAGAGATTTTCATTGCCAAATTCGGGTATGAGCAGCACATTCCCAATAGAAAAGAACACTCACCTTGACTTACTTGGGAGGAAACATCTGTAAATATTTGGGAAAGATAAACTGCAAGCATTGATTAGGTGAACTCACTGAAGCCTATTATAAGTAGTGACAATGGGTGTTATATCTCAGGACATATTTGAATATATACCTTCTTTCAAGACTCAAAGTGTGCAGCTCATGCTTGGTTCAGGTCTAAGAGATATAGTACGAGTTGGTTTTTTTCAATTAACACTGGACACTAAATTCCTAGTCTCTCCTCCAAATTTCCCCTAATTACTTTAATTCAGTATTTCTAAGGCAGGGTTTTATGCACACACATGTTTCAGACCTTCCACAAACAACAGACTGAGCTAAGTGTAAGGAGCCAGACTTGAAACTTGAATAAGAGAGAGTGATCTGGCACATTCTGTAAGTCAGCAGGGCCAGAAGTCATGTCCAAGAAGGTCATCCAAAAGTGAAAGGAAGTCAGGCTAACAAGGTCAGGGTCAGTGTGAAGCAACAGCAGGGATACATGCTCAAGCAAGGATGCTGGTGGGGAATTTAGCCGAGAGTGAGATTGAAACTCAAGTGACAAACCAAGGTCAGTCTTGGCTTTAAATGTAACAATGTAATATGCATTATTTCTTTGGCCTTATGGGAGAAAACCCATGGTCTGGTGATATGTGTGTATGATATTGTGTGTGTGTATGTGTGCATGTGTGTGTGTGTGTGTGTGATATCTATCATGACTTGCAACTTCAGTGTGATCTGCCCATGAAATTCAGTGGACAGGGTTGTGGTCTGAAGTGCTGACCTGGGACCCATAAGTAAACACTCTTTCACAAAGGGTATTAACTAGAAAATTTCTGATTTAATGGATAAAACAAAGGACATTACTGTGGTTAAAGCTTCGGGACATGAATATGGCTTCTCTGGCTCAAATGTCAGCACTGCCAGCTATTAATTGTATAGACATGAGAATACTCTCTAACCTCTTTCTGGGGTTCAGTTCCTTCATAGCTAAAATTAGGATAGGATCAACTGTTATAAGAAATAGGCCAGTTGGAGAAAGACAGGTACCATATGACTTCACTCATATGTGGAATTCAATGAACAAAATAAACAAACAAAAGAGAAATAGACTCATAGATAGAGAACAGACTGACAGCTGTCAGAGGGGAGAGAGTTTGGAGGACACTAAGTAAAAAGGTGAAGGAATTAAGCAAAAAAGATAAACCCTCATAGATACAGACAGAGTATGGTGATTAGTAGAAGTAAAGAGGGATGAAGGGAGATAGAAGATGGTATGGGGGGATAAATAGTGATGGAAGGAGACTTGAATTGGGGTGGTGAACACACAATCCTACATAATAAAGAGGTGATATGCAAATTAACCCTCACAAGATGGCTGCCTACAACCAGGCAAGCAGGGGAGTTAGTGAGGGACAACCAAATGACTGAACAAGCAGGCTGCATGGGGCGACCAGGCCAGTGCGGGGGAGGAGGGGAATGAGGGGCAACCAGACTGGCAGGGGGGGCAATTGGGAGCAACCAGGATGGCGGGGGGGGGGGGGTTGGGGGCAATCAGGTCGGCAGGGGGGCAGTCAGTTTGGGGTGATTAGGCTGGCAGGGGGGACAGTGAGGGCCGGCTAGGCCAGTGGGGTGGGAGGGCAGTTGGGGGCAACCAGGCTGGCGGGGGCAGTTAGGGGTGCTCAGGCCGGCACACAGAGGCAGTGAGGGGCGATCAGGCTGACAGAAAGGGGCAGTTAGGGGTGACCAGGCAGGCAGGCAGGTGAGCGATTAGGAGCCAATGGTCTAGAATTGTGAGAGGGATGTCCAACTGTCGGTTTAGGCCCAATCCTTGGGATTGGGCCTAAACAGGCAGTCAGACATCCCCTGAGAGGTCTTGGATTGGAGAGGGTGCAGGCTGAGCTGAGGGGACCCCCCCTCCCCGGTGCTGAATTTCATGCACCAGGCCCCTAGTATAATATAATAGATGATATATTACAGAATGGTATACCTGAAACCCATCAAATTTTATTAACCAATGTCACCTCAATAAACTCAATAAAAACAAATAAAAAGGAAGAAACAGACAATGACTCAAAAGACACAAATTTTTTTTTCCTCATTTATATAACACATTGTGTGTGTTATTTCTGGTCATCAGACACCTCTCTTCCATATACTGATTCAGTAACCCAGGATCCCTAGAGCTCATGGCTCCACCACCCTCTAGGACCTGATAATCATTTGCAACCACCCAGTCTAACAGGGTAAGGAACATGAAGGAAGTTGTCCTTCTTCTGCAGAGCCTTTTACCCACATTCCATTGACAATAACTGGTCACAGATCATGCCTTGATGTAAGGGGATCAGAGGATATAATTGTGACTGAAGCATTGTCTCCCAAGGATGGTTCTAGTCTGTAGTAGACTGAAAAACAGCTACCCAAAGATATCAGTTCCCTAATCTCTGGGAACTATCAGCTTTCCCTCATAAAGAAAAGAAGTCTTTGCTACAAAACAAGAATCTGGACATAGGGAGAGTATCCCAGATTACCCACTAAGCTCTAAAAACAGATAGTACAAAGATGTGATACTAACAAAAGAAGAGGATGTAATCAGGAGGAAGATACTGGAGTGATGTGGCCACAAGTCAAAGATCCCCAACTTTGAGGAAGGTCTCAGGTCTCCCCAGATTTCCCAAGAACTTGTGCTCTATACAGGATGTTTTGATGAGCTCACAAATTACACTTCATACAGAGAGCTCAGAGCAAAGACAATCCTTTTCCCTCTGTGTGGGCATATGGAAACTTTTCTTAGAACTGCTTAGCTATGTATGTAAATGGCCCTCAGGTATGCCCCAGCTTTCTTTATTTCAGGATTTCAGGGGAAGGGTAGAGGTCCTTCTACTGCATCTAGAAGAAAGGCATATAGGCTGCAGAATGGATCCACTACCCATGAGCTATCGAGAGATGGCAAGGGGTAGATCTTCTGTTTTCTCTCTCCCTCCCTCTCTCTCTTCTTGCGTCTGGTGTGTGTGTTATCTGTTCTCAGCAACCTTGAATCATGAATTGGTCTCTTCGCTGGGTGGTACTTTTGACCTTGTCCACGCTTATATTATTGTCTATCCTGCAGCACAGCCTGACCACCTGGTAAAATCAGAGGCCACCAGAAGCTAACAGAAGCAATCAATAGATTTTCCCTTAGAGCCTCCAGATTATCTACTAAGCCCTCATAATACCTTGATTTCCATTCAATGAAACTGATTTCAGACTTCTGATTTCCATAAATGTGAAAAAATAAATTTATCTTCTTTTAAGTCACCAAATGTGTGGTGATTTGTTACAGAAACTATAGGAAACTAATACATACTCTATGCAATAGGATGTTATTTATGCCACAAACATATTCAGCTCTACCTCAAAGTATTATGGCAGGATTAAATGAGATAATTAATGTAAATAATTTTGGAAGGAAAGAATTATCCAAGGAAATTTCAATAAGGATTACAATAATAATCATTTACTGAGAATCCAGGTCTTGAAGAATACTTTTACATATATTAACTCGTTTAATCTTCCTCTAAATATTATAGTTTTAACAGATGAGGAAACAGGCAAAGAAAATTTAGTAATACCTTTAATCGGGAGGATAGGGAAAAAGGAGAAGGCAAAACGCAATGTGTTTGCAATAAAGACCTCAGCAGATCCTGTGAAGCCTTCTGGTCAAGTTAACTAATACATGTCAATGGTCCCTGACATATAGTAATCCCTTGAAAAGCATTATTATGATTTATTATTATTAAAAATAAGCAAAGTTCACACACATGCATGTATCATTGGTATTTAAAATAAGAAGCACTTCCAATAGGATTAGGTGAGTCAAGAACTTCTTCAAGGGAATCTGAACTCAAGTGTCTGGAAATTTACAAGGCGTGGGGATAAGCTTTTGTTTAACATGCTAAGATTATTTGGAACTAGGAAAGCCTGCTTGAACATAGATGTGAGTTATCACATAACATGATGGAGTTAACAACCACAATTCAGAAGCAATTTTTTTCTGAGCTCATGCAATTTATATTTCTTTTTCCCTTCTTTTCCATCTTGGGGCTTAGGAGGAGACAATCCCTCATGGAGTTCCAGTCAGCTGTCAACTCTGAAATATGATTTTTTTTCCATTTAAGTTTTGAGTTATTGATGGGCTAAATTTTCCTCAACTTTTTCAGTTTGAAAAAGGACTCTTTAGTCACTCTCTCATAATTCAGAAAAAGTTGTATAAGGTGTGCACAAGTATGCCTTTGTGTGTGTGTGTGTGTGTGTGTGTGTGTGTGTGTGTGTGTCTACTTATATGTAGTGACTATGCATAGTTTTGTTGGTAAATTTCTGAAAAAAATTAGTATAAAGCACATATAATTCGTTACGATTTCTTCATATGCACAGCATTTTGTTAATAAAAAATTGAGGTAGCTGAACATAAAGTCATGAAATCTGCTTCCTGGATACATGTTCCAAAAGGAAGGAAGTGAAATTGCCACTCATCTTAAATGTTAAACATTAAATGGCATAGCACCACTTCTGCCAGATCCTAGTAATTGAACACTCACAGAGTTAGCCAGACTCAAAGAAAGAAAGAAATTTCAACCCACACGGTTCAAAAACTGTGTAAGAGTCACCTGTATAGTTTGCTAGGAGCTTGGTTGGCCTACTGTGGCAACACATGGCCAGTCTAATCTCTGTGGCCTGGGCTTCTCATACCACAGTAGCTGGGTTCCAAGAGAAAGCATGCCAAGAAAAAGTGTTCTAAGAGGGAAGAAACAAACATTTCCTACCCTCTAACAGGGTATACCTATAATTGGTATAACATCACTTCTTCCTCATTTTTATGGCAAATAGTCACAGGGCAGCACAGATAAAATGCAAGAGAGAATGAACTCCAATTCTTAAGGAAAGCATGACAAAGAAGTTTTGGCTATATTCTACCAAACAGAGAGACTTTATCCTGTTTCATGGGACAAAAATATTTTAGGCAACCAGAAAGAATAACGCCCCCCCTCTTCATTTTGGACATATTTGCTTAGATTATATACATGGCTGACTGAATTGTTCTTCCTCACTTTTTGATTGTTATAACGATCTAAGTGGGGAAATTCCTCATTCTAGAAATAGATTATATTTAATATAATCCTCACTTCAAATGACTGTGGACTACTGTCTTGGTGTCTTCTCTGATAACCCTCTCCTTAGGGTTTTCATGTTGGATATTAAGGATTGCATTCACCATATATTCACTACTGTCACTCCTATACAGCTAACCACCCTCATCATTGTGTAGGAGAGAATATCTCAGACTCAGGATATCTACATGTTAGATAGACCTATCTCAGCTATTTTCTGAGTGACCTTGGGCAAATCAGTAAACTCTCATCAATTTTCTTATTTGTGATGTGTTGATAAAACAAAACAATGCTTTATTATAATAAGACACTGAATGTGAAAGTGCTAAGTGTGTTATATTCACGTGAAAGATAATAATCCACTTCCTTAGGAGGCCTTCTGCTGACCCCTCTGGGGGTACAGCTTGTGCTTGCATGGAATGCTGCTTTGGCTGGTTAAAGTCAGCCAGCTGACACTGACTATATCACTGAAAAAGAGGCCTCTGTCCACAGCCACTTCATGCACTATCGCTTTTGGGAAGAAGGCCATACACCAGTGGGGTCCCCATCTGCTTCAGGCAACCAGCCAGATAGTTCCAACCTGTCAACCTAGCATTTCCTAGCTCAGTCGGTCTCTTCATATTACACCCCAAGCCCTAGTCATTTCAATCTGTTTTGTTGATTGTTTAGATACTTGATCTATAGGATACCAAATCATCAGTTTGACTAATTTGAGAACTAAATCCACCAGAGATTCTGGAGCTACATAAGCATGTGACCCCTTATATAGGGAGCACTGGGTATTCCCTAGGGCTCTTTAGGAAGATGACCAAAGCTTTTAGTAACATGTGCCATTATAGCTTCACAGTCTTAACACCATCACCACAACTGTTGGAACTTGGGAAACAGAATTAACTTTATGCATAGAAATAAAGTGTCATTAAATTCCCAAGTTAAAAGCTTGTCCCACATCCTCCCTACCCCTATCATCGCCTAGTCACTTGCACGAAATTCCATCCTTTTGCACACTTTGACATTGATTCCCAAAAACAAAATTGCCAATATGACCCAAGACAGTAAATCATCATTAGCTAACAATATAATTAAATGAATTAATTATTAGTTAATAAATGACTATCTAGTTGAGTCCTGAAGAAATAAATCAGGACAGGTGAAAGTATCATAACGGATGGGATAATAAAATATGACAGATTTTACATCTCTAATAGAATAAAAGACCAAAGAATATAAGAACCATAGTCACTAGGTTAAAAAAAGAATAAGAAGAAAACAAGCAAGTAAAGCAAAATATAAAAAGGGAAAGGCATTTATTCCAAAGCTGTGTGGAAGGCCTTCCACTAAGAAGATGTAGTGGATAGGGTGTGAGCTATTTGACATTACTTGGGATACAGAGGAAGCTGATTGCTCCAGATTGCTCAGAACTGATTGCCGTATTTGCTAACATCTATCATACTGTCCTCAGGCAATATGATTTTAGTTGGCTGCAAAAATAACCACAGTACTTTGGATCAATTTCCTTTCAGGAGTAAAGCTGAGTTCCCCATTCTTTGAATCTGGGCTGACTTTGTGGCTGGTTTTGACCAACAGAATGCAGAGGAAGAGATGGTATGACAGTTAGAAGCCTAGGAATTAAAATATTTATATATCCCCAGCCAGTTTGGCTCAATGGATGGAATGTCAGCCTGCAGACTAAAGGGTACCGGGTTTGATTCTAGTCAAGGGCATGTACCTAGGTTTCAGGCTTGATCCCTGGCCCTGGTCAAGGCAAGTGCAGGAGGCAACCAATCAATGTTTATCTCTTTCTGTCTCTCCCCCTTCCTTTCCACTCTTTCTAAAAACCAATGGAAAAAATATCCTCGGGTGAGGATTAAATAAATATATATATATATCTTTCTATATACAATTTTCTGCTCTTGTTACTAAATATATATAATAAATATATACAATCTTCTGCTCTTATTACTCTTCTAACTTGCTACTATCATGTCAATAAACCTAGCCCAACCTGTGGGAGAATGAGAGGCATGGAACCCAAATGCCCCTTATATACCCAACTGTCAACCAGTCAAGTCCTGGAGACAAAGATGTGCATCTAATCAGCACTGACCACAGACTCATGAGTAAACCCAGACAAGAACAGCAGAAGGTCCAGCCCAGTTGCCAAACCATAGACTCATGAGTTAATCATGCGGTTGCTGTTTTAAGACACTATGTTTTAGAGTGCTTTATTATGTACCAAGAGTTCACTAACTGAGGAATGCAACAAAAATAAATCTGACTTGGGGTTCTTTTATAATATGTAGTGGATAGGGTGCGAGCTCTCTGACATTACGTGAGAAAATGGGCCCTTTTCTCTAGAAAAACATGAACTTGCTGAGGACATAGAAAGTGGCATGAAGGGGAATAGTTGGACACAGTCCCACATGGCTTGATGTGCCTGGGCTAAGCTCCTTACTCCCTCAGAGCTTAGGCTTCTTCCACTCAAAGATAAGAGCCTTTGAAAAAAAAAAAAGATTATAAGGAGGTGATGATTGACAATGGTTTTATCACCTTGTGCAAGTAATATTCTCATCTTTAAGTATATGCCTTAACTCCAAGGAGTGAAAATACTGATGAGAATGTCAGGTGCTTAGGTAATAATGATAACATAACAATGGCAGTAATTATAATAATAAAGTAAGCGTTTATTATTGAGCATTTTCTGTATTCGGGGTACCATATTAAGGATTTCAACAGCACACTCCCATTTAACTGTCACAATAACAATGTAATACTCATTTTGTAGATAAGCAAACAAAGTCTCACTAAGTCAAAGTGATTTCCCTAGGGTCACAATGGTAGGAATGGAAGAGCTAGGAGACTCTATGAATTATGTCCTTAACTATTTACTTACTCGACAAATAATAAATGAGTGTCTACAATAAGTTGGGCACTCTCCGAAGGAGGAGGAAAAGTGAGACTCAGAATGTCTGGATTTTATGATAAATCCAGCAATGAATTGAGAAATAAGGGGAAATGAGAAGTAAGCAATAATCGAGTAAATAATTTAAGATAGGGATAAATGTTGAAAAGAAAAAAATATAATGATATGATATACTTAAGATTTGGTGGTGTGGATGCCATTGAGATATAAAAAACAGGAAAGAATAACCATGAAACATCTGAGAGGAAAGGATCCTACTGAGAGGAACGAGTTAACACACAAGCTATAGCACTATGAAAACATTGGACATTTGAGGTACAGACAGTGGAGTTGAAACACAATGAGGGCTGAAAAAATGATAAAAGATGCTGAAAAGATAATCAGAGTTGATTCTTTAAGGGGCCTCATAATCTGTTTGCATATCATGGTGAGTAAACAGTTTAGATTTTATTCTAATTATAATAAAAATAATTGGAATAATTTAGGTAAGTTATATAAACTGGTATATATATCTTTTTAAATCACACTGGCTTCCATATGGAGTCTACATTTTTATGGGACAAGAGTGTAAGCAGTGAAAATATAAGAATAATCCCAAGAAATAAAGATGGACTAGGGCAATAATGGTGGAGATGGGGAAAAAGTGAATAAATTTGGAATACTAGTTTGAGTACTGAGTTGACAGAGCTTAATAGAATGATGGAGTCCAAAAGACAAGAAATCAAGGATGATCTGTAGATTTTAGGGTCAGAGGGTCACATACTGAAATGAGGATGACTAGGGTAAGAGCAGGTGGTAAAGTAGACAAAGGTTCAAATTTTCTGTTTTTGATACTTCCTGGTAGTTCATTTTCAGGGAAGATATTCAGAAAACTCTTTTATATATGAATGTGGTGTTCAAGGAAGTATCAGAGATCAAAAGATGGCGGTTCTCTGTAACTGAGATGGTAGTTACAGCTATAAGATTGTATGACTGGACAAGCTCACCTTGGGAAAGAGTTCAGAGAAGACTTCAAGAATTGATCCCTTAGCCACACCAAAAATTAAACATCAGTCTGAGAAAGAGTGACCAACAAAGGTAGCTGAGAGAGAAAGAAAGCTGGTGATGTGGGATGATAACCAGGAGAGAGTATTTTATAAGAAGCCAAGAGAAATAAAAAAAGTGTTTAAAAGAAAATGGCCAATTGTGTTGAACGTTTCTGAGAGTCCAAATAAGAAGTGACAATCTGACGTAGCAACATGAGAATGATTGATGATCATACCATTACAAAGGTTTGTTGTTGATAAAAAGCCTAGCCTAATGAGAAATGAGTTAAGAAAGTAATAGAGGAGAAAGTGGATTAATATTCTTCTCCCTGCCATATGTTGGTAGGGAAAGAATGTATTTTGGAGAAGTTGGCCTTTCAGTAGCCATCTAACCATAGTTGGCTTGGTTAAAAATGTCGAGAAATGAATAGAAAAGATAGCAATGTATCTTTGAAATGGAGAAATTGCAGTGATTCCCAAATTGCATTAAATTTTAATGAAATTTCATTATAAGCCCAACTCTGAACTAAACAATACACAAGTTTTAGGAAAGTCTGAAACTTTTATTTCCAGAGAGGATCAGATGATGTGTAAACAAATAATTAGAATACAAATTAAATTCTATAGGACAAGTTGCTTTTGACTAAGAGGAAGAGTTTTACAGGGAAAGTCCATGTTCATAAAACTTGCAAAAAGGAAGATAACTGATACTTGGAGTAGGAGTGTAACTCATGCATAAGTTGGTAAGGTTTAATGAGGTCTAGTAAAATCATCACATGAAACATCTAGGCCCCATCAAGTTTACAGTGATGTAGGTGGGGAGCCAGGAATAGAGTATCAAAAAGAGAGTATTGCATAATTAGTAAGTCCAAGATGATTTGGAGGAGAGAGAGAATGGAGGTGGGCAGAACTTAGAGTAGGTTCCTGAAATAGACCAGATGAGAGGAAATGACGTATGAACTAGAGAACCAAGAATAGGAATGGGGAGAAGTTTCGGAGATGTTGCAGGGAAAAAATAGGCCATCACCTTGGGCTCATAGTGATCCAGTCCTGTAGTCTAGTCCATGCTGGGCCAGACCATTATTACACTGCAGTGCATGAATTAGTAATCTGGGTTTTACTGCTGGCTGAAATGTATGAATGCCACAGAAGGGCAGGGCCGAGGAGCTATAATGAGAGACAGATGTCCGGAGAAGCCCTGAGAGTTCTCTGCAGCATGGTAAATTGCAGCATGCGATTGGTTTACTCATAGGACGCACTTGGATAAACTGCAGCCATCAGAGAGGATTTTGCTTACTTCTGACCATCTGCTCCAGCCTAGGATATCCTCTCATTTACCATCCAGAGTCTCAGGATATTTTCCTAAGCAATAATGGAAGGAAAATTCGGAAGGAGAAAAAAAACTGCTCTCTCCCTCTCTCAAATTGTCCTCAGACTTAGTTCTGTATTGGGGAGAAGGTGTTTGCATGGACTCATCCTTAGCCAACACTGGGCTCCAGCATGTAAAAGGGTAAAGGCACTGCTGTTCTGATCAACCCTGGGGTAAAGCTTAGAAGTCCAATCTTCTTGGCTCGCCCTACTAAGTCCTCCCTAATGGCTTTTGTTGGATTGTGAGGGGTGCAGTGATCAAAACAATGATCAATCACCCTCATTTTTATGTTGGGAAAGGAAATCTCAGAGAGACAAAGTGACTTGTCAAGGACCCATACCCTTTCAGTGACATAATGATGTCTGAAACCAAGTCCTGATTCTGTACTTCGCTCATAATAAATTCATTCTACCCAGAAGTAAGGACTGTCTCTCTGCATGCCTGTGGTTTCTTGTCCATTGTGTTAAACATGCCTTTTTATTCTGTTTTCACATCTGGGGCCTGACTGACCTTGAGAAAACTGCTTCTCAGGGCTGGCCAATGCCTAGAGCAAAAAATTCATCTGTGATTGTGCCTTTCATATGAAAACCAGACAATCCAAACTCCATACCCCACCGCTCACCTCCAACTTCACATCTCTTATGACTCTTACACTCCAAGCCAATATTCCCTTGCCTCAACCATCCCATGTTCAGGTACCAGACAACTCAGGACAGCCCCTGTACTCCAGAGGCTGCTGAAATGATCCAGACTAACAAATCCTAACCTGCTTACCCTGCCTCACGGGTTCTTTTCCCACGGAAACAACAGTAAAGGCTTTTGTCCATGGTTTTCTCCCACTGCTTCTGCTTCCTGACAAACCCTGGTGCCCTCTCATGTGGCCCTGCCTAGTGGCATGCCTTCTTCTCTCGGGAAGTGTAAGAAACTGTCTTTTCACAGCAGTTATCCCATGAGTTGTTGGTCTGACAATATCTGAGCCCTAATAAAACCTACATTAAAAATACCCATTCTCTTGGCCCTGCTTTGCTTTGTCTTATCTATCTCACTCACTGCAGTGTGAGCCTCTAGGAAGATGGAAAATACTCGGATATACTATGTAGTCTCCATGTTCCTGGAACAAAGAGAAAACACCTAACATATGTATGATAAAATCATGCATGTGAGTTTTTTAATGGTGATTAGAAATTTACTGCATGAACAAAACCTCTTCTAGGCATGGTCACTGTTATAAAGTATTACAACTTAGTGGCTTTGAATAAAACAAACTTATTATTCCATGGTATTGGTAGATCCAAAGTCCAGGTATGAAATGATTAGAATTCTCTTCGGATCTCACCAGAACTCAAGACATCAACTAAGGTTGTGGTTGTCATTTAGAGTTTTGGATCCTCATTAGGGTTTGGGTCCTCTTCCAAGCTGGGTTGGTGTTGGTAGACTTTCCTTTTTGTGGCTATAGGATGGACATCCTTGTTTTCTGTTAGCTGTCAGCTGAGAACCACTCTCTACTCCTAAAGGGTGATTTCAGGTCTTTGCCATATATCCCTTCCTTCCATAGGTAGCTCAAAAGATTGATATCTTCTTTCTTCCAGTCTAGTCAAGCACATCTCTCTGGCTTCCTCTTCTATAACCAACAATTGAAAATTCTCTGCTTTTAAAGGATTTCTCTGATGAGGTCAGGCCCATCCTGGATAACCTCCCTTTCACCATCTACACTAATAAAAGAGAAACATGCAAATTGACGGTACCTCTGCTACACCCACCAGCCATGCCCACCAGCCAATCAGGAGCAAGTATGCAAATTAACCAACCAAGATGGCAGCGGCCACAGAGCTGGAGCGAGCAGGAGGTTTGGGTTGCCCCAGCGATGGAGGAAGCCAAGCTTCCTGCCTGCCCTGGCGGCCCTGGCCTCTGCTCAAGGCTACAAAGTTTCAATTATAGAAGATAAAGAAATCCCAGATACTTGCTTCCAGCTGGCCCTGGCCTCTGCTCAAGGAGGCACTGGGAGCCTGGGTTGCCAGGGACAACCCAGGCTACCTACTGGCCCTGGCCTCTGCTCAAGACTACAAAATTTCAATTATAGAAGATAAATAAATCCCAACAAAAATGGCGGTGGCCACAGAGCTGGAGTGAGCAGGAGACTTGGGTTTCCCTGGCGATGGAGGAAGCCAAGCTTCCTGCCTGCCCTGGCTGGCCCTGGCCTCCACTCAAGGTTACTAAGTTTCAATTATAGAAGATAAATAAACCCCAGATACTTGCTTCCAGCCGGCCCTGGCCTCAACTCAAGGAGGCGCTGAAAAACAAAAAGGAGGGGCTAGGAGCTTGGGTCACTGGGGGTGATCAGGCCAGGATGGGATGGCAGTTGTGGGTGATCAGGCTGGTGGGGGGGCAGGGCCATTTGGGGTAAGCATACTAGCAGAGGGGCCAGTTGGGGGTGAGCAGGCCATCAGTGGGGGTCAGTTGGAGGTGATCAGGACAGCGGGGGGGGAGTGAGGGCAGGCAGTTGGGGGTGATCAGGCTGGAGGGGGGGCATTTGAGGGTGAGCAGGCCGGCATCGGGGGGCAGTTGGGGGCAAGCAGGCTGACGGCAGAGGCAATTGGGGGCAAGCAGGCCGGTAGGCAGAGTGGTTAGGGGCAATCAGGCAGGCAGGCAGGCAGGCAGGTGAGCAGCTGGAGCCAGCAGTCCCGGATTGTGAGAGGGATGTCCGACTGCCAGTTTAGGCCCGATCCCTATAAACCGGCAGTAGGACACCCTTCGAGGGGTCCCAGATTGGAGAAGGTGCAGGCCGGGCTGAGGAACACCCCGCCCCTGCACAAATTTCGTGCACTGGGCCACTAGTATAATATAGCATAATGACTGGAGTGTTACCCCATCATATTCACAGGCTTCACCCATACATAAAGAAGAGGGTCAATTTAGAATTCTCCCCATCACATGTATCATTGTAGCACATTTGCCGTAAAGCAGACACTGTGATAAGCACTGTGTACACATTATCTTATGAAGTCCAATGATTTTATGATGTAGACGTCATTATCCTTTACTTAAACCTGGAAAAATTTGAGACCTAGAGATTACAGTTGATGCTGTGGTACCATCCTTTATCTTAGCTTCAAGATTAAAACACTGTCCTCCCAGCTGCTGGTAAGGGTTCTGAGCTGAGTCCTCCTCCAGGGTGTGCCATTGGCCAAAGAACTGCTCCTCTCAAGGCCATGTTCTTCCCAGGGTCAGCTTGCATCCAGGGACTGGAATGGGCTAGGAAGACCAATGCCCTAGCCCCCAGACAGGACAATACTGATATGACATTTCAGCCCCAGAAGTCCTCAGGGATCTGCTCAGGTCTTTGTTGTAAAGGCATCTCACAGCATGACTTCTCCTTCTTCCCAATCTTGCTGCCCTCATACTCCCCCTTCTCAATGTTGTGCTCAAGAGCACTCCCAGCAAATCCACAGAGTCTGATTCTGAGGGGACCAGATCCATACAGGGAAATGAAAGAAACACATCCTCACAGTGTCACAGCCTTAGAAAAAGCTAGACCCAATATCTGAACCCGCCCTCTCAATATCTATGCTGCACTGATCCTGAGCAATCACATACTCTTGTTAGTCACTGAAGCCTCACAAGGGGAGAATTTGGAAAATGAGCATGTCTGTTTCCCCTGAAATCTGAGATCAATTTGGGCATCATACTGTTTGCACACAAAAAAAGAAATGGAAGACTTTTTCACTTTCTTATTGGAGTCAAGAAACACAATAAACCTGTGATTGATTTCTTGCAATATTATCAATTCAAATAATTTTGAGAGTTGGAGAAGAAATAATAGGTCTTCTAGGCTCACTCACTTTTTAATCTGGAATTTCATCACCAGCGTCACTGCTTGACTGACCACATTAATAGAAAACTCAAGCTTTGAGGTTAGTGGTTCCCAAAAGCTGGTCCATGTTTCAGGTCAACGGAAGCAGAGTGCCGAGGCAAATTAGGTGTTGAATAAATATCTGTTAAATAAATTATTCACCATCATTCCAGGTTTTCTGTAAAGGGTTCCATGTGTATTTTAACAAGTCCATGCAGATGATTCTGATGTGGAATCCAGTTTCAGCAGCAATACTGATGTCTTTAAATTATTGTGGTGAAATACACATAACATAAATTTACCATTTAACCATTTTAATTGTTCATTTGTGTTAAAATATACATAACAAATGTTTAAGCTACTTAAATGTACGACTCAGTAGCATTAAGTACAGTCACAGTGTTGGACAGCCATCACCACTATACCGGTCCAGTTTTTCACCACCCCCAAAGGAGACTTGAACCCATTAGTCACCCTCATCTCCTCCTTCCCCAGATCTGAGGCAGTTCTTTATTGTACTGGCCCATTCAAGTACGATTATTTCTTGGTAACGTTCATATTTCTTATTTGGCCTGAGCCTAATCATATCAGACTAAACACGCCCATATGGCATGATTTGGAAACTATACATATAATTTTTCTCCTCTTGATCTGTTTCTATTCATCTAAATCCTTTTAAATTGTGCTCTCTGAAATCTGGCATGATTTTAGCAGGAAGGAAAAGCCGAGCTATCTCCTACCTGGAGCCCGACATTGTATTTCTTTAATTTAGCCTCAAATTGTTTTGGTTTTGAGAAAGACTATTTTATACTACTTATACACATTGAACTTGACAACTAATTTTTCATATGTGCTACTGGTAAGGTCTTATTTCCTTGTGTATAAAGATGTTTTAGGAATCTAAATTCAAGACTTTACATTTATCCTTTTTAAATTTGTTTAAAGCATTTTTTTCCCAAACTTACTGAGATCTTTTGAGATCTGATTTTACAATTTAATTATGAGCCTGATTCAAGTGAGTTTCAAATGTTATCAGGCTGAATCTTTCAGGGCCTCTGATAAGATTAAAGAATGTACATAACATGCTGAATTTTATGGGTCTTGGGAAGCCTTAAACAATACCTTAGTATATCTGGCTCTCTGCTCAATAATTCACAATACCTATTTAGCACCTAACATTCTCCAAGCATAGCACTCATATACTCTGCAATACTATTGTGGATTGGGAAAATTTAGTTCCTTCTCGTATTAGTCAGTGGGATAGCCTGAACTTCTACAGTGGCCACTCAAAGATGTACTGCCCTACCCCAGTCCCTAGAACCTGTCATCATGATGACAAATCACTCCCATGATTATGTTATGCGATATAGCACAGTTGGCCTTAAAATAGATAAATTATCCTGGAATATCTGCATAGGTACATTATAATCATATGAATACCAAAAAAACAAAACAAAAACAAAAACAACACAGCAATTTCTCTTGGTGGTAACAGAAGAGGAGAAAGACATTTTGAAGTGTGAGAACAACTCAATGTGTGGTTGCTGCTTTGAATATGAAAGAGGAACATTGTCAAAAGAAATGGGGACAGCCTCAAGGAGCAGATAAAGGCTCTGACTGACAGGCAGCAAGGAAATGGGAATGTCAGTCCTACAACCTCAAGGAAATGAATTCTTTAAGCAATCTGAAAGACCTTGGAAGTAAATCCTTTCCCATGAACTCCAGATAAAAGTCAAGTCCAGCCAATACCTTGATTTCAGTCTTATAAGATCTGTAGAGAATCTAGCCAAGCCAATCTGGATTTTTAATACCAACAGAAACTGTGCAGTAGCCTCTGTTTTGTGGTTATTTTTTTATGCAAAATTAGAAGACTAACACAGTCAGAGTGTGGTCAGAAAATAATGCCAAGGTTTACAAAAAGATGGGATTTATTTTATTTTATCTTACTTTTTTGGTCAAGCAGATGAAAACAAACAAACAAGCAAAAGCTAAGGGAGTCTGAGTCAACTTAAGGATTTCAAGAACAGGAAGCCACCATCGCCACTTGGATTGCAGGTACAATGGGAGGCATGAAAGTTGCCAAAGAAAAGAGCTGGAATTATGGTGAATTGAGGCCAGTGGGAACTGGAGCCATAGAGTATAGGAAGACACCTTGGAAGCCATTCAAGGCAGAGAGAAACAGAGAAAGAGGGAGAGCCACTCTGAAGTTTCCCCATCTTCTGACCTTCTCAATGGCTAATCTACCAGGGGGTCAAAAACAAAGGACTCCTAGAAATAGCCTCATGCTGTCCCCTGTGATGCTAAACTAAACAAGAGGGGGGCCAGGAACACATTGGACAGCAAGAAGTCAAAGGACCAGCACAGAGTTTTGATTATATACTCTACACATTAGCAAAATTGACAAAAAATCATTTAGGAGCTATCTAGTATGTGTCTTACTATTTGCCAAATACTGTATCCAACACTTTACTAGGTGTACCGGTTAATAATGATGGATTTTGTAATCAAAGAAAACAAGATAATTTCAAGAGAAGCATCATAATGTCCATCGCTAGCTACACATTTCCCCCATCTTTCAGATAATTTGTGGATACCGTTCCAATAGAACTTTTCTTCTTTTGAGGCAAACCATTCAGAAACCCTATTTTCCACTTTTTGTACATTTTTGAAGTGCTGCTCAGAAAGTGTATGTGCCATCGATCAGAACAAGTGATAATCTGAAGGAGCAAGGTCTGATGAATGCGGCAGGTGGGTTAATACTTCCCAGGCAAGATCTTTTAACCTGTCTTTAACTGGTTTTGAAGTGTGTGATGGTGTGTCATCATGAAGCAAAATTACTTTGCCGTGTCTTCTGGAACATTCTGGTTGTTTTACGATCAAAGCATGGTTCAAATTGATTATTTGTTGTTGTTAACGATCAGTATTAACGGTTTTACCTTGTTTTAGAAGCTCATAATACACCAAGCCTTCCTGATCCCACCAAACACAGAGCATTGTCTTCTTTCCAAAGCGATTTGGCCTTGCAGTCGATGTTGATGGTTGACCTGGATCAACCCATGATTCTGTGCATTTGGGATTCTCAAAAGAAATCCACTTTTTGTCGCCAGTCACAATTCAATGCAAAAAAACAAAAAACTTTCTTTTGTGCTGTTGAAGCAACATTTTACTGATGACTTTTCAGTTTTCCATTTGTCTTTTGTTCAGTTGATGTAGCACCCATTTTCCTTCCTTTAAAATCTTTCCCATTGCTTGTAAATGATCAGAAATTGTTTGCTGAACAACGTTCACTCTTTCTGCAAGTTGTTTTGAGTTTGACATGCATCTTCATCCAATAATGCTTGTAATGATTGGTCTTCAAACTTTTTCGGTTGACCTGGACATACTTTGTCTTTCACATCGAAATCATCACTTTAAAAGAGTTTATACTAATGTTCACAATTATCTTGAGATGGAGCATGTTCACCATAAGCTTCCTGAAGTATACAATAACTTTTTCTTCAATATAAAGTACTGAATTAAAACTCCCACAAATGCTCTTTTTTTGGCACGAAATTCGACCTTTTGAAGCGTAAAAATATCTATGATATTAACACCTTCAGAAAATTTGACATATGAAGTTTTGAAGCTTGCTGTCAATACAACAAAAATAGCATACATATCAACATATGTGTAACTCCATCTATTGAAAAAATCTGCATTATTAACTGGTACACCTAGTATATGCATGTCGTATGTGGTGGTCTCAATTCTCACCCTTTCCCTGTCTCCCCACTCATGCTATAACCTCATCCTGGGCTAATTTCCCCTCCGCATCCGTGACTTCAAGACTCAACCATCGGATTTTCTTTAGCTAATAATACAGAGCAGCTGTAACAATGTCCAGATCCAGACCTTAGCTTGAAGAAGATGCATATGTTTTTCATGATCTATTTTGCCTCTGCCATCCCAGAGTAAGAATGAGCCCCAGCTAACCTGCTGATCCAAGGAAGATGAAACCAAAACAGAGTTATCCAAGCCAACAGCCAACAGGGAGAAGCAGAGCTGCCTCCGAAGCTGCAGCCTGGAGAAAAGCTCCCCAGCTCAGCCCTGCCTCCATCAGCGAATCCCCTATAATTATAAGAGTAAGTGGTTTAAGCCACTGAATTTTGGGTTGGCTTTTTATGCAAAATTATTGTAGCAATGGTTAACTGCTCTGCGTCTTTATAATTAGATAGCAGGGGACTAAAGTGCAGATGGTTAAGAAAGCCATTCATAATCACCAGAGTTAGTAAGCAGCAGAGAGGGCATTTAAACTTAGCTCTGCCTGGCCATAGACCCTATACTCCTAACCACTAATTGTACTAATTACAATAAACCTTGGGTTTTAGCTTTAGATTGGGAAATTGGAAGAAGAGTTGGTGATCACGTTGAGATTCATTATACAGATCCCACCTCTTTTTCTACACAACTACTGTCAGAGTGGTCCTTCTTTTCTTAAGAAATGAGATCTCACCAGGAGAACCCAGCTCCCATAGAGAAGAAACAAACACAGGTCCTGGCAGCTGCCTGACTGAGATCCTGTCATCCATCGTCCCCCAAGCTGCTCAGAGACAAGGATGCAGTTTTCCAAGCTGACTCTGAAACAGGCAAGCAGCTGGGCTTGGGCATGGAGCTGGTGATTTAAGGTGGTGTTTGTACCATTTCATGCTGCCACTCTGCCCTCAGAGGAATTCATGGATGTGGGGAGTCAATGAGCTCTCATGGGAGGTGGTCAGGCCAGGGGTGCTGAAGCTCAGAAATGTATGGCAGAGGCAGAGAAGAATCGAACAGACTGTCAAACTACAGTGGAAAGACTGGGGAGGATTGGGCAGGGGGGTGGGGAGAGGTAAGAGATCAACCGAAGGACTTGTATGCATGCATATGAGCATAACCAATGGACGCAAGACACTGGGAGGGGGGTGAAGGCATGTGCCGGGGGGTAGGAGAGGCTGGGGGAAGGTCAATTGGGGAAAAAAAGGAGACATATCTACTACTATTTGTAATACTTTAAACAATTAAATAAATAAATAAATAAATAAATAAATAAATAAATAAAAGAAAAAAAGAAATGTATGGCAGTGTTTCCAAATGGCTTCCAGCCAACCATGTAAGCTTTAAATCCTGGAAAGTCCCTTACTTGGCTTTACTCCACTCACACTGCCACCATCTAGGTGTGATTTCTAGGACCTTGGGCCTGGGTTATAGCAAATGAGACCCACTCAGGCTTGATCTCTTCCTTCTTCACTGCATTCAGAGACTTATAGCCCTTAGCCCCCTTTGTGTCACCCATCCCAATCAAAGACTCACATGGAGAAAGTACAAGATTAGAAATCAGAAATTTAGATCCCAAATAATAATTATTATCGTTACATAATCATTAGTATTATTAAATAACTGTTAACTATTAGTATTATTATCATTATTATGATTAATAATATTGTTATCATTATGACTAATATTGTCATCATTATTATGACTAATAATATATATTATACATGATTTTATTTATATATATATATATATATATATATATATATATATATATATATATAGGTAAGGACCATGACCCTCATTTGTATAAACAAAAAAATTGCAACTCAGAGAATTGCAACTCAGTAAACCATTTGTCCAAGATCCTACAGCTAATTAGTGATGAAACTTGCCTTGAAACCAGCACTCTACTTGGTCAAACTGCTTAGATGCCCCACTTTCTAATTTTATGCATTGTGCTATTGACCTAATTCCTTTTAGACTCATTTTCTTTATCTAAAAAAGAAAACCTTTGTTATACTTCCATTTGTCTGGGTTCAATTAATTACAAGGGGTAAGGCACAACACACACTGGATAAAAACTAAAAGGAAAATAATGGTTTATGTCAATTGTTTGGACTAGAGATTCAGTCAATGTCATCTCTCAACACTGTTTTTTCTGGGTTGGATTCCATCTAGGTAGGGTCCCTATAGACCGTGATCATGACAGCTACCAGCTTATACTCTACTTGCCATAGCAACTCTGGTAACAAGAAAGCACCTTTTCCTGGATAGTTTCAATCCCTGTCCTGAGATAGGATGTTCCAAAATCAGTCCAGTGGACCTCAATCACAGTAGCAACAAGGGATTGAATACATAGATGGAATGTGACTAGGTTAGGCGTCAACCCATTGAAAAGTGGTCCCACCTAACCTACCTTGACTCATGGAAAGTGGACTAATCCCCCAAAAACATGTTTCTACTAGTAGACTAAGGAAACTGGCATATTATAAGCATTTACTAATGTACAATCTCATCCCAAATCTGATTCTATCCTTATTTCTAACAACAAGTGTAAGTTGGATGAGTATTCTCATTAGAACCATGTTGTATTTGAAGGAACTATGGCTTAGAGAGGGTAAAGACCTTTCCCAGGATCACTAGATTACTAGCTAGTAAGTTGCAGAGTCAGGAATCACATTCAGATGTACCAACTCCAGATATTGTGCACTGAATTTAGACCTGGAACATGTCAGCTTCTTAACTTCTTAAGTGGTAACCACTCTTGAATAACAGCTTCTTGGGACTTAACGGTACTTGTGAGTATATATAGCATCCTCTCCTAGGAGTCCATACAACAAGGGACGTTGTCCCCACTTATCAGGAACAGCCCATTCTAGTTGAGAGTTGCCCCTGGCATATTGAATTTCTTATCTCCTATTCTCCTTTCCTAAGCGGAACACTTGGTAATTTGAAAAGGATAGAGCCAAAAATAGCTTGACCCTCTATTGTCTATTTTATCAGCTCCGCAGAGCAGGGGTGATGGCAACCCAGGAGCCACGCCAGCAGACAGATTTTGCTTGCTGAGCATAAGTTCTTGGGCCAGACTTTGTTATCGTCGGAGATATGTTGTAAGAAGGCATTGAGGGAAATGGAATCTGAACCGGAGAGGAGTCATCATGAAGCAGCAGCTGTGCAAGTGCAGCTCCAACGCAAAATCCAGCTGAGAAATCACCCAGCAGAAAGCAAGCAGACAGAGCAATCAGCAGGTGGCCAATCTAAGAGGAACCTCACACTGCCTGTACATCCATTTATATAAAATCCATAGGAATGTTCTATTATTGTTTAATACAGCGTTGGAGATGTGTGTTCATTGAAATGTGAAGGTGCTCAGATATAGGAAGAAATTGGCAGTCACTAAGCAATTCATATCCGCTATCTCCTTAATCCCCACTTACTTGATGAGGTAGGTACTATTATTCATTCCCATCCTGAAGAGGAGAAAACCAAGTTTACAAGTGTTAAGTAAGCAGATCGATGTTTCTATCACCTTACAGATGAGAGCACAGACTGACTCTCACTGTGCCCAAACCCAGAGAAGGACCATGGGAGCCAGACCCGAGGTGTTAAGACACACTGTCTTTGAAAATGTGGTATTGTGTGTTTGTTTTCTTTGCTTTGTTTATCTTTCCTTTCCTCATGTGAATTTTTTACTTTTGATACAGTGAAACTGATAACAATAAACACCACTTTAGTAATACAAATCATTATTACAAGTCAAATAAAATGTACTGCATTTCTATTAAGAAATATTAAAATAAACATATTTAATAAAAACCCTAACATATATCACTTTAATAACTCAAGTTATTATGATGAATCAAATAAAATTAATTTCCATAAAGAAATATTAAACTTTTAAAATAATATACCCAGTAAATTTTCTACCCAGTAATTTTCTATGAGATCAATTTCCTGAGTTCAAAATGTGTAAAATAGACTCTTTCCTTTAAGAAAAACAAAAACAAAACACACTCAGCATCTTGATCTGAAAAGATATGACCCTATGTCTAAACTATAAGTGCTAACATTGTCTATAGATATCTAGCTCAGGGAGTGATGGATGAATAAACTCCTTTGCATTTATAATACTGTTAATTGCTAATAGTTATAGAAAACTCAAAGATTCTTAAAACCCACAAGATCTATTATCTCACTTGATTCTAAAAATAACTATGTGACTTATTTAGGCAAAATATTAAGACCTGCTGACTACTGATGGGTACAGCAAAGCTCAGAGAAACTGAGGGACTCCCTGGGGGTCAGAGGACCAATGAAATAATACATGCTTTTGAACCCAGGGAGACTGATGCCTCACCCAGGGCTCTTGTCACCACAGAGTGTAGCCTCCTGTGTAGCATGTTATGCTATTGACAAGGTTTCACATATTGCTTATTTTTACTAAGGCAATTAACTGCTTTATGTAGAGTATTTACTATATAATAAGAAATTTGCTGAGTTCTGGGAATACAAAAGTGAATAAAACCCACAGGCAAATTATATTTGGGGGATTAAACACTGAACATATTAAAAAGAAAACACATCTGCACAGAAAGAAAAGCATTAAATAGTTTTTCCACCTTTCATTAAGTTCTTTTACAACTCCATATTTCCATAAATATTAAATTAAGCACATTCTATTTTCTTATAAACACCATAAACTTCTCCCAATTCCCTACCCTCTTTCCATCTAAATGTTGTATATTAATAAACTATGCTGATTTCTTTTTAATATACATAGAAACACAATCATAGATTATTAGATCTGGAAGAAGCATGAAAAAACAAATACCGAGTAGATACTCAAATATTTTGGTTTAATTAATGAGCAACTGAAGGAAGGAAGGAAGGAAATGCCTATTATTCAAAGGATCCAAAGAGACGATGGAATGTTTTCTATTAAATTGTGGCTGCAAAATCTCTCATGTGAGTACAAACTGGTTACATCCTACCTTGGCCCCTTTATATTTAATGGCTTTTAATGTCAGGACAGGAAAGCATGGTTAAGATTGGTGAAATCTGAATTTCTTATGTCATATGTGGATTTTTAACTTTTTTTTACTTTTTATAAAAAACATATTTTTAAATTTTAAATTAGAGTTTACATACGATATTGTATTAGTTTCAGGTATATATGTTTTTGAAATTATAAGGTAATATATGCTATTTGAAAAAAATATTCAAACAATTAGTGGTATATACAATGTTTACATGATAGTAACTTCTCACTCCATCCTAATTTCATACCCATTATTGGCATTTAACGTCCATGTTTCTCTATGTATCAGTTATTATTTTACATTATAATTTAATAGATTTCTATTGCAATTATAATTACAGATATGTCTCAAAATCGGAAGTGGCCTCATACTATACATATTGTACTAAAAAGAGCTTTCTTAATTTAAAAAAGCAACTTATTGTGTTGTTTTTAAATGATGTCATGGTTGAGAGTATGGGTTCTGCATTCGAGGTTATACAGGTTTGATCCTAAGCACCTACATCATGTTGCACAACTGATTTACCCCATGAGCTTCAGTTTCTTCATCGGTCAACAGCAATAATAAATATAGCTTCCTAACAATGTTGTAGTGAAGAATACTTGAGATCATCTGCATAAAGGATGTGGCACAGTACCTGGCACATAGGCACCACACAGATGTTCATTATAATAATTAATGTCATCATTTTGCACCCAACACCTTAGAATGTGACCTTATATAGAAATGAAATTAACTTCGCAGATGCAATTAGGTAAAATAAGGTCAGGTTAGATTAGGGTGGGTTCTAATCCAATGACTGCTTTCCTTATAAGAACAGGGACATTTGGACCCAGACACACGCACAGAGGAGACAGACACAGAGGACTTCGTGGGTTGTTGGAGGTCGAGACCAGAGGAATCTTCTGCAAGCCCAGCACAGCCAGCAGCCACCAAGAGCTGGAAAAGGCCAGGCAGGGCTCTCTCCTAGAGACGTCAGAGGGAGCATGTCCCAGCCAACACCTTGATTTGGGACTTCATCTCTCCAGAACTTTTTTTTTTTTTAATATATTTTTATTGATTTCAGAGAGGAAGAGGGAGGGAGAGAGAGGAGAGAAACATCAATGATGAGAGAGAATCATTGATTGGCTGCCTCCTGCACACCCTCTATTGGGGATAGAGCCTGCAACCTAGGCATATACCCTTGGCCGGAATCAAAACTGGGACCCTTCAGTCTGCAGGCCAATGCTCTATCCACTGAGCAAAACTGGCTAGGGCATCTTTCCAGAACTTTAAGGCAATACATTTCTGTTGTTTTAAGCCACTTCCTTTGTTATAATTTGTTATTACTGCCATAGGAATCTAACACAAATGGATATACTTTTAGCCATTTGAAAACTATATATATATATGTATATACATATGTATGTATGTATATATAATGGGTTGTTATTGTGTTTGTTGTCATACATAACATGACATATTCTTCTGTGACAGATTTCAAAAATATAGTTGTGGCGCTAAGATTATATACATTTACATTTTTGATATCTAACACCAAATAGCCCTATAAAAATATTGTAGTGAAAGGATATTCTCACATCGGTATATAAGAGTGTCCTTTCATATACTCTCACTAACAACAAACAGTACTGACTTTTGTACGTGACAGCTGTGAAGGAATATTGCACCACTTAAAACTTATCTGTGCCTTAACTTCTCCCTCCATTAAGACAGGGAGTAGCAGTACTTACCGTTTAAGCTGTTGTGAGCATAAAATGTTTCAAATACTTAGAACGGTATCTGACATATAAAAAGCCAGCTTGATATGGTTTTTCTTTATTATTATTATAATTGAAGTCTTCAAGAAGAATGCCTTCAGCTAAGAAACCTAACTACCTTACATTTAAGAATCGTTGCAAATTATTGGTGAGTATGAACACTTCTCCTTCCAGCCTCTTTCGAGTCTATTTATTCCTTATCAAGTAGAGCTTTTCTTGATCTTGGTCAAGCACTAAATATACCATTAAAGAGAACTACAAAAGAAATGCCTTGTTTCTCCAATTTTCCTTCCTCCCTACCTGCTTTCTTCCTTCCTTCCTCCCTTCTTTACTTCCTTCCCTTCCCTTTTATCTTTTTATTCTTCCTTCCCCTTCTTTCAAATAATGACCAGAGATTCAGAGAGACAGTGTTGTGTTTTGGATAAATATGCCTCCTCTAACATATACACTGAACATAAAACTAGAAAAAAACTATTTCATGTCCAATCTCTGCCATTGGTGAGTACATTTAATTGGGGCAAGTCATTTAATTACTGTGGATGTTAGTTTCATGAGTTATTCATTCATTGATATTTCACAAATATTTCTTGAGTACCTCCAATGTGCTGATAGATAAAGACATAATAGTGAACAAGAGAGATTTAGCAATTGTTCCCATGGAACTTCAATTTTATTTCGAGAGAGATATTGAAATCTAAAATTCAATGATATTTTTTATTGTTGTGATAAATCTAAACTAGGGAAGTAAAAAAGCATGCAGCCAGGGATGTTTATCTCCGGCTAGAAACTCAGAAACCATTCTTCTAAGGAAGTGACATTGGATCTGACATCTGAAATAGAACTAGGAGTAATCCAGACAAAAGGGTAGAGAAGGAGAAACTGGAAGTAGAGGGAAGGGGATCTCTGCAGAGCCTGAGGGGAGGTGCACAGCTCATCACTGAGAATTTGAAAGACTGCACATCCGGTTAGAAGGCAGGGGGTAGTTAAGTAAAATGAGTATGGTTGGGGAGGCAGAGGCTAGATTATGTATAGTTTATAGAATGTGTTAACTGCTTGTGTGAGAAATAAAGAAGTTTGTTTCTGGTGTGTGCCACAATTATGTGATTTTATGACTCTGCTACAGTGGAATAATGGTAACAGCATCTGAAATCATACCGTTTATGCTTTTGGACTTCCCCATTGTAATTATGGGGTGGGGAGGAGGATTGGTAAAGCATTAAGGAAACCCTTATAATGGCTGAGGAACGAAGTGATACAAACTTGGACTAGATATTTACCGCGGTGATGGAAAGGAACGGATGAGTCATGTGTAAGAGACATTAAGGAGTAATTAACTTCAGCAATTAAAAAACCCTTCAAGGCCATCATCTAGCTTCTACAAGAAGATGAAGTGCAGTCACTACTAGGTTGGCTGTGGCTGCCTGAAGCCCTGCCAGGAAAGTTTCTGAAGCTATGACCTGGAAAAGGACGTGGGTCTTGACCAGTTAATTAGTGATGGCTATCCTGGGTAGGAAGAATGAGTGGCCGCAGGGACTTCCCAAGTACTCACTGCCTGTCAGACATTTATTTCACAGGCTAATAACTGAGACCAGAGAGACCACGTGGATTCTGAGATTTCCATGTTCACAGTTAGTACTAAGGCTGAGACTGGCTCTTGTCCCTTCCCTGTTTCATATCCTCCCTTTATATTGTTTACCTTGACTCTGAGGCTACGTCACTCCCCTCATCCATCCTTGCTTAGGTCCATTCTAAGAGTAGGAATCAGCTGACCCATGACATTATATCTGCTAAATAATGTAGATAGTAATATAACATGCTCTATATAAACTAACTGTAAAATAGTTATCAAATAATAACTTTAAATTTCATTCTAAACCAAGGGTAGGGAACTTTTTTTCTGCCAGGGACAATTCGGATATTTATATCATCATTCCAGGGCCATACGAAATTATCAACTTAAAAAGTAGTCTGCTAGCCCCATCAGTGTGGCTCAGTGGTTGAGCGTCGACCTATGAACCAGGAGGTCATGCCCGGGTTGTGGGCTCAATCCCCAGTGTAGGGTGTGCAGGAGGCAAGCTGATCAATGATTCTCTCTCATCATTGATGCTTCTATCTCTCTCTCCCTCTCCCTTCCTCTCTGAAATCAATCATTCATACACACACACACACACACACACACACACACACACACACACACACACATATATATTTAAATTAGCCCTCTATATTTGGTCTAACATTTAATTAACTCAACCCTAATGACTTGGCAGGGCCACGCCAAATGATTTCGGGGGCCTTAGGTGGCCTGTGGGCCAGATTTTCCCCTCCCCTGTAATCTAAACAATGACTTGACTTAAGGTTTATTTCCTATATAAGTAAGAATTAAGTACTGTTATTAAGCACTGTTTTATATTAAATGTATTAAAGGTTGCAATTTTTGCCAGCTTATTTCCGCTGGCCCTGTAGGGTTTAATGAGAAGAGAGCTACAAGTCAAGTTGGGACTGTGCTTTCATTAGGATGCATAGAGCAAGACAGGAGAGTATAGAGAGAGGGGCCGGGAGAGCAGAAATAATGGTATATAGGAAGAGTAATGGGAGTAGTATTAGAAATAAAGATGTATATGTATTAGAGACATAGTTTGGTGGCAGAATAAAGATTCATTGCAGAATTGGACCTACATTAGCTTATTCTAAGAATGCCTTTTTCAGGCATTCATATTTTTTCCCCCATCAGGGGTGAAATTTTGATAATAATGCCTAACTCACAATGTTGTTCTAAGACATAATGAAAGAGCATGTGGAAATAACGGGATAGAGTAGAGACCACAGAATGGTTTTCTGTCAAATAACTTCACTAGACTTATGGGCTTTATTTCCTGGAAAACAGCTCTCAGCCCCAAGCTCACCTTTTTTTTTTTTTTCTTTTCCTCCTCTATGAGCCCTATACCATACAGTGCTCCAGACCTTACAGCCCATTTGTCTTGCAACAGATCCACACAGAGCCTCAACTGAGAGCAAGTGAAACACAGGAAGTGGAGATTAAGTTGATCAGAATGTTAAGGGGTACTTGATGGACTGACCACATAGCCCAATTTTCCCAGGACAATCCTGTTTTCATCTGTTGTCTTAGTATCAATATTGATTTCTTTCATTTTCACTCTCAAAGTTTGGATCATCAATTATATGACCATTCTACCTTTTAAAAGTCTCTCTTAGCATATCTCTCTCTCTCTCTCTCTCTCTCTCTCTCTCTCTCTCTCTCTCTCTCTCTCTCTCTCTCCACTATTATATATTTTAATCTCTTTGTATTTCAGTTTCTTTACCCTTTTAAAGTCTTCCCTTTACTTATAAATTTTATTTTCTTCTTTCTCTTCATTATTCCCTTTCTCCTATCAAGTAGCTATACCCATTTCTTGCTATTAATTTCTTTAATCTCCTTTATTTTTCCTTCCTCAACCCTCATTTCTGTTGCTCTATAATCTCTGTTCTTCCTCCTACACTCTCCTCCTATCTGTTTATTTCCAATTATGCCTTGGTCTCAGTGTTTCCATCTGTATTCCACAAGGTAGAGTCTGGGAGAAGCACCACTATGAGGTGGACCAGTTCTCTCAGTTTACCTTTGGTCTCTAGATATGGGCCTGGGGAAGACAGGTGGACTCATATGAGGGTGAGTAATGATGAGGAAATGATATTTGTCACAGCTTTCAAGCTACAGAGGAAAGTTTAAAATAGGATTAGAAAAGCAGGGGTGGCCCAAACCCAGAATAGACTGCCTCAAAGCACTGATGGTTTTAAAATTTCATTTTATTTGCCAAAGGTTTGGGGTGAGGTTACTCAGATTTCACCACAGGCTCACCCTCTTTCCGGAATCTAATCATAGAGCAGCATCGTCATAAAAACAGAAATAGCTCTTGCATCCATTTGTCATCCTTTAGGATTCAGCTAATCAGAACATCCCTGAGCTCTAGCCAGAGAGCAGGGACATTAAAGCAAATCTGTTGGTGCCACGCAATTGAGTTCAGGGCTGGAAGAGAGGGCAGAACAGGGTCTATGGCCTGCGGTGAGGCATTAAGACTCCAAAGGGCTTGCATTTTCCTAAAATGTGAACACACATGACTCTAAACTCTACCTTCTGACCTTGGAGTCAGGAAGGCAGGCTATATCTTCTTATCAGTGGGACGAAAGGATTTGGCTGATAACTCAGCCACTTTCGAGTTTCCCAGAGAAGATAAGGGGCCACCTCCAAAGTGACTTCGGTGACACTGGGTAGCTCAGATATGAACCAGGATGCTCCTGCTTTCTAGGATAACACACTGCCTTATTGAGTGAAGAACCGCAGGTAAAGGTTACCTGAGGCTCGAAGAATATTAGATTTGAAGAAAACATCAAGGACCAAGATGAATACTTCTCAAACTTTAATGTGCAAACAAATTAGCTGTGGATACTGTTAAAAATGCAGATTATAAATAAGTAGGTACAGATGAGACTCTGCATTTCTGACCAACTCCCAGGACCTGTCGATTCTACTTACTGACAGACCCCATTCTGAAGAGCAAGGACCAAAAATGCTCCCATTCCTGTATGGATGAGAAGAAGGCCTCAGAAAGAAAGATGACAGGATCACCATGGGCAGGGCACTGCTGGCAGAACAGGACTAGATAGACTGAAAGAAGAGTGCACGTTTTTGTTTGTTTTTATTTGTATATTATATTATTCTCATCTCACTAGCAATACCTTTAGGGTCAGACAAGTCCAAGTACAAACACCAACCTACCACATACTGGCACATTTTAACCTCTAAGTCGGTTCATCCATGAAATGGGACCATTATTCCCTCTATCTCAGAATGTTTTTATAAGAATTACATGAGAAAATACAAATAAAGTAATTGGCATAGTGCTTGGCACATATTATACATTTTTATAAAATAGACTCCATTTTTCTTAGTATAAACAGGTGATTCTAATGATAAATAGAATTGCCAAAAAGCACAACAAAAGTTACTGGATCCTGAAGGGGAGAGAATGCCATTACTTATAGACAGTTCCTCTTCCTTCCAAATATTTAATCACCAAATATAACCTAATATCCAAAGTAAAAGCCTGGTTCTAAGAGCTACAACACACACTTGTGCAAAGTGAGCTGTGCACATGTCTAACAGCACCATTCACAACAGGGTATCCACAAAATTGTGTACTCATCTCAACTGTCTGTCAGGTAGCAGTAAAGCATACAGAGTAAGAGGTACCTGTTTTCACAAACATCCCTTTGGACTGGCATCTGTGCTGCCTTCACTAGAACCTGTGGGCATCATCCACAGGGGGCTGTACTACTTTATAAGCATCTTGCCTCGTCTTCCTCTCTCTCTCTCTCTCTCTCTCTCTCTCTCTCTCTCTCTCTCTGGCTCCTTGTCTATCCTCAGAGGCAAATAAATGCCCATATTGTTTTTCTCATAAGTCAAGTCAAATTTTTAACTATTTCACCTCTCCCTTTCATCTCACTTTATTCCATTTAATTTTCAAAAAATATTCAACCATAGTTGACTATGGGGTCAATCTCACTTAAGTAGGGACAATGCTAAAAAGCATGAGGACCCAGGAATACCAAAATTCTGCCCTCAGGCACAGAATACCTCCCTGTGTGGTATCCATACTCTTAAAAATAATACAATAGGTCCAAAATAGAATTGCTTATGTCACACCACCAAAACGAAACTTAATTACAAGTTTGGCTCTGCCAAGACATGGAATCTTAATCTAGTCAATCAGGAGCCACTGGATCAGCACCAGTTAGGTTATCTCCTGATAGATACCTGCCATCTCCTAAAATAAAGAAATTTTGCCCTCCTAGAAAAATTAATAGTACTGGACAAAAAGCAGTTCCTAAAGTGATAACTAAAATTTTTATTGGTAGTTCATCTCATGATAAAATTGCATAACATGTAATGAACCTAAAGCAGTCATATTATAGTGTAAAAAATTAAAATTTAAAAGCTATCAAGACTACATTAAAAAATTTTCCAAAGCCTCCTAATATTTAAATCAAAAAAAGGGGGGATAGTAGAAGAATATCATGTAAGGAAAATATCCTGTAAGTAAATTACATCTAGAAAATTTGTACTTTAGAAAATTAATTGTAATGCTAAAAGCAAGACACCCATAAAAAACACACATGGTGTCAAAACAAGCCAGAGGAAAATCATATGGGAAAAAATGAAAAAGGATCCCAAGTCAAATTTATAGGAAATATTCCTTTATTAACTTTTGGTCGAGAATATGTTTGTATATTTTCAGAAAACAACTCTGAGACCATGTGGATTCCGGTAACAGAGAGGAATCGACAGGACTACTCCAGCCATGAAGACAGAAGAGAAGCAGTCCAGAGATGGAAGATGCTGACGTCGCCTTGCCATACTAGCAGTCAGCAGATGTGCGTCACTGAAGGTTGCCCAGGACCAAACCAGAGAGGGTCGTACCTGCATTACCACCATTTGTCCACCATCCAGAACTGACATATCATTGCTGACATGTGCACATAAGGAACTGTTTGACATTGAAATTGGGTCTCAAAAGAACTGTTGGCCCAGAAAGAAACTCACTACAGACTGATTCATGTGCCTTTCAGCATAACCATTATTGCTTGTCTCATTTTCGATTCTTATAAGTGTATTTCTAGTAGCACATGATCACACTCATCTAGGGGAAATGATGAACAACATAGACTGATGAACAAGAACAGACCCAGAAACAAGTAAGAATGGATCAGAGTGCTGGGCCTCAGAGGGAGGGTAGGAGAGGGTGGGGATATAGGGGAAAGATCAACCAAAGGACTTATGTGCATGCATATGAACCTAACCAGTGGTTAAGGACAACAGGGGGGTGGGGGCAGGCATGGGGAGGGGGGTGGGATGGGAATGGGGGGATGAGGACAAATATGTGATACCTTAATCAATAAAGAAATTTAAAAAAAATAATAATAAAATAAATAAAAAATAAAATAAAAAGAAATTTTGCCCTAACCAACCTGCTTACTTGCCACTGTTACTTCCTTGTTTCTGCTCTCTTACGCAAATTGCTCTCATTTGGTGCCATTCCACGGAGCTCCTTTCTATCTGCCACATGACCTAGCACAATTCAAATCAATTTTTGCCCCAATTAACTCTTAATATTTTTAATATGCTTCAGTTTATCTATGAACAATACAATGCAAAATAATATGTTATTAATTGAATACATTTTTGCTCCAAACCCCAATGAAGAGCTCCAGTAAGCTGGACATTAGAAGTGCCATTTTGCATCAGAGTCAACTAACATCCTGTGGTCTCCAGCATCACTAGGTCCTTCCATGGACTCTTTAACTCTCACAACAGCACTGTGAGTTAGGCGTTGTTAACTTTTTACCTCTAATGCAACAGTATCAACAGAGATACAACATCTTGCTTAAGATCACCAGTACATACGTTGTAGAGCCAGGATCCCAAACCAGATCCCTAGGGCCCTTCCTTCTTTTATTTTTTTTTCCAGGCTAGGACACCCTAGAGATTTGAGGAGACTCATCAGAGCCTGAATGGGGGGGTCACAGATGTTCCAACTTCTTCCCCACAGTCTATGCCACCTGGCACCACCTGGCCCTGTGATCCACTGCCAGGTGGAAAGGCCACCTCATTCCAGAACAATCAGAGCCTGCAATGGAAGCAGTGAAGCAGGCAGCTGCCCTTTCCTGTGTTCTGTTTTCACAGCAATTGCTGCTGAGATAATCAGATGTTTGCTCCAAGTGATGATTTCTTGTTTGTTTACCCTGGGCATTAGATGCCCAAGCGAGGCTGTGGCTGGCAAGATGAGAATTCAGCAGGGTAGCTGGGGACATCTGAGAGTGAGGAGGCAAAATTGGCACTATGAGGTGTATTCATAGCCAGCAAAGAGCAGCAGGTAAGGTTCACATATTTTTTTCTAATATTCAAGATGGGCAGCAAAGTCCCAGATCTCAGGAATTTGCTCTGAACATTTGAGTTCTATTATCAAGAGCACAAAGATTGTAGGCTCAGATAACCTGACAGTGCCTCTGGCAGTCCCCTACCCACTCTTGGTCTTTTTTCTCTCATCTGTAAAATGAAACGCTAATAAAAGAAATATGTTGTGATCACTGAACTATAAAACGTACTCCTCTGTTTAAAAATAGGTATTTGTTGAGTGTTTCTATGTTTCAGGAACTGGGCTAGTGGCAGCAGAGGCAATGGAGAATAAGGAAAACATGGCTACTCACAATAGTAACAGTTGTGTGGAAGTCACAAGTAATGAACAGTGAGTATTTCTGGGATACCATGACCTTCCAAGTCTCCCCTAAATTACTGACCTCTTCATCATTTCCAAACTCGATAGACCTTTACAATGGCCTAAAGTGCCCTATGAGATCTGGCCCCTCACAGCTCTCACCTTATCTGCTATTCATGTCCTCCACACTGAGTCATCTGTGGTCACATGATGGAATGCCTGCTAAGCTGGTTCCCCTGTTCTGGGTGCAGGGTCCCCTGCCGTTATCCTAGGAATCCACACAGCACCATCTTTGTCACCATCAGGCCTCTGCTCTAATTTCAATTTTTAGCACATCCTTCCTAAACCACACTCTTAAAAAACAAAATTCTCTTGCCATAATTGCTACCTGTCCCTTACATTTTCCCCCAAGTCAGTTACTACCACCTGATATGCTTTATGTAAAATAATCCTATCTAATAAAGAGGGAATATGCTAATTGACCCTCACACCATCACAAAGATAGCAGTGCCCACAGACAATAAGGAGGGAATATGCTAATTGACTGCCATGCCCTCAAAGATGGTAGTGCCCACAGCCACAAGATGGTGGGCCCACCCCCAGGCGGATCTGGCCGCTCTGCGCACTGCCTCCAGAGTCCCCCAGTCCCCTCAGCCTCCCAGCCACCCAGGACCAGCCCGAGGCGCAGGCAAGCCTCGGATGGCGGCTGCCCAGACCCCCAGGGCCATCCGAGGCACAGGTAACTGGGGCCGGCTGAGGCTTGTGCTGCTGGCAGTGGCAGCAGCAGAGGTGTGATGGGGGTGTTGCCTTCCCCTGATAGCCAGGTTGCTTCCCGTCCCTGAGAGCTCCTGAACTGTGAGAGGGGGCAAGCAGGGCTGAGGGACCCCCCCCCCACCAGTGCATGAATTTTCATGCACTGGGCCTCTAGTGAACAATAATAGGGTAAACTAATAAATAACTAATAAATATAAATTCATGTTCAATGAGGAGAGTGGTCTTCACCTATTTCTATTTGTTGCTGTATCTCCAAATACTGGTGAAGGACCTGGCACAGAGTAGGTATTTGATACATATTTATCAAATACAGATATGAATGGATGGATAGATGAATGAATAGAATGTTTACAGTAACAGGAGAACCAGAATTTGTCTGGGATTACCCCCTATTCCCTAAGAGAGATTTTTTATAGCTATAAAAACAGTTATATAGCTTTTATAATGTTTTAATAACCTCAATTATAATTATTATTACCTTTAGTGGAGTTAGTAGATTATTGTGGTATTTGCTTTAAGTAGGTAAATTGAATCAATTTCATGCTGACTGCCTCTCTCTTTCCTCTGTCCTGGTATCAATCATTCAGTGTGGTAAAATGAATTTCCTTCAATGGAGAAAAGACCTTTCTATCTTATGTATATTATGCACAATCAAATGTGTGCCTCAAACACATTTGACAATACAACTGACATATATCGTGTCTAACAGGGATCATAAAAGCTAGGGAATGTTTATAAACATTAGTATATTTTGTAGATTTTCCCATGTACATTTTGGAAAAGACGTGTTATGCATTTGATCAAACTTAGAAAAGCCACACAACAGAGGTTAATATTGTTTTGCATCCATCTCATCATTCCAAGGACAATTCCAAAACACATTACTATATTTAATAAGCTGCCCGATACCCTTGTGAACTGGCTTACTGTGGAGATGAATGAACTTAGACGCATATATGCATAGCCCATAGACAGACAATAGTTCGTTCAGGGAAGGCCTGGGGAGGGGAAGGGAGTGTGGGGGAAGGGGTCAATGGGGGGAGGGAAGAGAGGCATCTGTAAAGCTTTCAACGATAAAAATAATTTTTTAATGGCCACGTTGGGAATAAGCAGAGGTCCAAATTTTCATAGTAGTGTTATTTTATACCTCCATGCAATTCTGCCTTCATTTTCAAAAATGCACAAATCAGTTGGAAGGATGGTGGGTTGCCTGTTGTGGTATGTATTTGTGTCCCACTATTAAGGCTTTTAAAATTGGCCTGAGACACCAATCTGATATGCTTGCCCCCCAAAAGAAATAGTGTGACCTGGTATGGGGATATCAGTAATGGAGGAAGGATGGATAGATTTCAGTTCAGTTCTGTATTACAGAAAAATTTGAAAAATCTGCTGAACAACCCATTTATAATTTTCTTATTCTACAACTATAGGCATCTCAAAGAGGAAAAGTAAACAGAAATCAAAATTCAATTAAATATTAAATCTGAATAAAGTACGTATAGTACTTAATGATAATACATAAATACCCATTCATTAATTATAACAAATATACCATGCTAATGTAAAATGTTAATAATAGGGGAAACTGGCCGTGGGGTATATGGAAATTTTGTGAACTAACTGCAATTTTTTATAAACCTAAAACCGTTCTAAAAAATAAAGTTTATTTTAAAAAGTGCAAAATGAGAAGGTCATTGGAAAAGCCCAAACCAGGATATGCTGGTTAACTGGAGATCCTTTTCTCATTGCAAACCGGAATCCCTTTTAAATATTCTGTCTAATTCATCTGCTTTGAGACATTGAGGTGGCAGAGGCCTCCGCAGGTTAATTAAGTTGTTGTGTGAGTGTGTTTTTAAGCATTTGCATTTGTGTGGGGTGCACTCTTTTTTTTCTTTTGGCCATTTCACCTTTGCCCTCCATTTTACCATTACAAAGAGCTGGTTAAATGGGAAAAGACCACTGGGCCCTTTCTGCAGCCTTTATTACGAGGTAGACCTGGTAGTGAAGAATCTTTATCAGACTGAACACATCAGCTAATTAATCTGTGTATTAGCCTGACATAACTATTCCATTCACTCTTTTTATATGTAGAAAACTAACAGCCGAGTGACTTTTCCAGCCCTTCTCAGAAAGCTGTCAGGATGCTAACTGAATTCTTAAGCCAAAAGTTCTAACACAGACAAAAGAGATTGTGGGACTTGGAGAGAATGTTAAAAAATTATTCAGGTCATCCCATTCAAACATTTATAATTTCTTCCTCAATATATTTGACGGGTCATTTCATGTTCTCCTGAAGCATTTTCAATGCTGAAGAACCCAGTGCTTCATATGGAGAGCGGCCATTAGAAGGTAAGTAAGTATGGAAATGGAGATTCTCTCCACTGTCATTATTGCTTTTATTAGAAAGCACTTTTTTTTTTTAATGACTTGACATATGCTCCCTGGGATTCAGTTCTTTGGCTCTAGTTCAGAGCCATACAAAGTAAATCTATTTTGAGGTAGCTAGGAGCTGTGAAAGTCAGTGGTCTATAAAGAAGACAGTGAGCCTTGGCCGGTGTGGCCCAGTTGGTTGGGTGTTATCCTGTGCATCAGAAGGTTGCTAGTTAAATTCCCCAGTTAGAGCACATGCTGGGGTTTGTGGGCTTGATCCCTGGTAGGGATGTGCAGGAGGCAGCCAATCAATGTTCCCACCTCTCTCCCTTCCTCTCTAAAAATTAATTTAACCCTAGTCAGTTTGGCTCAGTGGATAGAGCACTGGCCTGTGAACCAAAGGATCCCGAGTTTGATTATGGTCAAGGGCTTGTATCTTGGTTGCAGGCTCTGCCCTGATCTGGGTGTGTGCAGGAGGCAACCAATCAATGTGTTTCTCTTACATGGATGTTTCTCTCGGTCTTTTCCTCTTTCTAAAAGATCATTGGAAAATATCCCCCGTGAGGATTAACAACTGCAACAAAAAATAAAAAATAAATTAAATTATTTTTTAAATAAATAAAAAAAGAAGACAACGAGATCCTAACTCTATTTCTGGAGCAATCAATGAAGATAAAGATAATTTTTTTTAAAAAAAGAGAGAACTTAAATCACTGACTGAAGAATCACATCAGGAAATGTTAATACAAAATAATCAATGCTTAGACACATGCTTCTAAATTACTGAATTTTAAGATATTCTTTGTAGTCCTGTTGTAACATCAGTGGATCAAAGATGGAAACAGTTGAATAAATGATGCATTTCCATAGAATACCTTAGGAATTAATTATATACTCAAAACAGTTAACAGTGATTTGACTGCCTCTCTTAAGAGAAGTGAAGAAAGTCACTGAAAATAGAGTCTTGAGTTTCATAGTAGAGTCTTTGTTTTTATTAAAGTTTTTACTTTTGCATGCCTTAAATTTTTTAAAAATTGGTTAATTTATCTAAAAATGAATTGGAGGTTTATCCATTATAAAGATAGGTAAATGTTTAGGAAAGTACACAAAATCACATAGAAGAGAGAAAAACCTATATTATCAAGTGGTCCAAAATCTTGACTGTTGGTCATATTCTGATAATTTCCATATAATTCTTTTCACCATGTTTCAAGTAACTGAAATCATGCTATATATACTAATTTCACCCTAATTTATTGGCCTAACATCCATTTTATGTACATGCATTATTTCATTTTATTACAAAATCATTATAGATATTTTAATGGGTAACTGATATTTCAAAAGAATGTGTCACAAATAAATTAATATTTCATTCTTTATTGAATTGACTCCATACTATTTTCTCTGTATTGAGTATTATTTCCTCAGGATGGATTTCCAGGGATAGAGCTCTGATGTCAAATTGTTTCAGCCTTCTTTAGATGGCTAATGCATTTGTAAAATTAATGACAAAGGTCATTTGTGTATTTCTTTAGAAGATGCTCAAGCCTTAACACTCTTTTTTTAAAATATATTTTATTGATTTTAGAGAAGAAGGAAGAGGGAGAGAGAGATATAGAAACATCAATGATGAGAGAGAATCATTGATTGGCTGCCTCCTGCACGCCTCCTACTGGGGACTGAGCCCGAAACCCAGGCATGTGCCCTTGGCCAGAATCAAACCTGGGGCCCTTCAGTCCACAGGCTGACGCTCTATCCATTGAGCCAAATCAGCTAGGACAAGCCTGAACACTCTTAGTAAAGCAATATTTATTAGAATTCACTGACCGTTTGCCAAGTGCCTTTCACACCATAAGCTTAGGAGAGAGACAGAGTAAGAGGGTCGGGAAGGGAAGAGAGAGACAGAGAGAGGTAGAAAGAGAAAGAGAGAATGCACAATTTTTATGTGCTTGTGTGCTTGGTGTTTTCTGAATATGTACAAATATCTTTTGATCTGATTCAGGATATAAATATCTAGATGAAAACCAGAAACTCAAATATAGCAAAATGTAAAAAAAAAAAAAGTATGACTATGATTTTTTAAAAGTGATAATCTATTTTAAATTAGGGTGTGTGTTTTTTTTTTAAAAAGAAAGCTGGTACAATTTGAAAACAGGTATTTTTGGAAACTTTTTAATCATTACATATTCAATTTATTGCAACATAGGGAATATATATTTCTGAAAATGTTGCACATTGGTCTTGTGACTTGCTTAATAGTAACAGTTTGGAAGTTTTATACTTTCTTAAAGAAAGATGAACCTTCACTAATTTTGTAAAGGTTCTTGGGGATCTTCAGGCATTTAAGGGGGGAAATGGACCTACAGTTTTACACACTTGTCATTTACTTACATCCTGAAATCTTGTACCTTCATCAATAAAACAGGAAAAATAATTTATGTTTCATTGGGTGGAAGGGATCATTCAATTAAAGCCTATAGTATGTTACCCAACATATAATACAGGCTTAAGCACCCTCCAGGCAAGTCTCTTTTTCTCAAACGAAGTCCTATAATATTTTAATATGGCTACTGGCTGCCCTTATATTTTCTCTCCTTGTAGAAAAATATAGCCATGTTCTTTCTCCACTTCCCTATAATGACAACCCTGTAGACGTATCTTAGCTTATCAGCTTGTCCATCATTTCTTTGTTATTTGCAACAAAAATGTTAACACCTAAAATGTCTTCAGTATCTCAAAACTGTCACATCTTTATTATAAACCTATTTCTATTTCTCCTCTTCAGTGTTATTAACCTGAAAATATAATCTATGAGAGTGACTTACGTAGCCGCTAAATACAGTTCTCTCTTTTTATGAAACTCATTTTGCCAACTGTCAGGGTGCACCGATCTCTGAAGTCTGTATTGTACTTCCTGCCATGATTTGTCCGTCTCTTTCATAAAAAGCTTTCACCTAATTCAGCAGCCATCCTCCAGTAGAGAGTCCTTGAACCCATAAATTCAACCAGCCAGCACATTTTCTCATCTATCCAGAATCCCATCTGCTATTGCATTGCTGAGACTCTTGGACCTGTTCAACATTTCTCTGGTTTTATCTGAACTAACTACTTTCACACTAACTGGGGTGGATCATCTCCTGATCTCTACCTCCCAAGATAGATACTATCAATATGTTTTCTATTCTCCTCACTCCTATTTTTAAAATATATTTTTATTGATTTCAAAGAAGAAGGGAAAGGGAGAGAGAGACAGAAACATCAATGATGAGAGAGAATCACTAATAGGCTGCTTCCTGCACGCCCCACATGGGATAGAGCCCGCAACCAGGGCATATGGACTGACCGGGAATCGAACTGTGACCTCCTGGTTCATAGGTCGATGCTTGACCACTCACTCCTATTTATTAATGAATAGATGGAAGCCAGAGATGGTAGCAGGTTCCAGTGCTGTGCTTTTTTTATGAGACTCTGGTGAGTCCCCTAAAGGGACCTGACACGCTAAGACATCACAATATCCCTTTGTTGCCTTTCTCATCAGAAGCAGGTGGCATTAGCAGGTAGTGACTATTATCTAGGTACTTGACTGGACCTCATTATACTTAAACTTTTTCCAAGTAAAAAAAGACCACATTGAGGGAAGAAATATAAAATCTGCTGAGTCTTGCTTGTACTTAAGACTTTTTGGAGATGGTATCATTGCTTTTTAAACTTGCCCCTTGGTACATAAGCTAAGAAAGTCATGATTTGATGTCACCTTTAGCCAAAATTCTTATTGGGACAGGACAATAAAAGAGATTAAGAGCATGTTTCCCATTTTCTAAAACTCTGCAGAGACTTAGCCACGAGGAAAGTGGCTCCCTTCTGTTGTCCACACCCACATATGAAAAAAGTACATATAGATTGAAGGATAAGAAAGATTCATGAGAAAGTACTTCTATTTTTGGTCAAAAGGGTGATGATGTCTAGAAAATATATCTTAGGAAATGCAGAGGGAGTAGAACCTTTGACTTGTCTCGTGTGTGTGTGTGTGTGTGTGTGTGTGTGTGTGTGTGTGTGTCTGTGTGTGTGTGTGTGTCCTTAATTTTCCATATCAATGTCATTCAAATAATCAAAGTCCTTTCTGGGCAAGGTTGTGTCCAAGTTTGGTGTTTTAAAGACTGAAGCAGATTATTTCCCTATGACAAATATCTAGTCACTAATGATAGAGCTTAGGTATATTGTACTTAGGTATATTGTACTAGTATATTGTACTATTTACAGTGTTCTGATATAGACCATTTACTGCCCATTTATTTTACCTGCAAGACAAACTAGAAACCAACACTAACAAGTTCCTATTCACAAATGAAAGAACTGAAACAAATTTAAATGAGCTTTTCAACATTAAATGAATTCATCAAGGAGTCAGGATCAAGATCTGTGTTACTTTCCTAGCCTGATGCTCATTTTATACTATTCTGGTATTTATTTGATTTCCTTATTTCCACTTTCTCTCAGTTTAAAAATGTATTGATAATTTTGTTTTCATGACCATCTCCTATTAAATTTCCAAAGAAAATATTCATTCAATATGCCTGATGTTTAAATAATGACGATCTGGAATTTGGTTAGACCTTCAAAACACATTGAGGGCTTTGTGGTGGTACCATTGTCATTCTTACGTGGGTTTTATTATATAGAGGCACATTTTAATTAACTTGTGACTCCCGCACATTCCTTATAACTTTGAAAGTTGGACTGAAACCACAACTTTTAATGTCCTAAAATTATACTCATACTGAAGTTTAGGGTGCCTTTCTTGAATAAATAACATATCGACTAATTAATTCACTTCAGACACTCCACAGTTTTCTGCCTCTCTGTCCCCATACTTCCCCCATGGCTACAACTTCTTAGCTCCACGCATAGAAGCTCTATTTTTTGGTTGTCCTGTAGCTGAAATACCTTTGGGGATTCTCATAATTTATTCTTAAAATGCTTTCTTTTGGATTCTATGGATTTTAATTTTATAACTTTCCCTTTAGGCAGTTTCTGACTCACTCATTAAAAAAAAACACACAAAAAAACAACACGTTCATCAAGACATCAATACCTGATATGATCTCAAGTGAAGATGTCTGTGGACTAAAAAAGGGGCCACATACCAAACCTTATAAGCTCAGAGGAGGCCTGTATGGTGGCCTTACAAACTCAGAGACCTAAAGTAACCACATAGAGGGGTCTGAAAGTAAAACTTTCTAATTAAAAGTGAGTCATGGCGGGTAGTCGTGTCCTGGGTTTGTATCTTCCTTGACAAAGTTCAATCGTTACCATCCCTGAGCTTGTCTAGTGTCTTTTTTGCATCTATAATAACATGCCTTTGGGATGTCAGGGCAATTTCCCTTTTCCAGACCCCTCAGAGCACAATCTCCCACCAGAGCAGGAGACCACTGAACCTCTCCTTGTTACTGTTACCTGTTGTTAACTGTTAACTATCCCATACCCACCAATGCAAAATAAGTATGTGTCTGCCGGGAACCAATTCCAACATGTCATAATTAGAAGAGTTTCATCAAAAAGTTGGTGAAACTTGGGGGGCTCAACAAGGGCTGAGCCACATATGTAGTTTACCTGTTGGAATGGCTAAAAAGCATCTCTCCCAAACCTGAATAGGATTGTCTACTGCCAGACAGCTCAGGGTATCTTAGTCTACATGATATTGCCTCCTGTCGGCAAACACCTGAACAGTTGTAGGCTATGCCCCAATCTGACAATGCTTCTGTAAACCCTATCTTTTGAAACCCAACCCTTTGAAGTGTATTATCTCCACCTTGCCTTAGGACTATTTGTGTTAATAAAAGCATGGGTCCTGAGTCAAGGGGAAGTCTTTAACTCCTTTAGCTGAAGCTCCTCTGACCCCAATGCCTTTCAAAACTATCTTTCATCTTTGGACTCCTTATTGAATCTATGCATCAGCCTTTCTCCAGATTGCTTCACCCCTTTGTAATGCTGAGACAAGAACCCCTGCATGTGGGCATGTGTCCATTCATTTTACTTTTTAGCCATTCCCAGAGATTTTCCCGATTTGCTTTCTACTGTCACCCTAATCTAGCACCAATGGATTTCATGTAACCCCCTTACATCTTCCCCTTTGACTCTAATGCAGGCGTCCTCAAACTACGGCCTGCGGGCCACATGCGGATGTTTTTGCCAATTTGGTTTTTTTACTTCAAAATAAGATATGTGCAGTGTGCATAGGAATTTGTTCATAGTTTTTTTAAAAAACTATAGTCCGGCCCTCCAACAGTCTGAGGAACAGTGAACTGGCCCCCTGTTTAAAAAGTTTGAGGACCCCTGCTCTAATGTATAAAACCAGGTGCAAAATTGTCATTCTCTGGAGCATTTTCTCAATCCATTGAGATTCTGCTCCCTGGCAATTGTCATCAGTTTGGCTCAAATAAACTCATAAAAATCCTTACAGGTTTGGGCATTTCTTACGTCCACATGTCAGAGTTAATTATATAACCATCACTGTGCCTCAGCACTGCAACATCTTTTAATGCTGCTGATGATGCCAGTATTTTACTCAAGATGGAGTCAAGAATAGCTCCTTGTCTTGTAAGCTTTCTGGGGAACTTTTCCAAGAACCAATTGTTTACGGCACTGCGGAATTAGTTCCACAAAGTAGTCCCCGATGTGACATTCATCATATCCACTTTATTGCAGCCCACTGTTTTCTCAACATTTTGAATTTGCCATCACTTCTCATTTGTTCATTTCCTTTGCCATGTGTACTGTGATGTAGTGAAATAATACACAACTGGGTTAGAATTCTGGCTTTGTCACTTACAGGATGTGTGACCTTCAAAATGTCATTTAACATTAATAAGACTCAGTTTGCTCACTTGCAAAACAGAAAAAAAAGATAATTATACATGCTTAATGGTGCTATTATGAATATTACATGTACAAAGCCCAGGCACATTGCCTGGAACATAAGAGGTATCCAATGATTTTTTCTCTTTTTTTTTTTCCTTGGGTGAAGGAAACCAAATTCAAAAGTTCAATTTCTGTATGCTCTATGGCAGTATACCAAAATTATATGTATCAATGACACTGGATTAAGATACACCAGTACATTAATAGTTTTGGAAGAATTCTAAGGAAAAATTTAAGGTAACCTCTTACCTACAACTGCATGCAGGGACCTATTCTATGAATGGTAGGGAACACAAAGGCAGGTCTATAGGTCTATCATCACAATAAATTTATAATTTTGGAGAAAAAAGATGGATGTCAGCCAATAACTTTAAGAGGGAGTGCATATTTCTGTTTAGGGAGAGGCAAGAAGGGCTTCTTGGAGGATATTACATTTGATTTGAGCCTTGATGAATTAGTCGGATTTTGGCAGGTGGGTATGGGAAATACTTATGTGCACAGTATGTTTAATTAAGATTTAATTCAAGTGGGATTATTTGGACCTCAAGTTGTGTACTCTCGTGTGATAGGAAAAATCTTTTAACTCTTCACCAGAAACTCCATTATAGGATAGGTTTAAAGAGCAGAGACTTTCCATCCTTATTAAAATACAACAATCAAGGTCTCAAAATTGACACTTTCACAGCACACTCAGATAAGCCTTTTTTCTGAAGGATATTTTTAACCCAAGAACAGAGCAGAGCTTCTCCCTCATTTTACAGTGCCTGTCATAGCTGTACATGCCACATTTATGTATCTGTCTTCCACTGGGTTGACAATTCACTTATACCTATTGAGTGCATACTCTATGCCAGATATTCCCACAAGAACAAAAACGCAGATCCCCACCCTCATACAAGGGACCTTTTAATGTGGAGAAACAAGCAATAAACATAATGAATTGAAAATATATAGGATGCCACAAAGTAACATCACCTAGACAATAAAGTCAAAGCAGAGAAATGTAAAGGTACTAGAGGGTGCTTCAGGGGAAGCTATCCTCTGCAGTTTTAAATAGGGGCAACAGGACAGGTATCCTTGAAGAGGTGATGTTTAATGAGACATGAGGAGGTGAGAGAATCATTCTTGCTAGGAGAACAACAAGTACAAAGACCTTAAGTTATGATTGTCCCTGGTGTGTTGCCAGACAGTTAAAGAGCCAGGCAATGCAGAGAAACAATGAGCAATGATACAAGTAGTAAGAAATGATAAAACATTATCTTGAGCAATAACATGATGATGATGGTGAGAAGATTGAATAGGACCTTATAGGTGATTGTAAGGCGTTTTCAGTGAGTGAATTGTGGAGCCGAGGCAACATTTTTAACAATGAAGTGACACATTATGACTCATATTTGAAAATAGTCATTCTTATATTGCAGTGGAATTAGATAGTTTGGGAATGGCAAGGAAGAGCAGGTAGGGCAGGCTAGAACACTAATCCAGGTGAGAGATGGTGGTGATGCAGACCAGGATTCTAGAATGGATTTTGAACATATTGAGATAACAGAACCAAAGGGATGTGTGATATAGTTACAGAATGTGGTGGGTAGAGAATGTGGTGGGTCGATTCAGTCGAAGGAAGGAGACACCACCAATTTTAATGGAAAAGTTCAAGGGATTAGTAGATTTGAGGAAAATGGTTAGTTCCCTATTGGATTTGTTGGTTTGAAATATAAATTCTCCAACTATATGGACATACTGAGTAGGCAGATGGATAGATACATGGTTGAGAAATCAAGAGAAAAGTGTAAAATAAAAATATAAATTTGGATGTATTCAGCACCAAGACACAATTCTTATGAAATCATCAAGAAAGTAGTGCTGATACAGAAGAGAAGTTTAAGAACTGAGCCTCAGGCACTCTAACCATTAAGAAGGGAAGAAGAAGAGGGACAGCAAAACAAAATACGTAGTAGTAGTCAAGTGGGAAATTATGTCAAAGAAGCAGGAGGCAAATCAGCAGAAGGATAAAGGAAACCTAGTGACAAAGGACAAGAGGCAAGAAGGAGAAAAGAGGAAAACTGAGCAAATGCCTATTAAAAAACAAATAGGCTGAAAGCTGCCTATTGGCTTCAGTAACATGGGAAGGTCATTGGTGACCTTGACACAAGCAGCTTTAATAAAATAGTGGCAGCAAAGACCTCACTGGAGTAAGTTTAAGAGCAAATAGGAGGAGAGGAATCAAAGACAATAATTATCCAGCACTTTCTGAGCACATTTTATGTTAAGGAGAACAAAGAAATAGGGTATAAATTAAGTTTTCTTCATCTTCACATAATTTTTATAGCAAGTAGAACAATGTAGTCACTAACAAAATTATTTTAATGAATGAAGAAAGAAAACAGAGACTATGTTAACTAATTTCAACCTACTTAGCTCTAGGAGAAAAAGTGTTTGGTTAATGCCTTTCCCTCCCTTATACAAGTGCCCCATGCTGTAAATTCTATGTTTAAAATGAACTGGTTTTATTATCTAAAAGATCTTTTTTACATTATCATTGAGTCTCGGGTACCCTGTACAATTGCCACCTTACTGATCTCCCCGTGTTCTTTTTCTTACTCCTCTAGTACGTCTTGTAAAACTGCCTGATGAATTTTTCCTCAGTCAGACCATTTTTCCCTTGCAATGTTTCCTCACTACTTGAAGAATAAACTTTATCCTCCTGGTCTTCACCAATACTCAAGCCAAGTGAAGCAATGCTTCTCTCTCTGTCCTAGGAATACTCTATGACTTCTCATCAGCATGTTCTCACTCATTCTGCTTCCCCTTTCCTACTCTTTAAAAAATTCTAATTACAATGACTTTCCTTCACAAAGTCTCTCCCCATTCCACAAAGTTTTCAAAATCCCCAAAGGCCCACAGAATTCTTTTGAAACTTTTCCAGTGGCCTTTCTTGTTCGTCTATAGTGTGTATTATATTCATCTGTATACTTATTTTAGTCATCCATCCCCTGTTTATGTCCAAATATAAATAAAACAGTTATCTCACATATTATTTTTTCTGAATTTTTAAGGACAGATTTACAACTTGGGTTGGTAAAGACCACAATAAAAAGAAATCCAGATACTCACTTTATTACCAATCTTTTATCTCCTTTATTTAACCTCTAAAAAATAACAGAAAAAAGAAAATTATGAATATTTATAATTATATGCCATAAATATTAATATAGTAGTATTTGCATTAATATTAATATACTAATAGTTTATTTATATTATAATGTGCTGGGTGTTCTTCTAAGCTCTAATGATCCTCACTTTCTGATATTTGTGCACTTGTATAGTCTCTTCCCACAGTAAATATTGGTTGACCTTGTAACCAATAGGAAACTGCAGAAACCATGATGTGTGATAACTGAGGTGAGGTCTTAAGAGACATTTTGCCTTGATATCCTTAGGGTAATTCATTCTCCAGGAAGCCAGCTGCCATATCAAGGGAGTGTTTAAAGAACTTTGGAAAGGACTATATGGGATGAAACTGAGGCCTCCTGCCAAAGACCATTATCAACTTGTTGGTCCTATAAAGGGAGTCACCTTGGAAACAGATCATTCAGTGTTAATCAAGATTTCAGATGAGTAGTTCCAGTCACCATGCTGACTGCAACTTCATGAGAGATTTGAGACAGAAATACCCAGCTAATTCTCTCCAAGATTTCCCATGCATAGAAACTGTAATAGATACTACAGCTTGACTATTGTTTTAAGCCATTATGCTTTAGGGTAATTTGTTGTACAGTAGATAACAATTTCTTTAGCTCATTCTATGATGTTGGGTAGATGACATTATCTTAATGAGTAGATTGAAACAGAGCATGGCAATAGATGCTTGAGCTCTGCAATTGTTCATGTCCTACCTTGACATATATCAGGGAAAATCATTCAGTATTCCCTGAACACAGCCTCTGTTGATGACCGTTCATTTACTCTGCAGTGGCCTTTTGCCATACCTAACTCATTGGTCTTTAATGCTCTTTTTGATATATTGTCCAATCCATCCATAAACCCACCCTAAGAATGTTATACAAGGCTGGCATAATGCTAACTCTTTTAAACCATGTTTCTAATTTATGCTGCCTTTTTATTCCTTACATAATTTTTATTTTAATGCTCCATCTTGACCATATCAATATCCTTTTGATACTAGCAAGTGAAATGTTTCATTCCTCCTCTTGGTCAACTAAAGGGAAATTCTCATGGCTCCAGGCCTTGATATGAAATGGAAGGATTTATGATTAAGTTTGTAGAAGAAGGGACTTAATATATTGGGAAACAATGTGTTTGAAAATCTAGAGATCTGGATGCTGGTTTCTACTTTGACACATCCAACCTTCAAGATCATTGGCTACTTTTATTTAAGACATCAACTAAAAGTGTTAGAATAGCTTATTATCTGCAACACACATAGTAATTGGGAATATACTGTGTAAGGTAATTTACAACATGACAAGATTCCAGTGGTAACAGGATCTTTATTGATATATAACTCGAGTCCATACCCCACCATGATAGGAATAATTTAAGTTCTACATCTAAATCTGACAAAAAAAAGGAGAGACAATTAAAATATATATAAGTACTGACATTAAAATAACTTCCTTTATGTCCTTTCAACCCAACACCAAGATTGTGCAGTATTTGCATCAGAGGGTGAGAAGAGTGAAATAAAGGAATTATTATCAGTATAAATATGACCAATAAGGGTTTAACATTAAAATATTTTTCCTATGAGGACATTTTCCCACTTTTTATATGTAATCTCTGGGCATATCAAGTCTGCCAATAATCTCTAAGGGATGTAGACTTAATTGAATACCTGCATTTAGCACCAATAGGTTAGAAGTTACTGTTTTTATTTTTTCAAAATCAAATAGATGGTACATATCTGCTACTGGGAGGAGGGGACTCTAGTGTAGAGTGATTGCCTCATCACTAAAATATGTAAATATAGGAAAAACAGGCTAAAGAATTACAGTACTGCTAAGTACAGAATGGCACAAAGCTGAAATAGTGTTTAAAATTCCAGCGACAATTCAGACCTCAGACACTAAAGAAGTGAGCTTAATGTTATTCTCCCAGTGCCAGTGAAGCCTTTTTCCATAGGAGATTTTAAGTCCCATCCATTAGTGTTTGGTACTTGAACTGGATTCAAGAACCTAGTTGCCTTTCAGTTGTTGTACATTACAAAATCTAGGAGAGCTAGTTGATATTTCTGAGCTATAGAAAACTACTTTGTAAAGAGAATGGATTGGGATAGATGATATGAAGTACTTTCCAGAGTATGACTCTTAACTTTGTACTCTTTTTCATTTGAGCCAAAACCAACTAATATTGTAATTGAGAACACTAATGTCATCTGTTAGAGCAAAATCCAATGGCAACTAGTCTGCAAATATTGAAAATATGTGTAACAATATACATCTCATACAATGACCTGAGCAAACTTTTAAAATACATATAAAGACAGTACAGGATTAAGGACAGTTGGATTGAAACATTAGGTATTAGTAGTATCAAAACAGACCATAGAGTACCTGATAGGAAGGCGATTTCTGAATAGAATAGGCAGTAACCTAAGAACAGATGTTCGCATTAGGAATCCACAATTCTGACTTCTTATAGCAACACTAGCAAGTACGGTTTAGTTGGTATGATGATTCGCCAACTTCTTATTACTGTGGGGAGAATTCTTTGGCCATGTTAACCGAGAAAGGAAAAGTGGCCCATTGCATTGGCCAAGTCTGCCATGGCCATAGGAGTGAAAAGGGACAGACATGTAGCAGGAATATGTCAGACCTGGACAGGAAACAGTGTTTCGAGGTTAGATGGGTTATTTGAGATCCAAAGTTTTCATTTTAGAGATGAAGTGGTAGAGAACCAGGAAAGTTACTTGATTTGCTGAAAGTTACAGAACAATTTAATCTCAAAGCTATTTCTAGAATTCATGTCCACTGATGTAACCCTCACCCACCTCAATTCAGTATGCTTTCATGCTTCATATTTATGTTTCCAATTAAGCAGGTAAACAAGAGAAAAATACAGAAAGGTGTCATTTATATTCTGTTTCACTATTATGAGGTCAAGTTTTATCCTTACCTCAGATTCTAACCACAAAATAACCTTAGATAGATTAAAAGGTTAAAGAAAAACATTGTAAAAGAAATAATAGATGCAAATAAGCCTGATTTTAGGAAAGGGGAGCACTGTTGAAGCAGAAAGCCAGGAAATAAATTACAAGAAAAATGATAAATTTTTCTATATGTTAATTTTAATAAGCCATTTATAAAAAATAATATAAACAAAATTAATGGGAAATCAGAAGGAAAAACAAAAAACCAAAACAATAACCTTGATGGGTAAGGTCTAGATGCCCTTAAAATATATATACTTCATCCCAAAAAGGCAAAATATGGTAGAAAAATGGGGCCAGGATCCTTAATAAGCCAAACCCAAATGACACAACAATGAAAGCATCCTGAGCCTCAAGTAAATAAATGCATGCATTTAAATAAGGTGTGTTACCATCTTTCCCTTTTACATTTGCAAATATTTAGATTGTCATAGTATCAGTGAAGCTGTGGGGAAATCAGAGCTATTGCAGTGTGTGTATATTGTATTATTTCTTCTAAATAGTCGCTGCCTCTCTCTAATCTTTATTGGGCCCCTGGCTCCGCCCTTCTCTGAGGAGGAATATCTTTCCTACCTTTTTATACTGGGTTTGAGCCTGTGACTTGCTTCAGCCAATGGCATTTGAGCAGAAGCAGCATGCACTTGATCTGAGCAGCAGCATTCAAGGCATCATGGGATTGTGCCATTGCTTTTTTCCCTGTGTTCAAGATCGTTCAAGATCAGCACATTCCAGATAGAGCTGCTGGTTAAGCCTAGATTCCAGAGTGAAGGACACGCATGGACAAGAGCTTAAACTGATCCACAGCCAGTAGATACAGAGAGCAAAAAAGTCATGGCTGCTGAACCCACTGAAATGATGGTTTTACTGCCTGACAACCTAGCATAAGCTAAAAAATATAGTGAGCATTTAAACATCTCAACATTTATTCAGAACGTTTTAGCAATATATATCAGGAGCCTGAAAATTAGTTGATACTATTGACTTATAAATTCCCTTCCATGACTTCCATGTGCCAAGAGGTTTATTACAGTATAACCCTTGATGCTGAAAATTGGAAGCAAGCCAAATGACCAAAATTAAGAGAATGATTAAATAAGTTATGAAAAATACATACTCTGGAATGTGATAGAGCCATTTAAATGGTATCTACAAGGAATATTTAATGGCATCAGAAAATAGTCTTAACATAATATAAGGTAACAAAACAGTGTACAAATTTGAAAATGCAGAATGATGTCAGATTTATAATACATGCAAATGCAGATGAGAAAAGGTTGAAAGAAAATATATCAAATTTTTTATGAGTGCTATTACTTGGGTGAAAAAAAGTTACTTTAGTCTCTTTTTTTATATATCCCTGCATTTTAAAAAATCATTAACAGTAAGGATGTTTATCTTATAATCAGAAAAAATATACACTTAAAAAAACACCAGCTTGACCTCATTTTGCCAATGAGAGAATGGCATCTCAGAGAGGTTGAGTAGGTCCCAGAGGAACCAGATTTAGAAACTGGTTCTATTATGCTTTTAACCATTACAGTTATTGTTTTAACATTATACTGACTGAACTGTTATGTTTCTGCTAGCTTCTTTATCATGCAGATGACAATCTTATATCTATTAACCTACTTACTGCCTTACAAAAAAAGTATACCAAAACCGGAACAGAAGCGCAGGCCTTATTTCATAATTCAGGTGTCTGACATACATATATGTGTCCATTCATTCATCCAAAACTATTTATTTAGAATCTTCCTCAGCCTAAGGACTTTACTGGGCACAGGACAGTCGATAGTAAGTAGGAGTAAAGTGGACTATCCCCTCACTAAGCTCGAGCCAGGTAGATAGAGTATAGTCTTTCTTCTTCATTACACCACTTTCTAATTTCAATTATCCCCTTATTTCAACTTCAAAGCATCACTCCAATCATCATAGTGACTTTTACATTATAAATGCCTTGTAAATATTATTTGTCTTTTTTTGTTTGGTTTTAAATACCCAAATTCACGAGGCAGAATACTTTCCATGTAGAGTATAGGACACCCTTTACTTAAGAATAGACAGGAAATGGATCCTGAGCTTTTTCCATGTGGATTAAGGACAATTAATAAATATAAATTCTCCTTAATAAATAAATAAATTTTATTTCTCCTTAATCCCCATGGATAGACTTTTACTATCTTTCCATTGCTTTATACACAATGATTCAGTGAACATTATTCTACACCTAATTGTGCACTGGTATACAATAACAGCTGATCTGTAAACAACTGTTTTTTCCATGTTTCTCTTTTAGGAATGCCTTCCATAATGTGTACCCAATAAACTAATCTCCATTCTTGTGGGAATCCCTCAGACACTCTTTCTTAAGGACATTTTTTACCCATTTGCTTTGCTGAGCATTTATACCTTAAAGCCTATATTAGTTTGCTAGAGCTGCCATAACAAAATACCACAGGCTGGGGGTGCTTAAACACAGAAATTTATGTTCTCAGCATTCTGGAGACTGAAAGTCCAAGATCAAAGTGTCTGTAAGTTTGGTTTCTTCTGAGGCTTCTCTCCTTGCTTTGTAGATGGCCCCCTTCTCTCTGTCTTCATCTGTTTGCCCCATGAACTCCATGTTATCCGCACTCCAACCCCCTCATCTAATAGGTACACCAGTGCTACTGGATCAGAGTCCACCCATATGACTTCACTGTACCTCTTTAAAAGCCCTATCTCTGAATACAGTCACACTCCCACTGCTGGGCACTAGGATTTCAACATGTGTATTCTGAAAGCACGCAATCCAGCCCATTGGCTTGCTTGTCTGCCTTCCTGTCTGGTGTGTGAACCCATCTAATGGCAAAGTCAACACATCTAATGGCTAGTACTGCAAACATTGTAGGTATTCAAAATAAATGTTGGCTGGATCAATTAGACTGCGGACGTTACAGAGCACAGGAACCAAAAGATTACAGAGCAGAGGGAGGACAAGAAGAAATTAGAATTCCAGGAAATGTTTCATATGGCATGGACAAACCTTTGAGTAAAGGGTAGATTTGTACCCACAGAAGATAGCCCCTTCTACTCTCAAAATGGAATAACATATTCAGAATCATGGTGGGTGACACGATTTGACAGATTAATGGAATGATGAAGAAAATCAAGATTTACAGGACTGGTGGGGGCCCAGAAACCATCCAATCCATAAGGATGCCCCCTCCCATCATCACACAAGTTTACTCAGCCTTCCCGTGAACATCTGCAAACATGAAAATGTACCTTATTCCAGTTGGAGGGTCGCATTCTTTTAGTTACTGGCACTGTAGTCACCAAACTTCCCTTATTCAAATATCATTTGAATGAGTTTGGCTACATTTGTACACCACATCTCCTATTATCCATTTGAACCTTATCTTTAAATTGACTCTGATATTCCATACAGTGCAGATAAAGTGAAACTTTACATTATTACCTCAATACTTCAAAAGCAAAATCTGTTGTCCTAAATAGAATATATCAATATAAATAAACCCATAGCTATTACTATCAGTATAACTTTACATACATACATACCTAAAAATCATGCCACTTACCACAAGTGCTGGGTGAACCACGCTCTAGGAAATCATTATTAGAACTAGAGGCCCGGTGCACGAAATTTGTGCACAGGGGTGGCAGGTGTCCCTCAGCCCAGCCTGCACCCTCTCCAATCTGGGACCCCTCGAGTGATGTCCAACTGCCCATTTAGGCCCAATCCTACCTAAACGGGCAGTTGAACATCCCTCTTACAATCCAGAACTGCGGGCTGTCAACTGCTCGCCTGCCTGCCTTCCTGATTGCCCCTAACCACTTCTGCCTGCCAGCCTTATCACCCCCTAACCACTCCCCTGCCAGCCAGATTGATGCCTAACTGCTCCCCTGCCAGCCTGTTTGCCCCCAACAGCCCTCCCCTACTGGCCATCTTGTGGCGGCCATCTTGTGTCCACATGGGGGCAGCCATCTTGTGTGTTGGAGTGATGGTCAATTTGCATATTACTCTTTTATTAGAATAAGCCTCTGTAAGTGAAGCTTAAATGAGTCCATTGTCATTGATTATCTTAACAAATGTAACATGTCCCTGTCATTACCAGGAAGTGATCCTGATTTTAGGTGGAGGTAGGGTAGGGGGCAGGTTGGGACGCATCGTTAGAGAAACATCATTCAGTAGAACAATTTTCCCTGAAATTCTGCCAAAGTGTGACAGCCATGAGCAAGGACATCACTGCAGTGGCAGCCCCAGAGGCCAGTCCCTTTACCCAGAAATGGGCTCCTCCTAGTTCATGCTTGAATTTAAAAAATAATAGAACTCTATTTTAAGTGCTTAAATTCAGACTAAACATTTCCCTTACAATCTGATTTCCTCTGTAAATTTGCTCAGCAAATCCTCTCTCCATAAAGCGTAGAAAAGAAAATTTCTAACCAGCTCCAATTTGAATGAAAATTAAAAAGGATTTGCTCAAACGACGTCTCCCTCTCCTGCATGTCCAGTCCAGGTTAATTTCAATGTGCTTTGTGATCTTGACCAATCATTCCTATTCATGGAACCTCAGTGGCCAAACCTGTGAAACTATAGGCTTGGACTATACCAGTGGTTCCCAGAGTGTGGTCCCTGGAACAAACACAGCATCGGTATCAGCAGAGAAGCAGAAAAACATGCAAATTTCCAGGCCCCACTACAGACCTACTGCAGCAGAAAGTCTGGGTGGGCTGCAGCACCTGTGTTTTAAGGAGCCTTCCAGATGATTCGGAAGCTCACATGTGAGAGCCACTGGACTAGAGAATATAAACATCTCCCCTGGCCCTGCCATCTGGGAAGTACCATGATCTGTGGTGGCTGAATGATAGGGAAGGAGCAGGAGACAGTGTTAACAGTGGGAGGGAAAGCTGGCTTCAATCATGAGCGATTCAGAGAATGAATGTGGTCTTCTGAGGAGAGTCACCTGGCTTAACTAATGACTACAGATCCCACGGGGAGAAAATCCTGGGAAGGGTTGTCAGGCCACCTGGAAAGGAGGCAGTGACAATATGGGAGCGTTCTCTCCTGGTGCGTAGGGAAGGGAGGAGGCAGGCGGTAATGTCTTCATTAGGAACAGCGTGGAGTGCATCATACATTGTATATGCAAACAGAAGTGCGGTGTGATTAGGCCCCAGGAACAGGGCTCCCAGAGATATGAAAACTCCCATAAACCAGGGTTCTCGTTTATTTTTTCCTTCTAAATGTAAGAAGAGTGGAGTTTTGGGTGAATTGGAAAGCTATGGGAGCTAAATCAATGCAAGACCAAGGAAAGTAAAAGTTCCACAATCGCTGAGGCCACAAGGCATTTTCTGTCCCACAGATTCCTGAGGGAGAAACGATTTTCCCAGCAAACAAATTCATCACAACCCCAGCGGAGCCTGCGCAGATAGAAAAGCAGAATGGGTGGGAGGGAGATGGAGCCTTGCCCACGGGGAGGAGGCAAAGGCAGAAAGGAATTCTGGCGCCATCTAGTGGCCGAGACAAGGCTCTTATCCTAACAGTCTCATCCAAGCCTGGCTGGCGCTGAAGCATCTTATTTAAAAGAAAGGCTTTAATACGGTTTAATTGCCAATGCCCAGGGAATTAAGTAAATCCTGAGCTCGCCACCATGCATGAGCACGAAGTGACAGCCCGGATGGTAATGGCAGAGATTAGTGGGCAGAAGGCTGCTATTGGATCAAAGAATGCTGGAAGCATTAACAATTCCTTTCCGTTGAAAAGCATGGTTTACATGTCGAATAGCTCATTGCATTATCAAATTAACTTTGAGAAGCAGGCACCAACGGAAGAAGCATTTCCCATTTTGTACATGAGAAAACTGAGTTCCAGAAAGAGGTGGCCGCAGGTCAGGTAGAACAAATGGCAGGGTCAAAACACCTACTCCAAACAGCTCTGTTCTTTACCAGCCAGTGCCTAGCTCTCTCAGCCACACTAAAAGCACTCTGTCAAGTTCAGGGCATTTGAAGCCCAGAAGTGCATCCCCTCTCACAGGTGTCACTTGAATGTTCCAGATATTTCATGGTTTTCAAATGTCAGAAGCAAAATCAATACTTTTACCATGTTTCCCCCTTAGGCTCTCTCCTACTTTCCATTCTGAATACAGAGATGAAAGTTGTTCTTTCCTTTTAAAACGTGTAAGTTGATCGAGCAGCCAGGATTCAAGTACAGGGAGCAACGAGGTAAAAAGACAGGATCATATGAAATGACCTACCAGATTGGGTGAAAAAAACCAGCAAATGCTTAGATCCTTTAGGGACAAAGAAAAAGTAAGGTTTTTCAATAAACTGAAAACAAATCTCTCAACTGAGCACACTGATAATGAATCCTCCTTGGCCCCCCACTTCTGTTAAATCATGGGACCACAACAATAGGACCTCACTTTTTCTTTTGCTCTGATGCATCTCCTTACACAATGTTATATCTATAATAATAAAAAGCATAGTATGCTAATTAGACCAGATGTCCTTCCGGACGACCTTCCAGATGAAGCTGAGGCAGGCGGGGGCCCCGGCAGCGGGGGCCAAGCCCCTTGCATGAATTTCGTGCATCGGGCCTAGAGGTGGCCAGAAAGAGGTGGCCACAGGTCAGGTAGAACAAATGGCAGGGTCAAAACACCTACTCCAAACAGCTCTGTTCTTTACCAGCCAGTGCCTAGCTCTCTCAGCCACACTAAAAGCACTCTGTCAATTCTTGCATGAATTTCGTGCCTAGAGGCCCGATGCACGAAGTTCATGCAAGGGGCTCGGCCCCTGCTGCTGGGGCCCCCGCCTGCCTCAACTTCATCTGGAAGGTCGTCAGGAAGGACATCTGGTCTAATTAGCATACTATGCTTTTTATATATATTTTAGAGGCCCGATGCACGATATTTGTGCAGGATGGGGGGATGGTCCCTCATCCCGGCCTGCACCCTCTCCTATCAGGATCCCTGTGGGATCGGGCCTAAACTGCAGTCATCCATCCCTCTTGGAATTCGGGACCACTGGCTCCTAACCGCTCGCCTGCAGGCCTGCCTGGCTGCCCCCCAATTGTGCCCCTGCTGGCCTGGTCACCTCCTAACTGCCCCCCTGCTAGCCTGGTTGCTCCCTAACTGTCTGAAAGGAAGTCGGACATCTGTCTGGTCTCCCAGCTTAATTAGCCTATTACCCTTTTATTAGTGTGTGTGTGTGTGTGTATACACACACACAGACACACACACACAGACACACACACACACACACACAACTATGTGAAACATATTGTGACATTTTGCCCAAGTCTTCCCATGAATTTGCTAGGTGTGTTCACTGGATATCTACATAAAAAGAAAAAGCATGTGGAGAATCTACAACTCAGTTGCTGCTGGTGGGCTGCAGATAAACCCAGCCACTTTGGTAAACTACTTGGCAATATCCTCTCTAAGTGAACATGCTTATCCTAGCAGCTCACAGTTCCTTTCATGGTTATACACCCAAAGGTATAAGCAGGGGATTGTTTTCCCCAAAAAAGATGTGCAAGAATGCTCATAGTAGTACTATTGGTAATAGCTGTTAGCACTATTACTAACACTATTAGTACTATCACTAGCGGTATTAGTAATAGCTCCAAGTTGGACAGAAGCTAAATGCCCATAAACAGTAGAATTGATAAATTTTGATATACTCACAGAATGAAATTGTGTTCAGGGATAGAAAAGAACCAATTACTGCTGCACCAAACAACTTCAAATACATTCCACAAGCATTAATGCTAGGTAAAATAAGCCATATGCTAAGCAATACGCAAAGTCTTATTCCTTCTAGTTAAAGTTCAAACACAGACAAAACTCCTTTCTGGTCATATGAATAGAAATAATGGCAACTTTGGGGGGAGGATAGTAACAGGCCTGGGGGTAGTCGGGATTTCAGCGTGCTGATATTATTCTGTTTTCTACTCTGGTGATGGTTACAGGGATGTGTGGTCTTTTTGAAAATTTATCAAGATTCATGTCCGTTTCTGTATGTAAGAATACTTCAGTAAAAATGTACAAAGATAAACAAGCACATATTTCTTTGATGAAGAAAACAAAGAAAATAAAGAAGAGGGGGAGGGAGGGAAAGAAAGGGAGGATAGTAGGAGGGATGGAAAGAGGAAGGGAGGAAAGAAAAAGAATGAAACAGGAAGGGAAAGAAAAAAGTATCGATTCACTTTTGTTATTTCTCATCAAACAGTTGGAACTCGCAACACCTCACTAGAAACCTCTCCATCAACTACACCCAGTCCTACTTTTAATTCTCACCTTCTCCTCCTGGAAGTTTGTGTCCCAACCTGCCATGCCAGTCTTCTCTGCAAGACCTCCTCTGCCCATAAGCCTGTCTATCTTGCAAAATGATGGACGCACCAAGCCAAGCCCAGATGTATTAAACTAGCTCCTTTCCAATCTTCTATGGAAGAGACGTGTCCAGAAAATAACAGATATTTAATGCTAAACTGTCAATAACCTGACTAAACTGGTGAAACCTCAGAGGAGGCAGGAATGCTGGAGCCACACCATTAGTGAGACGGTTCTGCTAACCAAAAAAAAAAAAAAAGATCTGGGAAAAATAACTAGGGGGCCTAGCCTGACTAGTGTTGCTCAGTGGTTGAGCATCAATCTATGACCCAGGAGATCCAGGTTCGATTCCCAGTCAGGGCACATGCCTGGGTTGCAGATTCGATACCCAGTGTGGGGCATGCAGGAGGCAGCCCATCAATGATTCTTTCTCATTATTGATATTTCTCTCTCCCTGTCCTTCTCCCTTCCTGTCTGAAATCAATCTAATCTAATAATAGACAAATATGCAAATTGACTGCACCTTCGCTACACCTAAGCCACGCCCACCAGCCAAACCATGCCCACCAACCAATCAGGACGAGTATGCAAATTACCCCAACAAAGATGGCGGCTAATTTGCATATCAAGACAGCATCAAAAGGGGAAGGAAGGGGAGGAGAAGGGAGGAGCAAAGTCAGGGCCGGGGGGCGAACGGAAAAGCGGGGCGGGCTGGAGGGGAAGGCGGGGCGGGCGACAAGGGCGGGGCAGAGGTGAGGCCGGGGGCGAAGGGAAACGTGGGCGGGCTGGAGGAGAAGTTGGGGCGGGGGACAAGGGAGGAACGGAGGCGGGGCCAGGGGCGAAGGGAAACGTGGGCGGGCTGGAGGAGAAGTTGAGGCGGGGGACAAGGGAGGAACGGAGGCGGGGTAGAGTGCAGCAGGAAATCCTATTGCAGGATTTTTCCTGCAACGGGAAAGCTAGTAACAATTATAAACAAAGAACTAGGAGCTCCTCTCCTATCTCCCACTTCCTCATAATAGGAACACTCCCTCCCTGCCCTCCCCCCCCCACCCAGCTGAGGTCTTAAGAACTGACACTTGTAAAAAGGGGGGTTATACAATAGTGCTCTAAGTTGTTTTGACTAAATGAGGTTATGCTAGTCTGAATTAGCGGGACTCAAATCTTACTGCTCTCAGAATCACCTAGGGAGCTTGTTCCAAATTATCCAGGACTTACTGACTAGGGACCCTGGGGATGCATCATATTTAGCAAGTTTTCTAGATCCTTCTCCATTAGCAGAGGACAGGGGCTATTTCCAATAGTCAGACCTCTGCTGGAATCCCAGTTGTATCATCTCCTTTTTGTGCAGATTTGGGCAATGTATTTAACTTTCACAGCCCCACCTTCCTTATTAGTAGCCTGGCGGTGATAACTGGATTTATCTCTTAGTGCTGCTTTGAGTTTAAAATAAAATGCTGATCCCAGCAAGGTGTTTGACAAATATAAAGTGCTCATAACATTGTGCCATGTGTCCAGCACTGAGGTAAAACTGGTATTAGGAAATCACTATTTTAAAAGACTTTCCCTCCCTCATCTACACAGGGGATGTTAACACAGTGATTATCCGCTTACACTGCATTATTGACAAATTTATGCCTGAGCAATATGTGCTCCAACCACATATCACTATCCCACTTTGAGGTGTTTCCCTAATTGGTAGTTATTTATTTATGAGACTAAGGTAAATGAGGGAAAAGTTCAGATCTATTTAGCTCACCATTGTATCAGACATACTTAGGTTTTTATGTAGCATTTTGCCTAACACAATAGTCATGCAAAAATAATGTTGCATAAATGAATGCATAAGTTAATGATTGAAGCATGAGCCATTATACAGCACTACCTCTCAGGTTTATAAGACCATACAGTTTAAAGCACAAAGAAGGGGAAAAATATCTCACTAAAATTCTCTCTGGGCTCCGTAAGACCCATAGGGTTGCCAGGTTTTGCAAATAAAAATACAGGGTGCCTGGGTAATTTGAATTTCAAGTAAACAACAAATGTGTTTTTTAAATATATATATATATATTTATATTTATATATTTAATTTCAGAGAGGAAGGGAGAGGGAGATAGAAACATCAATGATGAGAGAGTATCATTGATTGGCTGCCTCCTGCATGCCCCCTACTGGGGGATCAAGCCTGCAATCCAGGCATTTGCCCTGATGGGAATTGAACTGCAACCTCCTAGTTCATAGGTCGACACTCAACCACTGAGCCACGCAGGCTAGGCCACAACAAATGGTTTTTAGTATAAATATGCCCCATGCAATAGTTGAGACATGCATATCCTGAAAAACAGTTCTTATTTATCAGAAATTCAAATTCAGTAGGGCTTTCTGAAGTTTATGTGGCAACTCAGAAAACCAATCTAGCCTAGTGTTGGAAATGAAGAACTAATAAATATTACAGGAGATGGTAGTTAGAAAAAAATTCAGTACTATGTAAAGATCTGATTAATTGTTTGGGGTGTGTGTGTGTGTGTGTGTGAGAGAGAGAGAGAGAGAGAGAGAGAGAGAGTGAGAGAGAGAGAGAGAGAGAGTATTTTCAATAAATGTTTGCCTTTATTAAAGCCTTATATGGCCACATGTAAAAAGTTAGAATTTTAACCATTGTGTTTGTTTTCTGACAGCTTTCTTATGCTAGAAGGGTTCCAACTCCTCAGCCAGTCCTTTCTTATGCTAGTTCCTCTAACTAAAACAAAGGCCCATGTTTTAGCTAACAAGTAATTAGCCTTTATCAGAGATGTGTAAACAAATCATTGACTCGTGAACTTCCCAATTGTTCTCACCTATTATTTGATTTGAGCTCATCACACTGCTATGGAAGATATTCAAGTACTGGCTGGGGATTAAATCGATTATCTTAAAGGTTATTCTAGCCAGGAGATATACATTCATATACATTCACATGCATTCAAGCATTATCACATATGTTCAGGCACATGTTTGAGAAATAAAAGATGCCAAAAATGATGATAAAATGGGAATCCTAGGGGCCATGCCTATGCTCTGCTGTGCTCCCCTGGCCCATGATGAGCATTTTATTTAATGCTTCCTGTGGCCTCCCACCTCTGGCCTGCTTAATCCCCCTGGCTCTGCTCTACCTTTCTTTTTCTTCTTCGAATAAAAAGGAACTAATTTATTACATGTATTGTTTATTATTTAGCACCCTTGGAAGATAAGCTCATATGCCCAATGTAGGCCTGGATCCTGTCTTAAGGGGAAAGCAGAATAGTGTTGACAAGAATATTAAGATCTCCCATTGCCCACCCAATGTCCTCTTTACCACCCATGAGTCAAAATAACACAACTGACCTCGTCCCACAATATGCTAAGATAAAGCACCACCTCCCCATTTCCACCCCCTGCTCCCAGAAAGAGTTTGGTCTGAGGCAAGGGAAGATATGGAGTAAGCATGGATTCCAATGACCTGCGTTTCAACTTTTGCTGTGTGTCCTCAACAGCTCTGCCCTCACAGCAGGCTCATTTTCTCGTATGCAATGAAGGGATTGTGCCAATTGAACTCCAAGACACCCTCTATATTTAAAGGCACTTTGATTTAAAGTTACTGAAACCTCACATCAATGTTACAGCTACTAGAAACAAGAGGCTGGAAGAAAACTGGTGCGTGTGACTCTGCGCTGAGGCAGGTGCGTGCAGTAATGACATCATAAGGAGCCAGAGGAAAGCGGGACCCATTATAAAATTGTGCTGATTTTACCTGTTGTCTCAGACAAGCTCTTTGTATAGATCGTATTGATTGTATTGAGAAGTAGGAGAAATAGGACACTGTTCCCACCCACTAAAGGAAGCAAATATCAATTTAAAGTCATCTGTTATAATTACTTTAACACTTAATTTTGTATAGACAATTACTCCATATGTTGTAACAGTGCTTTGTTTATAATAATAACAATAATAAATTTTAGGACTTATTACGGACAGTATGGCAACCACTGGACTAATTACTTTGCACACAGTAACTAATTTGAAGCTGACAAGAGTAGTACCTTGGAGGGACTGAGTGTGATCCCCATTGCACAGATGAAGAAAATGTGGCTTGGGGTGATGAACTAATGTGCCCAATATTACATGGTTTGTAAAAACACAGCTGAAGTGGATCTCAGGCTGGTGTTGCCAATGTGTGTGTGTACCCTTCATACACTCTCAAGTGCTTTCCATCTGCTCCAGCAGCAATCATTCTGCATTCTGGCTAGCCATGCGGGTCTTTCTCCGGGTCCTTGAGCACAGGTAGAGATAATACCCTTCACACCTGCCTACCTTTAGTCCAAAGGAAATCCTGATACATCCACAGTGCAGGCAGAATATATCTGTTGGGATAACTTGAGAACCAATGATACTTACTTTTATTTTCTCATCTGTATCTTCAGATTTCTGTCTATGTCTCATTTTATTTCCCTAATAGTGCCAAACAATGTCAAATGATGCCTACACATTTAAGTAACATTAGTTAAACAACGTAATTGATGACAATTCACGTCCTTCAAAAAAGAGGAGAGGAGGTTTGGAGATAATAAAAGTTTAAAACATTGGCTCAAGCTAAAGATCTATAAGAAAAGGATTAAAGTAATCCTGGAAGCCTTGACTTAATGCAAAATTGATTTTAAAGGTCATTGAGAGAAAGCTCCTTTATTTAAAAAAAATTAATTCATGTATGATGCAATCATTCTATAGACAGGTGTTAGATGCTGGGCATGTGCATGTGAATGACAAAAATGTGTCCTCTGTCCATGCCAGCTTCTCTTACCAGGAGCTTATAAATATGTTTGTGAGAGAGAGAGAGAGAGAAAGAGAGAGAGACTGTTGCAGGGGGGTGGGGAATGTTGGGGAATGGGGACATATGAGGAACACTGCTTTGTAGTGCTGTTGTAAGACCCTTTAGAGGAGTAGGGAACCCAAGAAGAAGGGCACTTAGCCCAGACTTGTGAGAGAAGAAGGCTGATCAGAAAAGACCCCGGGCCTGAAATAATATCTGAGTTAAGACCTGAGTAGGGATAGGTGTTAGGGCGTGAGTAAGGGGAAAAAGGATAAGGCTGACACTACCCTTTGTCTACTAAAAACACATTCACCCTCCTTTTATAGGGCGGCGGGGGGGGGGGGGGGGGGGGAGGGGGAGGTGGAGTCAGCGATGTTGGATCTAAGAGATACCAAGGTAAGTCTACCATGAGGATGATGACATTCTGAACATGTTCTCTTGCTACCTGTTTAGAGGAAGGCACGTACAAAGAACCTGCCTGCCTTGCATAGAAAGCTGCTTCGTGCCTCTGAGTGCTGCTAAGATCCGAGCTGCTGTCGCTATCCTGCCACCATCACAAAGGGCCCACAGAACCATCAAGCCAACCTTCTCAGCCCGTGTACTGAGCCAGTGCCAGCAGACATATCTGCAGGTGAAAAAAAATAAATCTCTATTTGTTTGAGCCACTGTTGTGATTTCTGTTAGTTGTGGCTCGAAAACATTTCCAATCAAAAGAGGACCTGAGGGGTACAAAGCGGTGCAGGGCGAGGGTGGAGGATAAAAGTGCATTGTCATCGTTCAGGGGGAAGAGGAGTTTCCAGGGAGTGGGACTCATCACAGGCAGTTTAGAAGGAATAATAGACTCCTGGGAGGGGCCTTCGCCAGCTGAGCTTTCCATTCTCCTTAATTCTGCAAATGTTTAAGGACTAACTATGTTCTGTTGGGCACTTTTTTCATGCAGAAGGAGCAGAAGCCCTGAGGAGAGACTGTGCCAGGGAATAAGGAGGCCAGTGTGACTGGAAAAGAGTGAGTCACAGGGAATGACCCGGGAGGTAAGCTCAGAGACCTATAGGAGAGCAAGCCATTGTGTAGGGCCCTATAAGTCATTGAAAGGCTCTGGCTTTTACTTCAAATGTGCAGCCAATATCTCTGGGGGTCTTTGAACAGAGGGGCAGCATGATGTGTCCTTACATCTCACAGGATGACCCTTAAGTTCAAACTAGACCAGAGGGGTGGGGGCAGAAGTATAGAGACCAGCTGAGGAGCTCTTGTAACCATGCAGGCAAGTGATTCCGGTGGTTTGGCAAATGCGACGAGAGGAGTTTGGGATTCCCACCTTTCCGGATGATGGAATGCCAGGTTTAATGATGGACTGAATATGATCTCTAAGAGACAGAAAAGATTCAAGACTAATTCCAAGGGATATGCACTGAAGAACTTAAAAGATAGATTTGTGATTGATAATGATGGGAAATATGCGAGGAATCAGAGTTTGCTTTTGGATTTGTCAATCTTGAAATGTTGCTTGGGTATATAAGTGGAGATATCAAATACGTGGGTGGATATATGAGTCTTAAATTTAGGACAGTCCCAGGCTAAATATAGAAATGTGAGCAGTCTTCCAAGTACAGATGGGATTTAGAGCCAAGGAGCTGGAAGAGATCACCAGGAGAATGAGGCGGGAGGGAAAGGGGGGTTTAAAAGGCTGACAGCTGGTGCATCCCAGGGATAGGCGATGCCAGAGATGAAGTAGTAGCCTGGAAAAACAACAAGTGTTACGGTGAACTAGAAGCCACGGGAAGGAAACACTGTAGGAAGGAGAGCGTGAATAGTGAGTTGACCTCACACCATGCCTTTAGTTAAGGCTGATTCGTGATCTCAGATCGACTGAATCTAACTCCATACACTGGGGATATATGGAGCGGGGTCACCAGCCCCAGTTTGCTTCCACCACAGACTCAATGAGTCACTGGAGTATTTTCCATTGATTTGGCAGAATGGAGAAAGGGTCAAATTTGGAGTCTATATTCTGGAAATGAGAGAGAATAATAACATTGTCAGGATTAGTGGATGTTCAGAGCATAATAATCATATATATATGTATATATATATATATATGTATGTATATATATGTATATATATGTATGTATATATATATACACACACATATATATATATATACATATATATATATGTATATATATGTGTGTGTGTTTGTTTTTGTTTTTTAAAGATAAAATGGTCATTCCATAAAAATGACAGACTTCTTTTCCAGCCACTGGATGAGCCAGGATTGCTGGGGAAGCATACCAGCAGGATAAACCTGGTCCTGGTGAGTCTTTGTCATATAACTGTGCATGTCAAGTAATATGAGACATTCCATAAGAAAGAGAGAAGGAAAAAACTAGAGAGAGTTAAACATCTCAGCTTTGTGCATCATTAATGAACAAGAGGGAAAAGAGAAAGGCACCTCTCTGTGGTAGCGAGAAATGATGGAGCAAGGAGCGCTTATCATACCAGTCTCCGTGCTTCATAAAATATGAGTAACTTTTGGCAACCAGTCAAAAGGAAAGAAGAAATATGCAAAACACACACGTACTGCTCTGTACACACAGGGTGAGAGAGGAGAAACAGCTTCAAGGTTGATTTGCTGAGGACGGGATGGGAAACTATTATATAGAAATACGTATGTGTGATATTCTGGATGTTTCCACAAATGTCAAACACATTTTCTGCACTGGCTACCTTAGTTTGGGCTTTCACATGCTACTTTTAATGGCTAAGAAATGAAATTACCTCTTATCAACATGTTTTGTACACACTATCTATGAATTTTGGCACCAAGAGCATTCAGGAAAGGATAATAGTAAACTTCCCCTTAATTTAAGATCGTCCTTTTATTTTCAAAAATGGGGAAATTGATTGTGTAAATATTAAACAGCTCAAGATCATTTACCATTTTGAAATATTCCAAAGCACATAAGAGGCATCCAGGAATGCTTCACGGTTGACAAAACAATTATTTGTGCTTACAGTGGATCATTAAAGTAGGCCCCCCAATGGCTTCTCTCCCGCCACACTTGGTTAGGCCTGTTTAAATAGGAACTGCAAAAGGTAATATTTGGAAGGACTGATGAGTGATACAACTAATTTTTGTTAAACCTAACGTAACTAAAATAATTTTATTTGTTAAAAAGGACCCTTATGTACTGTTTCTTGTCATTATTCTCATAATAGACTTATAGCCAAAGTATGGTTGAACTTTTCCAAATTCTGTGCAAGTTGAAGAGACTTGGATCAAGTTGTGACTTTTACTATGTGTAGAAGGAATATGTTTCAACTATGATTTGCATTTCTACTGAGGTTAATATCAAATCTCAAAAAACCAATTTTTAGAGCCAGAGACAAACCGTAGAGATCATATATTTCAAACTATTTTACTTACATGGAAACTATCATTCAGAGAGGCTAAGTGGTTTGCCTAAAGTTACACATACAGTTAGCAAAATCTATAGGTATGCTTCACTTATTGAGATTAGATGTGATTTCCTCAGGCAGGGCCCTCAGCTCTTAATGTGAATTCAGTCTAGCTGCACAGACTCCAAGGATATGGAGTATGGCGTAACAAGAAGTCCATCTGGTACCTTTTAGCATCCTTTGGTCTAGCCATGATAATAACATAACCACCTAGGTTTGTAGAGAACTTCAAAGAATTTCTCTTGCAAAACACTTTCACATCCATTCTCTAGCATGATTTCTATGTGAGTATGGACAGAGTAAGTTAACCTGATAACAGACCAGGAAACTGAGGCTCAAGTTTAGAGACATGATCTACATGACTTAGCCAGGCTGTGTTGGAGCTGAACTGAATCCAGGTAAATGGTCCTAAAAGAAGTGAAGTGACCTGAATGCAGTTCTTAATTCCCCATCAGTACCTAGATATAATAGACAATATTGTCCTCCCAGGCCTTCTGGTTTGAGGTCTTCCGAGGCCTTTCAACTCCTTGCTAAGGTTACTGAGCTGAAAGAAGCAGCAAATGAGAAAACCCAGATTTAGGTTTTTCATATGTATATACTGTATATGTATATACTAGAGGCCCAGCGCATGAAATCGTGTGCAGATATGGTCCGTAGGCCTAGCCTGTGATCAAGGCCATCTTCCCTGGTTGCCAGCAGCTGGCCCCGCCCCCCAGTGCCACCCACCATGGTTCTCTGTTCGCTATCCAGAGATGGGAGCCTGATGGCGGGGGGAGGGACCGAGAGGTTGGCCATTCCCGCCCACTCACTGGCCCCACTCCTGCCGCCGGTCACCCTCCGTGTGTGGGGCGACTGGTGGGGCAGGGGCCTTGGCCTGGCACCGCCTTTATCCCCTGCCAGCCATCCCGGTTCTCTGTTCGCCATCGGCAGCTGTGGGCTGGGGTAGGAACCAAGAGGTCAGCCTGTTCCCCCGCTGCCACCCACCCCAGGTCCCCATTTGCCATCAGCGATCAGAGCCTGCTGGCCAGGGAAAGAGACTGAGAGGTGGTCAGTGCACCTCATAGTGACTGGTCGAGTGGTCGTTCTGGTCTTTCTGCCATTATGGTCACTGGGCTTTTATTATATAGGATAATTTCCCCCCAAATGTTCCCTTTTTTCAAAGAGCTACTAAATAAGATGGTTTATTTCACATGATTGATTACAGAAATCCTGCTCATATATCCAAAGGCTGACATTTTAAATCACATCTTCTTTTCAATTGAAGGGAATGAAATGATTTTCATATCTTGACATGATTGATTATTTGGAAGCTGAAGCCAGAAATCTATAAGAGTTCAATCTATAGTTCCCACCAGCTGATAGCATATTATCAAACCTTATTAAAATCATGCATGACTTGCAACTGCAGCTTTTTATCTGACACTAAGCAAATATAATGACCTTCTGCCTTCAGAATGCACTTTTTGTATTAATGTGGTGGTTGATATATCTATTTATGAAAGGATTATAGGTGTTGTAAATTTTACCTTTACAGATAAATGGTAATTCCTTTGTGTTTAATCTTCATAAGAGACTGGGGAAGTCTAAAATAGTGATGGGGCTGAATGTTTATCAGAGGTGGATCTATAAAGAGTCTTTAATAGGAAACTGCTAATCCCAATGGGATACCTCTTCCTGATTTTTCTGAAGGTCTCCTCCTTTAATCCAAACCCTGAGAGGTATCTCAGCTACAGAGATAAGTCATCAGTGTGTACAGGCTAAAATTTATACACTCCAGTGTAAGTTGACTATCAAACGTGAAGGTTTCAATTCATCTGAAGTAACAGTGCAGGATAGGGGACATAGAGACCAGCCACTATTCAGAAGTTTGGCACGTTTATGGGAAAATCAATGCTTAAGTTATCATTTCCCCTGCTTTAATTATAATTTCAATTTTCTTTTTGCATGGTGCAGATCAAATAAAAATAGGCCGTGTCTCTTCATTGTAAACACCATCCCATAAATCTGGGCTGTCACTGTGGGACTTGGCCACAGACAATTTAACCCTCCTCCTTTGTATCTAGAGTTAATTTTTGTTATGAGGTTTGCAATATCAAATAGTACGTTTCCCAGTGACCTAGTGGCTACAGGGATACATCCATTCAGAGAATACCCAGTTCTGGCCAGTGTGGCTCAGATGGTTGGAGGGTGGTCCTGTGCACCGGGTTTAATTCCTGGTCAGGGCAACCTGGGTTGCAGGTTCACTCCCAGTTAGAGCAACTGATTCATGTGTCTCTCTCACATCAATGTTTCTCTATGTCTCTCTCATCTCCCTCTCTCTCTAAAATAAATTTTTAAAAAGAGAGAGAGAGAGAGAGAGAGAGAGAGAGAGAGAGAGAGAGAATACCCAAATTATTCAAAGGAAAGCCAAAAATTCAAACTGAGACTATGCATAGTAATACACACACACACACACACACACACACACACAACACACACACACACAAATACGAGTGCATGTAAAAGCCAGTGAGACCTAAATAAGGTCTGTTGTTTATTTAATATATTGTATTAATCTCAGTTTTCTGGTTTTGATATTGTTCTATAGTAGTTATATAAAATGCTACCATTAAAGGAAGCTCCAAGATGGGCATGGGAACTTTGTACTATTTTTGCATAATCTTATTGTCTTAAATGATTTCAAAACAAAAATATTTTCAAAAAAACATTGATTATGTTCTAATTTTTTCTCAGGCTTTTGTTGGCTTTCCTTTTACTTCAGGATAGAGGCCAAATGAATGAGCCTGAGATTAAAGATCACAGTTTCTCTCTCTAGTTGTAATCTTGTATATAATTTGCTTATACTCAAAATGGATTCCCTGAGTAGGCCATGCACTTCCCCTAATCTGTGTATTTTCCCCTGCGCTACCCTTAACTTGAAGTGCTCTTTTGCCTGCATTATTTTATGAAATCTTCACAAAACTCTCTAATAGGTCTCACATGTTCACAGCTGAAGTTACTGAAAGGAAAGGAAATTATATGATGAAACTAGCAGAAAAAGAAGGATTCAAATGAGACTTTTTTTCTCCTCTGTCTCATATTTATTGATGTATCCCAATATTTAGATTACTTGCTTGCATAGGAGGCTAGTTTGTTATTTCTTATATTGCTGTATTGTGTGAAGTTGGTATTCAGTAAATGACCGTAGATTGGAAGTGACCTGGACCCCATGATGTACTGTTTTCAGCTCATACAATATATCATTTTTCAAACTGAGTTGAAAGGGACCTGATAAGTGCAAATAAATATTTGAAATAAAAAAAGATTACTTAATAGAAATGAGCCAGTGATCTGAAATTGGTAGGCAAGAGCCTGAGTATTTTCAGAAGCTTTACAGGCCATTGGGAAGTCGTGCCACCCTCCAAGATGTGAGTCACAGTAGAAATTATGGACTTGGCACTAAAAACACATTTCTTGTTCACTGGTTCCTGTGAAGGGAGCCTCAACTTTCACAGCCCAGGGCAAGAGATGGGAAAATGAGTCAGCAAGGAGTCCAAGTGTGAAGCCTGTAAACAATCAGGGCTAAGAAGCTCACAAAATCATTATTTAAACTTGACATCCTTGACATCAAGCTTTGGAACTTAAGATAGATTCCATCTATAGGAACCAGGTGAATCAATAGCATTCCAATCCCAATGTTCATCTACCTATTAATTGTTGACAACATGGCATTGGTATAATGATTATAAACCGTGCAACACATACACACACTTATACACACACAATATTGGAGTTTCATAGGCTTCATTGGATATATCTTGAAAATCGTTGATACAGAGAAAAGTGTCTAGTATGAATGCTCCTCAAAAGGAGTCATTTGTCAAAGAACTGTGCAATGCAAACTTGAGCAAATTATTCTATTTTCTGACCCTTTACTTTTTGACTGACAAACCAGAGCAAATAATAACTCCTCCATCTAAATTGAAATAAAAACAATTTCAGAAAATATAGGTATGTGAGAGCTTCATATATGCTGCAAAGTTATAGAAAATATTAAATATGAATGCAATTATTTATCCTATTATACTCAGCAATGGTAACAGCCTTTGAAAAATAATGAGTATTTAACAAGTTGTGAAACCCAGAAGAAAAAGGTAGTTTCCAATTTCTCTGTTTTCTCTAGATTCAATCTGGTCCCAATGTACAGGAAATTATATGATATGATAGAATACTATTTCAAAAGACTCTGATACCCCTTCTGGGCACATGGCAGGAATATAGGCAGGGCCATATGACTTGCTTTGGACAATGAGATGTAAGGAAACGATGTTTATCACTCCCAAGTGGAAGCTTTAAGATACAGAATGCAATGTACTATGTTTCCCTCTTCTGCTACACTGGGACTGGAAATGCTCCTAGAGGTAAAGTCTAATGAGATGAAACTCCATCAGTCTGAATGCCTGGGCAACTACCATAAGCAAACTCCCCTCGGACCAATTTTGAAAATGCAGTGTGAATGAGAAGTAAGTTTGTTAAGTCCCAGTGGTTTGGGGCTGGCTACTTACACACATAATATAGCTTATCTTGATCTCCACACCGTATATCAAACACAATGCCCTGTCCAGCTTTCATCTCCACCCCACGAATGGAGGTTCCATAAGCTAAATGAGGTATTTATGAGGTGTTTTCAGCTCAGGATTTAAGATCGCCCAGGAATGGGATTTTATCTTATAAATTGATACAACACATAAGATTCCAAAGATGGCCACCATGTATTAATACCTTCCTTATACAGGCATGCTGTGCCATATCGAGACATGTCTAATTTCCCTTCCCTTGAACCTGACCTGGCCTTAGTAACTTGCTTTATTAATAGAGTGTGGCAAAAGTGATATGCCTGGATCTAAGGATAGATTACAACAGAACCTAAATCTCCTGCTCATGCCTTTTGGAATGCTCTCTCAAAAAACTCAGCCACCATGCTTGAAAAGTCCAAGTCACATGAAGAAACTACATGGGAGATTTTCTGCTGACAATGCCTGCTGATGTCCCAGCCCAAAGCAGCATCAATCTCCAGCCATGTGCATGAGTGACCCTGGATATTAAGGTAAGTCAAGCCTGCAGATGATTGCAGCCTCAGTCAACATCTGGCTGCAGTGACATGAGAGATCCCAACTAAGAACTTCCCACCTGACACCAAGTCACTCAGGAGATAGTGAGATACCAGAACCTTGAGAGAAAATAACTTGTCTTAAGTCACTAGGTTTTAGGACTGTTTGTTATGTAGGAATAGATAGCCTGAGTTCTGTATGATACACTTAAAGTTTGTATAAAGTGGAGATAATAATACATATCAAGAGGATTGTTATAGATAATAAATTCTATAATGTACATGTGTTTTCTATAGTGTCTGTAACATAGTTTGCATCAATCAAGGTATCCTGGGCATGTAAGTTAATAAAAAGAAAAAACTCAGTATTAGAGGATTAAAAGAACAAGTTGTATTTCTCCCTCATTCTATTTGTCCATGAAGGTTGAACATAGTCACTCAGGGACGCAAGAACCCAGGGCAATAATCACCTTAAACTTGGCTGGATCTGTGCAAGATGAAGAAGGGAGCACTGGCAGCTCACACTCTGGCACTTGAATATGTTGGACTGAACACAATACACATCACATCTGCAAACAATTCATTTGCCTGAATCACAAGGGGCAGCAAGTAAAATCCTACCATTTGCTCTAGGAGTAGGAAAAAATAGGAGCATTTGGTTTATAGCATGATAACAGGCTGTGTTTATTTTTTCCCATAAAATTATTCTATCCTAATGCACTATAACAAAAACTTACATGTGTTGTTAATGTATGTGCCCCCCTCTTAGAATGTAAACTCCATGCAGGCAGATAATTCCATCCATTATGTTCACCTCTGTATACAAAACATCCAGGGACAGCAGAACTTGTACATAGCAGTGACTTATTAAATACCAGAGGCCTTGTGCACGGATTCATGCACATTGAAAGTAAATTAATTAGAAGGTGGCTGGCAAGGTGAGACTGGGTGAGAGGTGCTGGACACACACACTGGAGCCAACCTCCTGTGGTCCCTCCCCAGCCAGCTGCACCTGGGGCAGGGCTGGGGCTCGAAGGGTGTGTGTGGAGTGAGCAGGATCCCTCTGGCAGGTGGGGTCCCTCGACCTGGCCTGCAGAGATCAGGCCAAAACCGGCAGTCCAACATTCCCTAAGGGTCCTGGAGAGCGAGAGGGCACTCTGCAAAGTTGCTGTCACTCAGCAGCTCCTGCGTTGAGCATCTGCCCCCTGGTAGTCAGTGCGTGTCATAGCTACGGGCCAGTTGGCTGGTCGGCCGGTAGGCCAGTTGCTTAGGCTTTTATATATATAGATATGCTGAAAGTATGGGACACCATCATCATCATCACACCTTCAGAATAGTGACCATATGAAGCTATATTCTCAAAGGTACTTAGTAAATAATTAGAGAGGATAGCCTGGAGAATGTCATCCGGAACATGAAAATTAAGCATAAATATCTAGATGGCTTTCACTTGGGGATAAAAAGAATTCTGAATAATTATTTTAATTCTGAAAGCATGGTTAGTACATGTGACTCGACTACCAAGTGTATATGTTCTGGTGTCAGACAAACCTAAGTTTGAATCCTGGCTGCCCATTACTAGCTATGTGATTTGGGTTATAAACCAAAAATATTGAACCAAACTCCACTTCTCACATATCTCACTCTTCATTTTCTCGTGGTGCCTGGAGTATAAATTCTCATTTATTTGGGATCACCACTCTCCCTCCCACTGCGCAGATTCTGTGTTCTCTCCCAGACCCTCCTGCTCTCTCTTGCAAGAAAGACGTACTCCAGCCCAATTTTCTCAGAGGTTCCAAGCAATTCCCACCAATAATGTTAGCTGGATGCTGGATTCTTTTCAAATAGGACAACAGGCTCCAACAGGCAGGATCTGAGTGGAAGCATGTTGCTTCAAATCAGAAAGAGATGGGCATCAAATCACCAAGCCACCCTTTTGTAACCAGTTCTATGATATGTGGAATTAAAACAGGAAATGTGTCACTGTGTTTTCCCCACACAGAGAACAACCTTTGCTTTACTCAAGAGAAGATCACTGAGTTGCAGAGAAATAAAAAGTTTAAAATATTATAGAAATTATTACTATCTTTGTAAGTTCTAGAACAAGGACAGTCAGGATTTTTGAGTTGGGTTATAAGGAGGGAATTGTGTGCTAGAGATTAATTTTGCCACAAATAACTTGTGTTGCCCTTCAGAAGGTAAATAAAATTGGGGAGCAACAACAAATAATATCTGATTAATCAGACTCCAGCAATATCAACCCCATAATTAACCTGACTGCAGAACCAATAATTTGTAGAGGCAGGTGGTAATAAATGGTAGCTAAAATAGGACATTTTCTTTAACTCAAAAGCAAGGCCTTAGCCTCACTATACTTCTAATGTACCTAGCAGCATATATCTTTTTACCCATTGGCCAAAAATAAGAAAAATAGATACTTGTAAATCTGTGCTTTTTCATACCTTTATTATGTTATCCATATGGTTTCTTTCAACTGCAACCTATAAAAATAGGAAATCTATACTACTGATATGTCCTATAGAAGGACAGGTATAATTCCAGGTATGTCTAGATCAAGAGATTCAACTGATGTCATCACACCTTTGTTTGTTTCTGTTTTTTTGAGGGATAAACTCTCAGTTGTGATTCTATACAGCTTCGTTCTCAAGCAGGCTTTCCCTGTGTGCTGGCAGATAGCCACTGGCAGCCTCGGGCCCACCTGGGCCTTGGTGCCAACTATCTAAAAAAAAAAAATTGGCTCCTTGTGGATTATTTCAGGTTTTTGATTGACCTGCATTCAGCTCTGTTTCTATTCTGGAGCCAATCATTTTAACCCGAGTTTTCCAGACCTGTGTCATAACCTCAATCCTAAACCATGCATAGACTTAAGTACACCTGAAACTCATAGAAGGAACATCAGAGCAGGTTTCCTATGCTGGGAAAATATGTTTACCGTATAATATTTTATGTGATTATTAACAATCCCAGGAGAAAAGATGAACAGGATTTCTGGGAGAGGTAGCTTAGGAAACTAGAAAGACATTAGTCTTAGAGGCCAACAAGTATTAATGTATCTGTGACTTTTCTAAACTGTTTAGCTCTTTGACTTCAGGTAAGCTATCTATATATAAAAGCCTAATATGCAAATTGTCCCCGTGGAAGTTTGATTGGAAGACTGATCACTCGCTATGCCATGTGCTGACCACCAGGGGGTGGTGCTGAATGAAGGAAGGCCCCAGCCAGCAGCTGGAATGCCCCTATTGGCCCTGATTGCCAGCCAGGCCTAGGGACCCTACCTGTGCACGTATTTCGTGCACCTGGCCTCTAGTATAACTTAAAATAACCTCAGTTTCTTATCTCTAAAATAAGTATGACATGCATGACAGTAACAGGCATTAAATAAGATCTATTAAAAAAAGAGAACTGTAGATTGTTATAGTAACCCAGTGTAATAAACAACCTCAAATTTCAGTGGCTTACAAGTTTATTTCTCAGTTTTATTGGTTAGTGTTCATTCTGCTCTGCCTGACAGGGATTGGCTCTTGGCCATATATATATTCACATCTGATCAACATCTTTCCACATTGTGTGAGCAGCAGCTACCCAAGGTATTTTCTTCTGATGACAGATGCTAGAAGCAAAAGAGGATAAGGCAAACCACGTAAACACACTTAATGGCTCTACTCACATTATATCTGCTGAGGCTAATGAAGTTCCATGGCCAAGCCCATCACTGGAATAGGCAATTCACTCTCCCTTCTTGTGTTATTCTTGTATTATTATTTATTAATTTTTGTATAACTTTTTTCATATAATCAACTGTAAACCTATTTTTGCCCCACACTGTATGTTCAGTAGTTGAAGTACAAACGTCTATCTTCACTCGAGGCCATAAAATGACTGATGGTTATATCTATGTTTTCACATAACATATAATGCATAAGCCAGATAGACTTAAGGAGTTTTTCCCCATGACTTAACTTTATACCTAAAGAAACATCAAGATTTAAAAAAAAAAAAAGTGTTGTTTTTTTTGTGTGTGTGTGTTTTGTTTTGTTTTCTTTTGTTTTCTTTTGTTTTGCCAGGATCATAGAGTAACTAAATGCAGAACAAGAAGCAGAAGCCATGATTTTTGAGAACTAATCCAATGTATTTATACCAAAATCCTAGATTCAAACTGGGATAATAAGATGTGATAGACTAGTAGATAATCAATCTAGGTATTTTATCCAGTTTAATTATTTTCTTAAGTCAAAGGAACAATAATAAGAGATAGCAAAAAGTAAATATATTTGTTAATAGGGGCATTTGAAATGCTTCTCACTAAGTCAGCTAAGACCACCTCATCACCAAGCTTAGATATAATCCCTGTGGGCCCAGCCCTTGGTGACAGAATAAGATCACTTTGGCTCCAGACTAGGCTCTACTATTAGTGAAGCATCTTCAGAAATAGGTATTTCAGAAAGTTATTTCACCATGTTCACATTGCTTTATCATCTGAGCAATGAGTAAAGTACTGTTAAGATAATTAACTGATATGATGTATTTTTAATGCTTTTAGTTTTATTTTATTTTTCACATGATTATTGAAAGAGATATACAGTTAAATCCCCAAATCTAAAGTATAAGGCTAAATAAATTTTTACTTATTTACACTCCTTTTTCTGCTGCAAATGGAATAGATATTCCATACTTCAAAGAATGATGACAATGTCCAGCTGAGATTATTTATTTGAAATATAAAGTTCTAACAAAAACTACCATTTATTACATGCCTACTAAGTATCAGCTTTTGGTAAGGCCATCTTATCTCATAAGGTATCCTGTTTAATCTCTGCAATAGTCCTGTGATGTATGTATTATCATCCCCATGTTATAGATATGGAGGTGGTGCCAGGGAGGTCAGCTAGCTTGCCTAAAATCACACACTTGAGTTGCAAACACAGACCTAATTACCTCTAAAGGCAACCTGAGCAGACATCGTTGCCATATCTGCCGCATATTCACTGAGTCATTGTATGAATGTAA